>NC_069004.1:16042839-16051224 GCF_001194135.2 Octopus bimaculoides
AACAACGTCCATTCATAAATTTTTTTTTTAAATACATATTTTGCCTGTGAATTTGTGTGTGTAAACTGGGAATGCATACAATGAGTTTCTCTACCCTAGGTGTACGGAAAACACTCGGCGAGAAATGGAAGAAAATTTGAAGAAAGAAGAAAAAAAACAACAACATAATAATAATAATAATAATAATAATAATAATAATTCCTTCTATTATAGGCACATAATATAGAAGTAGTTATGATACTTTGAAAGCACAGGTAACACTTTTTTTTTGTTTTTTTACTTCCACACCACTCTCTGCCACCCTCATAAGAGCTTGAGATACATTATAAACTATGTTATTTCTATGGAAATACCTTGAGTAAGTTGACAAGAGTAGAGTGGAGTTCATTTTACAAGCTGTAACCATCTGTATTGCATTCTTTAGAAAATGTATGCCATATTCATGTGTGTCATAAAACATAACAAAGGGTTCTCATTAGGAAGGGCATCCACTATTAAAAACTGCCTCAGAACGGGCTAACCAACTCATGCCAGCATGGAGAGGAGATGTAAAATGATAATGATGATGACAATAGAACACAGTTACAATTATATTTAATAAAAGTATATTTAGCTTTGCTGAGGAAATAGGACCCTTAGTTAAAGAACAGAGCTCTCAACAGCTAGGAATAAAGATTAAGATTGATTCAAGGTTCATTAAAGGTTTGCTTAGTTTCCTGAAGCTGTTGTGAAAATGCAATCATATTTCTTATGAAAAAAGTTAATAAGATCAAGGAAAACCATTTCTGTTTCTGTGTTGATATTATATTGATGAGGTCTGATACATTGTAAATCTTGGTACTGACACTTTAAATAAGCAAACGTATATCTGCCAAGTGATAAAAGATTCTTACCTAATTATAAAAAAAGTACAACCAGCCTGACTATAATTCTTCATGTTGACATTCTGAGTCTTGGTCCCCTCCCATCATCATTATATAATGTCTACTTTCCATTCTGACATAGGTAGGATGGTTTTACAGGAAACTGGTGAGCTGCAGGACCACATCAAGCCCAGTGTCATCTTTGGTGTGGTTTCTATGGCTGGATGCCTTTCCTAACACCAACCATTTTGCGTGCTTTCTCATGTCTCTGACACTACTACTTTACAGAGTGTATTGGGTGCTTTTTTCATGTCTCTGGCACTTGTGAGATTACCATGTAACTTGCAAGACAGAGAAGAACAGAGATGGAGGAGAAGGAAAGGGAGGAAAAAACTCCTACTACTAAGGAGAATTTGAGAAGAGCAGGTGGAGATGGGTGGTGGTAGGCCAAGTGTTTAAAGGCTAAAGAATAATAGAGGGACGAACACATGTGCTTTTGCTATAGAGAAGATATATGGCTGAAGGAGATAAGCAGAAAGTAGTGATGTGTTGCTGGAGCAAACTCACAGGGAACAAGAAAATGAGTGTAAAAGAGGACAAGGATGGTAGATTATGGAAGGGAATGAGAGAGTGGATAATTCCATAAGAGTGTGAGGAGGAAATAAACAGGTAGAGGTTAGTGTAGGGTGGGGGTGCAGATGATGGGAAATACCAATATGCAGAGGGGTGAAGTGGGAGATATAGAAGTGGCTTAAGAAGGAGGATAGAACAGGAAGTACATATCTTTATGCTCCAGAAACTCAGTCGATGGAATGACACCATACCTGTTCTTCCAGGATCATGAAATTCAAGAGCCTGCAATCGGTACAGAAAGTCATGGTAACTGATTTTTAGAATAACAAGGGTATCATTCTCCTTGATTTTCTGGAATGTTGCTGTGATGGGTACAGTGAAACACACAAGACACTTTAGAGAAGTCATTAGAAGGAGGGTACCACACAAGAACCAGAAAGAAACCCACATTTATGTTAATAATGCAGAACCACACACGGTTGAAGCAACTTATCAAGCAGATGGCAAATTGAGCTGGTCAGTGGTCCCCTATCCACCATACAGCGTGGATATGTAACTCCTATTTTCCACTTATCCAGTCTTTAGGATCAATGATTTGATGATACGAACAAGGCACAAGTGACTGAAGAAATGCACACCAGAATTTTTTCAAAAAATGTTAGCTTCAATGGAGATGCAAATACATTGCAAATACATTTCTGTAGAGCAAGAGTTACTGTGTCAACATGTAATTTGAACAATTTATGCCAGTTAACAAAAAAGTTATGTCCACTTATGTATTACTTACAATACAACTCTCTTATGTTTATTTTCTAGGCTGTCTTGGTTGACATGGAAGAAGGTGTTGTCAGTGAGCTTTTGAGAAGTCCTTTAGGAGAACTCTTTGACCACCAACAACTCATCACAGATGTCTCTGGAAGTGGCAACAATTGGTAAGAGAATTCCTAACAGATTCAGTGGAGAAATCACCCATATCTATTGACTACAGATCACTTACTCTAGGATAAAGGTCTTAAGATATGGAACAATTTGTTCTAAGACAAGGGACAGGTGTAAGACAGGGGTCATTATAAGATAGGAAATATTTGTTGTAAAATAAGGATTAGTTTAAGATAAGGTCTGTTTGCAGTAAAGGAACAGGTTTATTGTAATATCAGGGATACTTTGTTGTAAGATAGGGATCACGAGGTGTTGTTGTTGTTTATCTCCAAGTCAGCCCTGATGCAGCAGACCTATGATTAAATGTGTCCCAAAAATGACCATCCCATCTTTTCAAACATAGTTTATCTCAAGTACTATCCAATGTCTTACTTTTGTTTTAAAGACTGTAGATTGCAATTCAAGATTTGGCTGCTGTTTCTAGCAGATAGTGCAACCACATAGGGCCTTCTGCATTGGCTCATTGGTAGCAGTGGTAGCAGACATAGATGAATTTACCACACACACACACACACACACACACACACACACACACACACACACACACACCATCATGAGTGATATCCAGGCTGCAGTGGAGAAGAGAAGCCACTGGATTTGGTTAAAAAGAGACAATGAATGAGCAATGGAATTTTGATCTAGCAAGACGAACCTCATCTCAGTGACAGGGAGCTGGTGCATAATAATACCATCAAGAGGAAGGGCCCAAAATGCTGTGCATTCTCTAAAGATAACCCATAAGCCTTCTAGTGTCTGAATCTTTCAATTGGTAGCACTTGAATTTGATAGTTGCTTGCAAATAATCACCTAACCCTAACCCTAACCCTTCCTCCTCTGATTTCACAATATAACCTTACTCAGTACTGAAGTGTGATGAAGGCACTGTCGCTCAACCTGTTAGAAACAGCAACCAAAACCTTCTTTACACTCTACATTAGCAATATAATCCTTGATATACAAATAAGCATCATAGTTTTGCTCAGTCGAGGTTGACCTGTAGTTAACTTACAATAACAACTTTGTATGTGAACAATAACAACTGAAGCATATGAAAGTATGTAAGTTTCCTGGTTTCAATTTCTAGTAATGGTACTTATTTTCACCTTATTTCCATTATTAATATCCTCCCTTTCTACTTCCCTGTACTTCACCCTTTGATGGATATCTCTGACTGTAACACTTTACTCATTCACACCATTTATAATAGTCTCATGACAATGGGGATAAGTTGTATTTCAGACTCATCCCAACCTGTGTCAGCATGGAATATATACATCAGAATGATGATGAGAGTTGGTCAGCCCTGATTGAACAAAACTATGATCCGTAAACATTCCAACGATATTTGTCCCATAATTTTCTGACATTGTTTGTATAACTAAATTGTGCAATCTACTCCATATCACTGGTTTTATCATTTAAGGAAGATTTGGCTGCTATTTCTAGCAGACCAAATGACTGTGTAGTAGCTACCTTGTTGACCAAGAATGGCGGTAGTGGCAGTGGCGGTGGCGGTTAGGAATGATGTTGGCAACAAAGTGGGGTTAATTTCTTGTTTACAAAAATGCAAGAGTAACTTGTGTAAGGGATACAGCACTAGTAAATTGCTGGCACATTTTTGTTGCAGCTCAAAACAGAGACAAAAGAGGAATTGGTCCCTGGTAAAAAATTTTGGCAGACATGAAACCTAAATGAATGATACCAAATGTTGTAATACATTTATCAGATTGACCAGTTCCACCACCATTACCCTCCATACACACACACACACATACACGCACGTGCATGCACAATACTGATTTATTGATTAATAGACAACACCTGGCCTTTTCTGTCTCAGCAAAACAAAGGCAAATATTTCCCTCCAAAATCAGTCATATAGATAAACAATGAAACCAAAGATAAGTGTTTCAGCTCAAGTTTATAAAATTCTACTCCTTGGTTTCAGTTATGTCTCATTGCTGTACAATTACATTCTTTTTTTTTTTTGTCCTGGAAGGGCTGTTGGAAACAAGATGTATGGCCACCATTACCGAGAAGCAATTCTAGAATCTGTGAGACGAGCAGCAGAATTCTGTGATTGTCTTCAGTGTTTTTTTATCATCCATTCCATGGGAGGAGGTGAGTAATTAACTTTTAGTTTAATGTTTACGCACACAAACATATATTTGCATGAGTTGGATGGATCTGCCATACAAGTCTGCTCTTTTAATGATTAGTCAATCCATCCAGTCACATTAACTACCTCCTGTGTTCCTATATTTAACTATAATAAAGCTTGAACGAAAACTATGGACACTGCTCTTTCTTTTAAAACTAACTAATAATTTCTGAAGAAGAAAGTCAGAAATTTGGTGGAGGAGTAAGATCAATTGTGAACATAGTGTCTGTAATGGTAAATAATTTTGAATGTTGTATTACAGAATAGATAAGATTATGCCACAGACAATAGGAATTTAGTAGTTACAAATTTTTTTAAGTCATAATGTTTAACCAGATTGTCAGAAAAAATAGATGAATGGAAAGGTACAAAGATACATCAATAAACAGAAGCACAGACAGGCAGGCAGACAGAAAGAGAAGTGACGAGAGAGACAGGTAGTTCATCATCATCATTTAACGTCTGTTGTCCATGCTGGCATGGGTTGGATGATTTGACCAGAGCTAGCAAGCTGGGGAGCTGCACCAGACTCCAATCTAATTTGGCATGGTTTCTACAGCTGGATGCCCTTCCTAACACCAACCACTTTACAGAGTGTAGTGGGTGCTTTTACATGGCACCACACAAGTGCTTTTATGTAGTGCTGTGCAGACACTTTTACAGGCACCGCACAGACACTTTTACATGACACCACATGGGTGCTTTTGTATAGCTTTGCCACAAGTGCTTTACACCATCAGAAAGATCAGTCTTAATACTTCTGTTGTAGAGTACGAGTAGTTGAATATATATATGTATATATATTCTTATACAAGAATATTGTTGACAATGACTTCAAAATTTCGGCCAGTTAAGCCATTGTTGGACTGCAGTCTAATAATAGTTTAGCTCGCCAAAACTATATAACAGTAATAAATTTGTACTCTTCAAAAGTATAGAGTAACCCATCAGATTAATGTAAAATTGTTTTTATTATAACTGAGCATAAAAACAAGCATTAGTGTAAGGTGGTTGGCATTAGGAAGGGCATCCAGCCATAAAAACCATACCAAAACAGATAGGGAAGACTGGTGCAGTCTTCTGGTATACTAGCTCTTGTCAAACCATCCCACCCATGCCAGCATGGAAGACAGAGGTTAAATGATGATGATGATGATGATATATACATAGTGAGAGACAGAGAGGAGTGGCTAGAAAGACAGATAGTTGAATATATAAATAAAGAGATAGACAGATAATCAGTTAAATTTAAATAAGATAACCTTCACTGACAAATAATTACAGAGTGAGCTTTGTTGGTGGTGTGCTGTTTCTTCAGTGAGTGATTTCAGATTCATGATCATTCACTGGACTATAAGTTCATGCATGTGTTGATGTCCATGTTCATATTTGTACAGCCAGGCTGCTGGAATTTTATTATTGTTGACTAGTACTTTATTTTAATGGCCCCAGAAGAATGTAAGGCAAAGTTGATCTCAGCAAGATTTGAACACAGAATGTGAAAAGCATGAACAAATATCCTAAAGTATTGTCTGGTTGCTTTAACAATTCTATCAATTCTCTACCCTTCTTGAGACTAGCAAATAAAATCAAACTCATTTCATAGGAGAGTAAAAAACAACTACCGACAATCTCTCTGTCCCTCATCAGCCTGCTAAATTGAAAACAGACATCTCAAAGGACTTTCTTTGATCTTTTTACTTCTAGGTACAGGTGCTGGTGTGGGAACATATATTTTGGACCTGCTTAACGATGAATTCCCTGACGTCTACAGGTTGATTTACCATTTAATTTGTTTCATGTCATCAATATTGTCTTCTATTTATCACTTTTCATAGACAAAGAAAAAGATGGTGTAAACAGTTAATCACATTAATTTCAGTTTAGAATAATTATAGATTGTGGTTGTTCCATAGAGCTGCCTTATACTGCAATTTGTGCACCAGTTAACTCTTTCTCTTTCTTTCTCTGCTAACAGACTTTATTTCATTTTGTCATGCATTTTGTGATCAATAGAAGACAGGGTGCTGTACCATGGAACCATGTGGTTGCAAGGCAAACTACTTAATCACACACCCATGTCTGTCTGTGCTCTGTTAACGAAGTTGTTATTTAATCTCAGGTCAGCCCTAATTCAGTTGATCTATATTTTTGCTGTGACAGTCCCATCTCTTGAAGTAAGCCATTATCATTCACCCATGGCAGTGGATAAATATATTCTTATGGTCAACTTTTATTTACTTGTGAGCACTTCTTGGTCTCATCACCAATTTACTTCTCAACCAAACTGAATGTGGTTTTTTTGTAGCAATGATGGTCCAGTCTTCAGCTATGCTTTGAGATCAGATAATTGAAAATCGATTCATTAAAAAAAAGATTTCACCAAAATATGTGAGGTCAAAAATGTGAGAGTAAGGTGAAAATTTGACTTGAGTCAAAATATCTCAGTTATTTTAAAAGAAAAGTATAGATTAATTGAATTTAAAAGAAAGTTCTCTCCGAGAAGAATCTTTTGATGAAAACCACATTAAGTGCCAAAAAAGTTATAGGTAACCCCCAAAATCAAAATATCTCTGCCAATATTGAAGAAAACTATGCAACAGTTGTGTTCAAATGAAACAGCTCTATGAAATGAATCTGATGGTGAAAACCCCGTCAAAAAATATTAGCTACAAAAAAAATGTGGTGTGGCATTAAGTGACACAAAAAAGGGACCATTTTAACAAATTAAAATAGTTTTGTCATGTTAAGATATTTAACATTATAAAAGTCAGCATGTGATGTCATATGTCGCTTAGCACACTTAACCAGAATTTGAGAGGTATGTTTCAATCCTCACTAGTGGTGTATTAGCCATTTTTTTCCCATTCTCTAAGGATATTGTGAAAACTTTGATTTCTAAGGGTATGGTATAAACCTTCTCAAAAATCATTAGCTACAAAAACTGTTGTCCAGCTTTCAGTGACCAAAAAATAAAGGTGATAATTTTAAGAAATCAAAATACTTTTGTTTTTCTAAAAGAAAAATAATGTTATTTGAACTCAGATGAAAGAGTTCATCCAGGGGAATATTTTGGAGAAAACTTGCTCCAAAAATTATAGGCATAAAAATAGTTATGATTTTTCGCAATTTCATTCCTTCACTCTTTGGTCTGTGGCCATGCTGGAGCACTGCCTTGAAGGGTTTTAGTTGAATAAATCAACACATCGGTCTTTTGCCAAGCTGCTATGCTATGGGGACGTACACACGTCAAGCAGTGATGGGGGGCACAAATACAGACACGAAGACACACACACATACATACATACATACATACATACATATATATATATATCCTGCTGATCAAATTTCAAAATCACATGGTTACATTTTATCAAACTACCTCTTTCTGCGAGTGTATCTTCCCAAATATTTCATGAGATTAGTGAAATATTTGGGAATATGTGACTGTTCAAGCTAAATTTTAGCTCCCATTTCTAGCATTTATTAATTTTACTTTTTTGGTTTTAATTGTTAAAGTCACCTCTATTATAATGTATTTAATATATTATTGTAATATCTTATTGTATGTATATATATATATATATATATATAACGTGAGAGAGTTAGGGGTTGGGGGTTCAACCCACTAAGGGATAGTATCTATCCAGTCTAGGCCGAAACAGCTGTAAGATTAAACTTCTGTTCATCCTCTAATTCCTTATGTACTTTGTACTTCTATATGTAAACCAGGTTGGCAAAATAACATAGTCTGCCATAGACACCTGTGCTTTGGTTCTTTCTTTCTTTTTCTTTCTTTTTTTGTCACTTTTGCTATGAATTAAATTAATGAATTCAACGGGATACACC
>NC_069004.1:16051484-16069217 GCF_001194135.2 Octopus bimaculoides
TTTTTCTTATTTTGTTTTTGTATTAAATTATGTACTTATTAAAAACATATGATAAAAAATTTCACTTATGAAAAACTAATTATTAATTATTTTATTTGAATATAACATTATTTTATAATATAAATTGCTCAAAAACATATTTATGTGCAAACAAAATTTCTAAGTTTGAACAAAACCTGTTTTTAATAAATATTTACAGTAGTATCACTTTAACAATTATAAAGGTAAATATAATAATTATAATGATTGAAGTGTTGTCTGGAAATAAAGTGGGCCAGAATGAAAAATGTGGGTGAAGAATCCTAGAATATTCTTAAGTAGTGAACCTGGGAAAGTACAGAACAAGTAGCAATTAAACCTGGAAAATACAGGACAAGAAGGTAAAATACTTCAAATATTGCTGCTGAAGTTAGAATTTGCTAAATAAATTTTTGAAATTGTTTATGAAATAGCATTTGTATTATTTTGTTCTTCATATTTTTTTGGCTCTTTATTGCAAATTTAAAAAAAAATTTAAGTTAATATTCTTGATTTAAAAATTTCTTTGTATTAAGCTAAAACATTTCTGACTTATTTTTAATTATTATATTATTTTCTTTTTCTTAACAAAGCTCATTATACAAAAATTTTAAATCAGATATTGTGTTATAAAATTAAACTCATTTAGAATATATATGTAATTCAAAACAGTAAAATATAGTAAAAAAAAATGTTTTAAGAACCAAAAGAATTCATTTCTTTAAAGTTTGCATTATGAGACAACAAAATATTTTCTATTTACAGTTAGCAAAATATTTTTAAAAAATGAAAACTAATGAACAAACTGACTACAAAATCCAGAAATGACTTTTTTTTTAGGGGCTATAGTTGTCAATTTTGCTTAAATTGCTATTATGTTGTTTTTAAATAAAGAAATTTGTAATATTAAATTTTTAATGTGAAAACTTGTCTTTTCACTAAAATCAAAAATAGATAGCTTCTTGAGTATTTTAATTTAAACTTATAAGTAAAAATAAAAATATATATTTACTATTTTAGTTTTTAAATTCTAATTTCAGCAGCAATATTTTAAGTATTTTTTTCTTCTTGTCCTGTACTTTTTCAGGATTGTCATGTACTTTCCCAGTTTCAACACTTAAGAATATTCTAAGATTTGCGCCCACATTTTTCATATTAGTACAGTACTGCTAGGAGCCTTGGACTACAAAAATGTTCCAGTAGCATGATATGTATTCCAGGACATATGTATAATTAAATCTAATTACCTAATATATATGTACCAAATATTGTAAAATAGATAATAAACCGTTACTGAGAGCTAAGTTCAATCTTCAGTGGAAACCAGTTCGTTTGTGTGATTAATGATGTTGAAGGAAAAATATGGATGCCACAACATACTAGTTTTTTGTTTCCCTCAAGTATTATACATCCTTTATGATTAGTTGGCTGAAAACAATATTGTTGATAACATTGTTGCAATTGCTCTTCTACCCAGATTTGTCAATGCCCTGTACCCCTCTGCAGATGATGATGTTATCACCTCGCCATATAACAGTGTCCTAGCCATGCATCAGTTGACAAACAAAGCTGATTGTGTTCTGCCAATTGAGAACCAGGTATGTTATGAATTAAGTGGACAAGGAGTTTTATTTCTCTCTCTCTCTCTCTCTCTCTCTCTCTCTCTCTCTCTCTCTCTCTCTCTCTCTCTCTCTCTCTCTCTCTCTCTCTCTCTCTCTCTCTCCAATGTATAAGTGTCTCTATTATGTGGCAAGGGAGTCTCAAGAAGTCATTCTACCTACTAGAAACAGCATCCAAACCTCTCAAAACACCCTACATTCTTAAAAAAGAACACATTGGCTAAACTTGTCTGAAAGAAGATGGGATGGTTTGGTCATAGGTCTGTGCAATCAGGGCTACCTTGGAATGAAACAACAGCAGTAACAACACAATAATAATAACAACTATAACAAAACCAGAAATAATTCCATATTACCATGTCAGCAGTAGAGCAAGGAATAATATGTCATCAAACTTTTGAATCATGTCAGAGATGTTTATTTCAGTGTCTTTGTGATAATTTATAACTTGGAGATGTTTCAGGCTTTGGTAGATATTGTGGACAAAATTGGTCAAGCAGTTCCATGTGCGAAGTCAGGGAAGAGAACTTACAATAGTAAAATTCTACTAAACACTGCCATCTGTGCAACCAATACCAAGTTATCCAAGCTAACCAAACAAAAGCCTTTTGACTCAATGAACAACATTGTTGCTAATTTGATACTTAACATGACCAGGTATTCATGATCTTTATATTTCATACTCTTTTATTCATATACACCCTGAATGTTTGTGAACAGTATTATAATTGATGTTGGGTTTCTAACAGGGATAAATCTCTGATTTATTTGATTCATCAGTGGCAAGAGTAATAAAGGACTGTCGCTGTAGCTGAAGTAGAATAAATATTTCATGTAATATTTTTGTTGGTTATGATGCTTTATTGGCGTTCTTGCCGGAGTATGCATCTTTGACTGATGTACATTGGTAAACAATATCCCCATACATGTACATATACCCAAAAATATGTCTCTCTCTGTTATATGTATATATATATATACCACTCTCTGAGTGGTTGGCGTTAGGAAGGGCATCCAGCTGTAGAAACTCTGCCAAATTTAAATTGGAGCCTGGTGTTGCCATCCGGTTTCACCAGTCCTCAGTCAAGTCGTCCAACCCATGCTAGCATGGAAAGCGGACGTTAAACGATGATGATGATGATATATATATATATATATATTTTAACTGGTTTCGGCCAGAGGCTGAGGCCATGCTGGAGCACTGCCTTCCTGTGTGTTTGGTTTTTTTTTTTTCTGTACTGTGAAGTTGGACAGAAGTGCTCTTCTTTGTGCCTCCTGTCACAATGTGGGTTCATCTGGTATCTCAGATAAAAATTGTCCAGATGCTCTTTGAAGACCTCTATATCTACACCTCACAAATATCTGAGGTTGTCTGGCAGTATCTAAACTATTTCTTGACCTACAAAAAATATATTAATTTACTAAAACCCCTCACAAAACTAAAATCAAATAACTCTTCCAAATCAAATATATTAACAAAACCATAATATCTAGGATAACTTGCATGAACTCAAATAAATAAAACCCTCATTAATGATATAGATAAACCTTTAGAAATAATGAAAAACCCTCTCTAGTTCGGTGATTGATATAGTTTTCAGTTCCAGGGCTGGGAGCTAGACCTTCCAAGATCTTTCATATGTACATCACTTCATATCTTTCATGTGGATTCCCTGGTCACACACTGACTCTAGGATTGCACTATCCTGGCCCTGTGTATTCCAATTGTAGTGTTTGTGGGCTGATTGTTGAGTACTTGAACCTTCACAGCATTGAACTGCATGTTATTTTCATCAGCCCAATTTGTATATTGCATTCAGGTTGTTTTACAGTTTCATCAGGCCTATTTCATCAGGGTCCTTGACCATCTGTGATACTTTTGTAGCATCTCCATAGCTGCTGAGAGTGGCTGAGGGCATGTCTGAGAGAACCACCACAAACAGTAATGATCCCCAGACAGTTCCTTGAGAGACTCCATTGCAAATTGATGTCTCCCCAAAGAGAGTGTCATTGGCTGCAACTGTCTGACTTCTTCCAGTTAAAAAGTCATGCAGCCACTCTTCTAGTTTTCCAGTTACACCAAACTCATGCAATTTGTCACATACCATGCCATGATCAACTTTGTCAAAGGTTTTGGCAAAGTCGAGATATATCACATCCACATTAAGTGGTTAAGTTACTGCTGTTTCAGTATCTTGTCATAACGTTGTAAATGTGTGCGGTAGCTCTTCCCTAGATAGAAGCTATGTTGTGTTTGTGACCAAATTATTTTCTTTCAGCCTCCCCTTCACAATGTGTTCAATGACCTTGTGAAGTCAGAGAGATAGGCCTGTAATGTTTAGCAGCTGCTCTGCTTCCACCTTTATGGACAGGGCATATGATACCTTCTTTTAACAATTTGGTAATTTTACCATTTGCAAGGAAACTCTGAAAAAGTATATGTAGTGGTTTTGCAAGAGCTTTCTTGCATGTCTTTAATAGAACAGTCAGATATCCATCTGGGCTCATTGCTGAGTTTGAGTTCATCTCATCAATGGCCACCATCACATCTTTTATGTCCCAAACTTGCAGGCCTTCTTTGCCTTTTATCCTTTTGGGGTTGATAAAATAAGTACCTGTTGAACACTGGGGTTGACTATAATTGACTTACTCCCTCCCCAAAAATTGCTGGCCTTGTACCAACATTTGAACCATCATCATCATTATTATTATTTTCAAATTCCGCTGAGGTTGACTTTGCCTTTCATCCCTTCAGGATCAATAAATTAAGTACCAGTAAAACACTAGGGTCAATGAAATTGACTAGTCCTTTACCCCAAAATTTCAGGCCTTTTACCTATAGTACAAAGGATTATTATTATTATTCTAAAGGCAGTGAGCTGGTAGAATCATTAGCATACTGGGAAAAATGCTTAGCAGTATTTCGCCTGTCTTTATGCCCTGAGTTCAAATTCTGCTGAGGTCAACTTTGCCTTTCATCCTTTTGGGGTTGATGAATTAAGTACCAGTCAAGGACTGGAATCGATGTGATTGACTTACCTGTTACCTGCAAATTTCAGGCCTTGTGCCTATAGTAGAAAGGATTATTATTATTATTATTAAGAAGACAGTGAAGTAACAGAATGATTAGCATGCCAAACAAAATGCTTAGTAGCATTTTGTCCATCTTAATGTTCTGAGTTCAAATTCCACCAAGGTTGACTTTGCTTTTCATACTTTCGGGGTCGATAAAATAAGTATCAGTGAAACACTGGGGTTGATGTAATTGACTAGACCCTCCCCCAGGATTTCAAGCCTTGTGCCTTCAGTAGAAAGAGTTATTATTACTATTGTTATTATTATTATTATGATTATTAAGGTAGCAAAGCTGGCAGAATTGTTAGTGCACTGGATGAAATGCTTAGCAGTATTTCGCCCATCGCTACATTCTGAGTTCAAATTCCACCAAGGTTGTCTTTGCCTTTCATCCTTTCAAGGTCAAAAAAATAAGTACCAGTTGAACACTGGAGTCAATGTAATCAACTCATCTCCACCTCCCCCAAGCTGCCCTCATGGCAAAAATTTGAAATAATTATCATTTATTATTCAGTGCCCTCAGCCTTCACCTTTGTGGCAAATAAATGAAATCATCATCATTATTATTATTATATGATGATAAACTAAGCCCCAGTTGAGCACTGAGTTTGATGTAACCAATTTGCACCCCTCCACCAAAATTTCAGGCCTTATACTTATAGTAGATTGTTGTTGTTGTTATATAAAAAAAACCTCACATTATTCTTTTTTTTTTTTTTTTTTGTCAGTTCATCTCGGTTTGAAGGTTTGTTAAATGTTGATTTAAATGAATTAGCCACAAACCTGGTTCCTTACCCAAAACTTCATTACCTTGTGGCCAGTCAAACTCCCCTCTATGCATTAGCTGATGTCAACATTGCTCCACGTCGGTAAGTTAAAACATTTTTTGTCTTGATAATTTTATGCTTATATGTATGCTTTGTGTGTGTGTGTGTGTGTGTGTGTGTGCATAACTGTAACACAACAACACATAGAATACCAGTAACATCATCGTCATCATCATTTAACATCTGTTTTCCATACTGGCATGGGTTGGATGGTTTGACAGGAGCTGGCAAGCCAGAAGACTTCACCAGGCTTCACTGTCTGTTTTGACATGGTTTTTATGGCTGGATGCCTTTCCTAATGCCAACCACATTACAGAGTGGACTAAGTGCTTTTTACATGGCACCAGCAGATGGATCACCAAGTAACTTACAAGAGAAAGATAGTAACTTGCAAACTTTTCTTTTTATGGAGGCACAGTGACTGTGTAATGCTCACATGCTCGTGAGTTCAAATCTTGTTTAAGCTTTTGCAATGGGATCTTAGATAAACAATCATCTCACACTTTGTGTTAGAAAAATCTTTATTCCCACTTCACAGTTCAAAGTTTAGTGGACAGCCAGGTATGAGAGAAAGTATCAAGCCAAACCTGCAAGTGAAAAAAAATAAATTCTGTTAATTTAGTATTAATATATTCACTCTGGTGTTAATATATTCATTCTGCAAGCTAGTTCAGTTGTTAGAGAATCAGTAAAAATGCTTTGTAGTATTTCTTCTAACACATTACACTCTGAGGTCAGCTTTGCTCTCATGCTTTCAGGGATACTAAAATAAGGATCAGTTGAGCACTGGGAGAAGGGGGGGATGTAATTGACTTGCCCCCTCCCTTAAAATTTCTGGCCTTATGCCAAAATTAACAAAGGAGCAGGAAGAAATATATTCATTCTTAGCACTGTTTGAATGAATGGTTTAAAAGTTTGCTTTGCAACCACAAGATCTTGGGTTCAATTCTACAGCATGACACCTTTGACAAATATCATATCCTATAGCCTCAGATTACCCATAACTTGTGAGTGAAATTAGATATGACATGATATCAAGAAGTTCTACTGTGATGTTTTGAAGCATTCAAGGGAGGACATTCAGCAAAAGCAACCAGATCTATGGAGTGCGAAAAATTCAATTCTTCACAACAATGCATCCTGTCACCGAGCTCTCCTCACTTGTGAGTTTCTCACCAAAAACAACATGGTATCACTTCTGCACTAGCCCTATTTGACAGATTTAGCACCTGCAGACTTTCATCTCTTCTCCAAGATAAAAATGCAGCTCAAAGGTTGCTATTTTAACACCATTGTCAAGATCCAGAGTGAATCACAGAAGATCCTTGACTCAATCCAAAAGTGGCAGGAATGCTGGGACTGGTGTATTGCTATGCAAGTTGACTATTTTGAAGGAGATAATGTTAAAAGTTAGGTAAATAAGCTATTTTTGATTAGACATAATTAGTCTGAGGACTTTTTGATACTACCTCATAGATAGAAATTATATAAAAAAGCCATTGAGTGTGTTGTACCTGAAAAGATACAACCTTGTCACACACAATTTCAGGCTGATTCTGCCTGAGAATGACATTAAGGATACAAGTGTCTGTGGAATTCTTAGTCACTTACATTTTAATACAGGAGCAAGTTATTCAGTTGATCAAATAAATGAATCTTCATTGTCACATGATGGAAATCCACCATCATCACAATATATTCAATGAAATAAATATAGGAAAAAAAAAAATAACTAAAAAAATTTGAGGTGTTAAAAAACATCAATAGTAATCATTGAATAATATTGCTTCAGCAAGTAAGGGGAGGCAACTCCAGGCATGTTTTTGTCATATTGAACTTCAGCACAGCATAATTTCACTGTAATTGATGAAGTAGTATTCATAGCAAAATAGAAATGAAACAACATAGGACTTGATTCATCAGCAAAGCATATATGGAGGTCATAGAATGATTGGGTAAAACTTTTACAGTATTTATTTTCATCCCTCTAGATTCTGAGTTAAAATCTTACATTATATTGCATCTCTTCAAGTTAAGTAAAGATCCATTTACCTTGTGACTAAATCAGAAGAAATCAATTCATCTAAGACAATCTTATTTCTCAACCTTTTTTCTGTATACTTTTTAACAGTCTTGACCAAATGTTCTCTGATGCATTTTCAAAGGACCATCAACTGATAAAAGCTGACCCCAAACACAGTCTTTACCTTGCATGTGCCCTCATGGTGCGAGGAAAAGTGAGTATTTCTGACATGAGAAGAAATATTGAAAGGTGAGTAGTGTGCAACAGTGTAGAACTGTTGTCCCCACTCTGTCTATTCTTTATTATCATTCTTTCAACTCCTGTTTGTAACTGGCTGAGTTAAAAGTGAGGCCATACTCTCAACTATAAAGAAAAAGCTCAATGAAGAGTTAGGCTACCAACAGGCATAGTGCAACCGTGCAAGAAAAGCCTGTTCCCTCAAAACAGTTGTTTTAAAAGATTTTTTTTTTTAAATATTAAAAGTGATTTATGGTGAAGCAAAATTAGAATTGAGTTTACCTTTATTACCTTTTCATAGACTGTATATACCTTAATATTCTAACCATCTTTGAAAATAGTAGCCAATGTAGAAATCTTTCATTTTCTAAATCATCATTTTGGTCAGTTTTATTTTGTCCAGAAAAACACCTAATTTTCCATTTTAAGAACACATGCTGATCAGGTGCTGTAAATTTTGGAAAAATCTCTCACACAAAATGGAATATTTTTGTGTGTTGTGCTCAGTAAATCTGTATACCATTTACGTCTTTAAAAGCCTTCATTTTTATACTCATTATCACAAGTCTAGCTTTCAAAAATAGTTCAATCATTTGAATCATTTCCCATATTTTGCTTTTAAATTCTTTGTTTTTTTGGCTAATTTTAAAAAAAAAACATTTATTTTGAAATGTCAAATAGTAAGCTCTCTACTGGTGTATGTGGATTTTCCTGTACAAGAGTAGCACACAAGGAAATGCTTGTTAACAACAGTACACTTTGTTTATATTTTATTGAAATAGAGAATTACTACTGACTGGTATGACAATATAATCATATTCAAATATGGTAAAATATGTAACATGTTTAATGAGAAATGTAACCCTATTGAAATTTGAAAATTATTGTACCTAATTTGCATGTTTAAGATTTGTATAAATAGATACATACAATTGTTTTAGAAGATACAGCTAAGCTAAATAACCTGCATATCAAGTTTGATTTGTGTACTACTTACACATATTAATTTGTGTACTACTTACACATAATTTAGTTATTATTCAAATATCTTTCTATATTTGTAGGTGAAATTTTTACTGAAAACTGCATTTTCAAGAATTTGTTGTACATGATACACAGTAAATTTTATTTGTCTATGAATTGAAAACTTGTATAAATATCATACCTAATGTATACAACCATTATTGCTACTACAACATACCACAACCACTAATCCTCACTGTTTCTTCTACCACTTCTACTAAAGTGTCTGTAGCTGTGAGCCGATCCCTATTAACAGTACAATAATCCACAGAGTTTGTGCACCCCTCTGGGTTCTGCCATGTTAAATAGATTAGAGATAAATCTCCTCCAAGATAAGACACTGAACCATCAGTGATAGCTCCTGTTGCAGAATGAATTAAATTCAAAACTGCAAGCTAACTAATCATCCACTTGAGGTAGCTTTTGTGTAATCACTCAGCCTGTTAGAAATAACAGCCAAAGCTCTCTCAAATCAAAGAAGACATATTAAAGAAGGTGTATCGAGATACATCATGACTGATATAAAAGCAAATTGGTCATAACCTTTGATCAGAGGTTTCCACTTTCATTGTTTATCTGAGATTGATCAACAGCAAATTATTCATACCTACATATAGCCAAGTAGACTGAACTGCTGACAATTAAGTGTCTTGGTCATAGACACTGTGCTGTGAACTCTATCATATTGTGGTGCCTAATTACAGCTAGATGGACTGGATCCTTAATAGTTAAGTGTCTTGGTCATAGAGACAGTACTGTGAATCATACCGTACTGTGTAACCTACTTACAGCTAGGTAAATTGGATTGTTGATGGTTAAGTATCTGGGATATAGACACAGTACAGTGAACTGTACCACACTGTAGTACCTATGTATTATTAGGTCAGCTGGACTGTTCACAGTTAAGTTCCTTGGTCATAGATACAGTACAATACACTGTAGTACCTACTCAGAGCCAGGTTGACAGGATTGTTGACAGTTCTTTGGCCATGGCCATAACCTGTGACAAGATGTGAACTGCTGACATCTTTGCTGGTCATTCAGTACCCTATCAGCAAATCACAAACTCAAAAGGTTAGGTATTGGATTCCCTATTTAGGAGTCATTGGTTCAAATCTGTTACAGCCCCTTTCATTTTTTTTTTTTTTTTGTGTGTGTTTTAGTTGAATATTTTATTCAGCATTACCTCAGTTTATTCAGGTTGTGATGGGTAAGGTACCTGACCTTCTATGAGGAAGGTCACGGAGCTGATCAGCCATCAGTGAACACCTGTGATGGCAATTGACTTTATTGAAGAAGTGTGAAAGATAAATATTGGTTCATCATACTCTTTCTTCCTCCACCTGAGGGCCAAGCTGACTATAGAAGATAAACATCAGGCTAATTGTTCTGCAGAATCACACACCTTTCCTTCCTGGTCTTGTCTTCCATCTCCAACTTTTCATGTGATCTTTAACAAGAACTCCTTATCACAGAACCAAGAATAGTCTCAAAATTTTGTAGGCATTGTCCTTTATCAATTAAATCAGTGGATCCCAAACTTATATTGTCAAGGATCCCTTATACAATTTCCTACAAATATTTCCTACCTATATTTTACAAATAAACTGCACTACTCTACTTTGATAAACCATTAAAGGAAACGCAGATTATTTTACTGAGAAAAATATATTCACATAGAAGTTGATAACTTTATTTTGAAAAAATATACACTATTTCTTTTAAAATTCATATTAAAAGCTCCTTTATCTTGCAAAATTCTAAACATTTTTCATAGAACTCTGAGATTTCTTTGAATGCACTTTTAGAAACACTGGATTAAATTACAAAAACAAATGAACAAGAATTAGCTCAATTGCTGTATTAGTAAATTCTAATTTATGTAAATTCACTGAAAGTGATTTCAAATTTAAATTTTAAAATTCCACCATGACATTAATCTGACACAATGATTAAGAAAGGCATCAATATCACTCCTCTGTGTCACATATCTCCACTCCAGAGCAATCTAAATATTAGTGAAGAGGTTAAATTCTAAAATATCCAAATCTACAGATATGTTGTAATGATGCCATTGGTTACAACAATATGATAGCTCAGTTTGCTTGATGTTATACAACATCTAATTGTTTTATGAACATATAATATATATATATATATATATGTATATGTATAGGTAATATAATACAATAATAATGTTTTTAGTGAGAAGGATGCAATTTATTTTGAGAAAGACTTTTGTCAAAACGTGGCTCTAAATTAGATAAACAAATATGTAACTCCTCATCTACCATCTGTAATCGTTCCCATTTTTTTTACTACATTTCCTTAAGTGCAGAGATACCCAATTCACAAGCATATGATGATCCGAAAAGCAACAGAGTTTTAATGGCTGTAGTAGCTAATCAAGGATATTGTCCCCAAAGGGAAATCCAAAATTCTGACAATTCTGGCACAGAAAATGAGGCTTTGTGCACAGGATCGTTTTTCAAGTCTATTAAACTTTCTTCTTCTGTTAATGTTAATGCAGGGAGTGTACTGTCATATCTTGCGAAAGAATTGATGATCCACTCGTACATTTGATAATCAAGTGATGAAAATAATACAGAGAAGTTTTCTACTGTCTTCTGCACTTCTGACAAAATTTTTAATTTGTTTGGAAAAGCATCTACACATGGGAAGCAATCAAGCTGCAGGTTTTTAACTTTCCTTATCCACAGTTCTAACTTGTTGGTGAAAGACTTATAATGGAAGGAAGGTTTTTATGATACTTTTGGGGAATCTTCTTCTTCCATTATGATTATTCTGTTGAATCAAGGAGCTGGAAATACGAAGAATGAAGTTCTCAGGCGGAGTAAATTCAATAACCGTTTATTTACAGGTGCTTCGTACAAGGGGTTTGCTTTCAGTAACCATCTTCACAGCAATGCGTAGTTAGCCTTCTCTCTCATACACGAGGTTCAATAACCTCTGGAGACAATGCATGTGGTATCACAGCAGAACAAAAGTCTGCTGTGAGCTCCTGGTTTCGAAGTCTTGCTTATATCAGTGTGAGAAGAATGAGAAGGAAAATGTTGTCTTTTCCTTAAATAATGGTTGCAGGTGAGAACTTGTTTTTGTTTCGTGTATGGCAATGGTTGCAGGCAAGATCTCGCTGTTTCAAAATGGCGCTGGCTTCTTTGTGCCTCGCTACAGACTTTATTTTGCCTGTAATTGTAATAATAATCTCATTCGCTCCTTGCAGACTCAAATCTAAAACGTTCAACTTCTCAAAAAGATTGTTGTGAAATGCTACTTCCAGCCACCAATTATCATCGTTAAGAAATTCTAATCTAGAATTTTCAGCATCGAAGAAACATATTATTTCAGTTCGCAAAGATATAAATCAAGAGACCGCTTTTCCTTTCGAGAGCTATCGCACTTCTGTATGAAGCAGTAAACACTTAAAAATCAGAATCCATAGTTTCACATAAGGATGCAAAAAAGTCTGCACCATAGGGAATGCGATTTTATGTAATTCACCACTTTAACAACATTGTCCATTGTTTTCAGGAGACCATCAGGTAGAAATTTTGATGCCAAAACTTTGCGGCAAATCATGCAATGTACAATTTTAACTTGTGAATTTTTTTGTAATGCATGAGCCATGAAGCCATTTTTTCGACCCTGCATGGATGGAGTGCCGTCAGTGCAAACGTTAATACAAGTTTGCCACTGCATCCCTCTCAATACGACATTTGGGTTTACCAGGTTAAAGACATCTCCTCCTGTCATTCTTTCCTTGAAATCACAACAAAAGAAAAACTGACTTATGATTTTACCACCTCTGATGATTCGCAGAAATGAAATTAGTTGAGCTTTGTTGCTGATGTCTGTACATTAATCGATTTGTAAGTCTCACAAGTTTTCGAGTTCATTTTTTGCTTCTGTGAAATGTTCACGAAGCTGATCATCAATGTCTCGCGAAATGTCTTGAATTTTACGAGAAATCATTTGGACAAAGGAATGGTCTTACTTTGTTTAACGGCTTCATCACTAATCATTGTGCCAATGGTGATCTCCAAGGCTGGTAAAATAATGTTTTTGGCATCAGAATGTGGTTTTTTCTTCTTTGCCAAAAGCTGGGCAATCTTGTAACTAGCGATTTGAGCTTTCTCAGGAATTGAGTGAAATTTCTTCAGCCTTTTTAACCGAGTTTTAAAATTATTTTTTAGCATTTCAAAGTATTCTTTTGGTTTGTCCTTATGTTGCAGATGATTTGTTATTAAATGCCATTGAGGTTTCCTTGGAACCATCGCTTCATTTGAGAGTGTTGTTAAACAAATCATACAAGAAGGAACCAAGTTGTCTTTTACTGATAATATAAAACAATATGGGATGTAATTTTCATTGTTTTTGTTTTGATGAGGCGGACTTTTTATTCTGGTGTTCGTCTTGTTTGCTACGATTCTCTTTCTCATTTTTCTGAGGTCTCAAACAAATTTCTCCATGTTTAAAATTAAAATCAATTAAAATTGACATAAAATAATTTATGTAAATTATAAATAAATCTAGGACTAATAAATAATTTACTTATAGACAATCCCAGTTTAAATGCTGAAATGTAATATATTGTAGCAAAACTGCTGTTCATCGTGTAAAGTAATTAATTTATATTCACTGTATTTTACGATTTATATAATTAATTTGTATCTACGCTTGAACTTTGCGAATATTCTTGGATCATTGTTTCCCGAGAATATTTTTCATGGCACTCCAGGAATCTCTCACAGCACACAGTTTGGCAGACAGTGCTCCAGATGGACACACATTTTTGCATCTCTGCATGTTGAATAGTGCGGCAGAGACAGATGATAGACATTATATCACACTATATCAGATGTAGTGTGTGTGGGTGTATGGATGATGCATATGGTGCTTTGTGATTAAGAAGCTCACTTCCCAACCACATGGAATTGGGTTCAGTCTCAACGCATGGCACTACTATAGTCCCAGGCTGACCAAAACCTTTGAATGAATCCAGCAGACAGAAGCTGAAAGAAGCTTGTCATGTGTGTGTGTGCATATGTATGTGTGTGTGTGTGTGTCAAAAACCAGTATTATATTGGGGATTTGTGCTACACCATTACTATTTGTTTTAACATAATTGTTATGTACAATAAATAAAACTTCACTGGGAACTAACTCAGACTTCACCCAACTCTGAACCCTGAACTCACTCAGATTGTTATGATTTATACTTTACTTGAACCAGTCTATCTCTCCCAAGGGGTGTCGTAACTCTCATCACAACATTTCCCCTTTTGAGATTTTGACTACTATGAGAAAGTAGAATTTCTTTTGTTTTTGTTTTTTCTTTCCAGCCCCTCTCCCTCTTTTTTAGCTGTTGTATCTTAATTGTTGCCTGACTTTTAAGGTAGTGTTGTTCATTGCACACAGCACTTTTTCTTTTCATTGTACTAAGCCCTCTTGTTAGCACTCTTGTTTTTCTTTTTTCTTTTTTGGGTTTTTTTTTTTAAACTTAATATCTTTTTCGTTTCGGTATTACTTCCAGATATTCAGTCTGTTTTCGTTTTCTGAAGCTAGTTCTACGGGTTCACTATCTCTCGGTGCTGGCACTTCAAACATATCATACAAGACTTCCATTGATATTACCCTTCATTCTTCTGTATGTCTCATCTTTAAATGGTGTCTCTTATGTTCCAAACATTGTCTTTTAATTAACTACATCATGTTACCTAACTTTTCAATTACACAGTCATCCTCCCAACCTTCTTTACCATTTTTGTAATTTTTAAAATGAACTTTATCTCCCTCAAATGTCTTTCCTCTACATGTATTTTTTCCTGGCGATAATTTATCTATTTTATTTTACATGTGAACATTAACTCTGCTGGTGACTTTCCTAAATTAGTATTTGGATTTTGCGTTATTCTATATACTCTCAAAAATTTCATTAGTGCCTTGTCATTATCTAGCTCATTCCTAGCTTTTCTTAGAGCTCTTTTGAACACGTCGACAAATCTTTCTGCCTGTCCATTTGACATCAGGTGGTAGGGTGGGATAAAGATGTGCTTTATGGTATGTATTTTGCAGAAATTTCTTAATTCATATCTCGTGAATTGTGTTCCATTATCTGAAACTAATGTGTCTGGAACACCATATCGAGCAAATAACTCGAGCACGGACTTTATTGTGGTCTTTGCAGTGGGTATGTTACATCTGCGTACCTCTGGCCACTTTTTATAGCTATCCACAACAATTAAATAGTATGTGCCGTTCAGTGGTTCAGCATAGTCGATATGTATCCTGAACCATGGGCTTTCAGTTGGAGCTGCCCATTTTGCGTAAACCACTTTTTCAATGATTCCACTTTTTTTATCCAATCTGTCCAACTCATCATCTACTTGCTTTATTGCTACAAAAGGCACTTTCCTATTAGGCTTCAACACTCTGAGAGTACTTGCAGAAACATTTTTTTTTTCCATGTGTCCATATTTATTATTGAAATATCACTTCCAGTATCCAATTGAAGTTTACTATGTATTCCATTTATTTTTACGTCTACAAATTTTCTTATTTGGGAGTCGATTTTTGTTTCTGCTGAGAGCACTCTAAGATTTTTAATGTTTGACCTTTATAATTTTGTTCTGCAGTGTGAACTCTTGTGATCAATTCTTTTGCAACTGTAATATTTTTGATTTTTAAATGGACAGTCTTTTCTAAAATGTATGTCCCAACATCCATAACATGGATTAGGACATGGTGCTCTTTTTTGGCTGTACTTTTCCAGTCAGCATATCTGTTTTTTGAGGAATCCTTTTCTTGAATTTTCTACATCGTGTTTCAGGTTTACCATTCCTTTGGCATTCTTCTGCCATAGACTGTAAGGTTAGATTTTAGTTTGCTTGTTCGAATTTAGAAAGAATTCTTGCCCGAATTTCTGTATCTTTGCATGAAAATAAGATACTTGAACATCTCAGGTGTAAGTTCTTTGAGTTTAAAACTTTCACACATCCTGTTGCCTGTTCCTATGTATGTGATAAAATCGTCATTTTTTTTTTTTTTTTTGTATATCTCAACACTCCATTCAAGTGTTAAATAGAGAAGTTTTATCACCAAATATGTTAAACAGTAATTCTGTTTTTTCTTTAAAACAAATTCATTGGGTATTTTGGGCAATATGAAATTACAGTAACGTTCATGCTCTAGCAGAGCTAAATTTCGCAATAACAATCTCACTTTTTTCGTCCGACCATGATTTGCCATCTTGCTTAAAAAACTCGTACCTTCTGTAGTACAATGCAAAAGTTATACCCTTCTCTGGTTTATAACTGAATTCATTAATCAAGTTTGAACTTACCTCATTTTTGGACTTCTTTGAATATAGCTCCAATAATTGCTGTTGTAATTACTGCTGCGATAGTTGCTTCTGCAACTCCTGTTGCTGCTCTTGTTTTTGCTTTTGCAACTGTACTATGGAAGATAATCGGTCTTCCATTATTTAACAAGTTGTATCATGAACAAATTGTTAAATAACCTACGTGAGCTTCGAAAACCTCATAATGTAATTGTTACGTACAATAAATAAGATAATCAGACAACAGTAAAAACAATGTAATGAATTAACAAATCTCTTGTGAACTAACCAACCAACACCTGACTTCACTGCGAACTAACACGAAATTTACTCAACTCCAAACTCTGAACCTTGAACTCACTCAGATTGTTACTATTTATAGTTTATACCGACCAGTCTATCCCTCACAAGGAGGTGTCATAATTCTCATCACAACACTATCAGACTTTACTACTACTATACACAAACATACATAACCACAAATACACACATACACACAAGTAGACAAATACAAACATACAATGACATACACACATTTGTAGATACACACACACACACACATTTCTGAACATCCATCAGCATCAGTATTATCATTTCTTGACCATGCACCCATACCACCAGTGCTAATTTTTAGTTGTAGGCTTTGAACTCATGACCACATGGTCACCAGGCCAATACTTTAATCTTATCATCATTACAAACATTGAAAGTATTGTTTTTCAATTGTTGTTGTTGTTGTTGTTGTTCAGCATCAAGTCAATCATGACTGAGTACACATATATTCAAAGGCCTTCTAACCTTGACCATCCTGTATTTTGAGAAGTCATCTCAGACAACATTAGTCTAAATTCTCTTTTCTTTATTTAAAATGATGATGTGATTTGAGGGAAGTTAGGCTGTTATTCATAGCAGGTCAAGCAACTATGTAGAGAGTCCTGCATTAATTTGTGTAGAAGCAGCAGGAGGAATGTCTGCATCAATGGCCTATTTCTGCTTTCTGGATTTACTTTCACTTTCCATATAAACCAGTTAAGGAACCCTTATTCTGTTGTTCAACCTTCTAGAAATAGCAACGAAATCTCAAGGTCACACTCTAACATCTTTAAAATGGGAAGCTCATATTAGATAATTTAGCAATCCCTAAAAAGACAGCACAGTCACACATGGAGTGCCTTTTGTCAATGGTCTGCTCAATCAGGATTGAGCTGGAGCTAAACAGCAATAACAACTACAATTTCATCTTTCAAAACAGGTACTAGTAATATACTGGGGTTTGACTCAGCCAACAATATTTGTACCTCACAAAGTGATCATTATTGCAGAGCTTACCTTATTTTAAACATTTCTCTCTCACATTGCTGTTTTTGTTGTAGACTAAAAAGCAAGTTGCAGTTCATCAGTTGGAACAAGGAGGGATGGAAAACCGGTCTGTGTTCTGTTCCACCTGTGGGTCACCCATATTCTTTGTTAACACTAGCAAACAACACTTGCATCCAACAGACATTTGGAGATCTCCGGGACAGATTTATGAAGCTTTACAGACGCAAGGTT
>NC_069004.1:16069251-16076733 GCF_001194135.2 Octopus bimaculoides
GGGGGGGGGTGAGTGTGAGTGAGAGAGAGAGAGAAAGAGAGAAATTCTTCTTTCGGTGGTACTGCAGTAGTGTTCTGAAGTATTGTAGATGTATCTAAGTGTTTTGGGTATGGTTTAATATATCGTGGTAAGGGCTGTATGGGAGGAATAGTGTTGTAGTAGTGTTTGGAGTCGCTATGCCCAGTTAGTTTCTCATTTTCAGGAATTGTGCCTCTTTTATGTAATTTAGTTTCTGCAAGAAGAAATGAATGTGTGTAAAGATGAGAAGCTATTATCCACTTTCCCATGCTTGCATGAATCAGATGATAGCTTTGTTAAAGTAGATATTTCTTCCTGTCACCAGACTTCACCTGTTTTCAAGCAAGGTAACATTCTCCAAATCTAATCGGCAACAAGCAGCCTTAACAGAATTTTATGAAGGGCTGCAAACAAACAACTGTTTTTATATGTACTATGACACTTTTGTTTTTTTTTATAATGTGCATGCACTTGTCAAGAGAAAAAGAATACAGACTCACTCTCTCTGACATACACTTATTGCAGTGACATGAAACTTTAGTCATGGCATGTGTAAAGGGCTTCTTCCAGTTTCTGTCTGCTAAATTTTACTCTGAAGATATCAGTCATTCGTGGCTATAGTAGAAGACACCAGCCAAAAGTGTCTTTGCAGTTGGAATGACATGGTTCCAAAGCAAACTTCTTAACCACACAGCCATGTCTGATGAGAATCATTTCCGTCAGGTGCAACGCAACAGATTTGTGGAAAGAGTGTAGACATTTTTAAATCAACCATTGTAACTGACTGCTACTTTATTTTATCGCTCTGGAAAAATAAAAGGCAAAGTTTGAGTTCAGCCAAATTTGAACCTAAAACATAAGGGATTTAACGAAAATCCTCCAAGGTATTTTATCTAACATTCTACCAATTTTGCCACGTTAAAAGATAATGAGTTGAAGCAAAATGGATGATTGGAAAATAAAGATGAAGGTGGTAGTGGTGGTGGTGGTGGTGGTGGTAGCAGTCATAGTGACCATAGTGGTGGCATCTGTGATGGCAGTAGTGGTGACAATAATGATGATGAGAATGCTAACAACAATGTTAACTTTAAAATCTGTTCTAATCAACCCTGTCATGATTGAGAAATGCTAAATTAAAGTTAAAATAATCCACTACCACCACCACCATCCTTACCACACACACCTCTGTGATTTGAGGATACCTGAAATAGAAGAATTTTGAGGATACACTTGAAAGGCATTCTGGAAGACAGGGACTGGTAGAGGTGTGTGTATGTGTGTAATTGTGGTTCTATTTAATACTAGCATTATGTGTGTGTTTCTTTGGTAGTATAAGTTGTTAATGTGTGTATAAAACAATTGATAGTAGTGTGTTGTAGTAGTAGTAGTAGTAGTAGTAGTAGTCACAGTGGTGTTGCATAGTAGTGATGTTCTCTTGTAGTGATTCTAATGGTATAAAGTAGTAATGGTAGTAGTTGTGGTGGTGTCTTGTGTTTTAGCACATGTGTGTGCATGTATGTGTGTAAAATTGTTGGAGGGGGTGGGGGTTATTAATCTAATTTCAAAGAAAACAACTGATTATCCAAGTAATTAGTTTAGTTATTTGTTGGAGTGGATGGGGGAATTGGTAGTGGCTTACAGTGTACATGGTGGGGGAGGGAGAGAGTGACAATGATGTGGATGTACAAGTGTGGGTGATAGGGATAGAGAGACATTCTAAGGATGTAAAGCTATTGTTTAGCCCAAGGTCATCTCTGATCAAGCAGACCTGTGATCCTGTCTTTCTAATGTTGGTCAGAAACCCAGGACCATGTTATTCAGTCCTTTTTTTATGACAGTATAGTGTGATTTGAGAGAGATTTAGCTGCTATTTGTTGCTAGTCAAGCAACCATACAGAGAATCCCTTGTTGACTCAGATTCCCACATGGAATAGTGGGAATCTGAGTAGTGGTGTGGAGTTCTGGGGTAGTCTAGGGTGGTTTGGGCAGGTTCTGGAAGTAATGTAGTCAGGTTACATTCTATTTATTTGTCAACATAATTCTATTCTAATTCTAATATTAATTCATAATTCTATAAATAATGCTATTATTTGTCATCACATCATTTATGTTTTTTTTTGTTTTGTTTTTTTTGCAGGCCCACCTTCACCATTATACTATGGTTGATGGTATGGAACTGCAGGAATTTACTGACAGCTATAACAGTCTTGAAGACATTATTAAAGAATATACTGAGCTGGAGAAACAACTGGAAAACCCTGGTCCTTGTGTACCTCGTCTACAAGTTGTCAGCTAGCTTCCTACCTAAATAGACAGGTTGGTAGCAAGCAAGCAAAACCTACTTTCTAAACTATCTCCTCTGAGAAAATGAAGCAATGTGTTAGAATAGAGAACAATAACATGACAACGCAACAGAGCATCACACAATATTATTACAACACTACAACATGGCAATAGGCAAATCTCCCTTAAATAACATAGCACTGTTTTCCATGTTTCCATCCAAACACAGCATTGTGAATTTGAGTAAAGTTCTTCAAAGATACTGACAAAGCATTGAGGAATGCCATAATAAAATTTAGCCTCAGTTGATCTTTGATGTTTAACACACTGGTGAATAATATTTCTGAATGTGGAAATTTATTCAGTGCAGGATCAGTTGTAATGAAATCTAACTTGTTCCTCCACAACCTCACTTAGCCTGTTTAAAAGCTCTTTGCGGAAAACTTTACCAAGCATTGAGAGCAGTGTGATGCTTTGCTAGTTATTGTAGTTGGACAGGTCCCCTTTCTTCAGCAGTTTTACAATGGTTCCCTCTTGTCCATTCTGTGGAACTCTCTACTCATGCCAGCAGCAATTCGTCAGACTTGTCAGTTCAGCCACTATAGTGCTCCCACTTTTTAAACATTGCATCCAGTCGAATAGCTTTGTTGTTTTTCAACTTTTTGCTTGCTGTTGTTGTCTCTTCGCTCATTATTGGATTTTCATCTACATCCAGAGCTATCTTATCATTTTGTTGATGGAAGTTGTACAGTGCTATCAGTGTCGATTGATTTAATGTTTCTTAAAAGAGTTCTCAAGCCCAGAAAAAAGAAAAAGGTTGGACATTGAACCAGCAACCCATCCCTGTAAAACAGGAATAGTTACAAAACCAAAAGAATGCCTATCGCAAAACCTATGGGAGAAAGATAGCAATAAATGTGATCTAACAATGACAGACTCTAATATGTGTGTGCATGTATGTAAGTGTTATATATATAAATCATCGTCTAACGTCCGTTTTCCAGGCTAGCATGGGTTGGATGATTTGACTGAGGGCTGGAAAACCATATGGCTGCACCAGGCTCAATCTAATCTGGCAGAGTTTCTACAGCTGGATGCCCTTCCTAATGCCAACCACTCCGAGAGTGTAGTGGGTGCTTTTACGTGCCACCGGCACGAGGGCCAGTCTGGCGGTACTGGCAACGGCCACGCTCAAATAGTGTTTTTTACGTGCCACCTGCACAGGAGTCAGTCCAGCAGAACTGGCAACAACCTCGCTCAAATGGTTTGTTCACGTCCACCGGCACAAGTGCCAGTAAGGCGATGCTGGTAACGATCACACTCAAATGGTGCTTTTTACATGCCACCGGCACCAGACAGTTGCTCTGGCAGTGATCCTGCTCAGATGGTGCTGTTAGTGCTCCACTGGCACAGGTGCCAGCCATTGAATTTGGTTCAATTTATATATATATATACATATATACATACATACATATATATATATATATATATATATATCATCATCATTTAACATCCATTTTCCATACTGGCATGGGATGGACTGTTTCACAGGATTGCGTCAGACTCTACTGTCAGCTTTGGCTTGGTTTGTATGGGTGGATGCCCTTCTAATGCTAGCCACTTTACAGAGTGTACTGGATGCTGTCTATGTGGCACCAACACCAGTGAAGTCACCAAGTAACTTGGAAGATGAAGACTCCTTAACTGAGATGATGACTGGCATATTGGAGGTGGATTTGTACCAGGTGATGGAAGGTTAAAATTCGATAAAGGGACAAAAACAGATGTCTTGCTGTAGATCATTCATTCAATCAGTAAGAAAGAGAGAGAAAGGCATTGGTGGTAAGGTGCCAGAGCATACCCTCAAGGTATAAGGAGGTGAATGTAAGTGGAGAAGTACAAAGGATTGGACAGGTGAGTGTGTAGGAAGTGCAAAGAGGGGGAGATGAGGAGAAGGGGAATGCAACTAGTGATGAACACAGGTATACAGAGGAGTGGCAGGGGAATGACGGAAGAGAGACAACAAAGTAACATTAGACCGCAGGAGCACAGAGTAGGGATGGTAGTGGAGAGACATGCATAGTGCATGAAGAGATGTAGTATCATTCATCATATATATATATATGTATATATATATATATATATATATATATATATATATATATATTTATTCCAACACCTCAAATATAAACTTCCCTGAAGATGGAGGCTGGTATTATCCAATGATTTGAACCATCAAGCTCTCCAGAAACAGCTTTTGGACTCATAAAACTCTTATTCAACCCCTTTAATTCCTCATCATTTCTTTTCTGTATAAGTTGAACCTTTTTATAGGTAAACATATGTACAATTTTTTGTATTAAATGCATTTAATATTTTTGCATATCAACTTACCTAACTTGCTTGTCCTTACATATACTCCTCTATCTGCTCAAGTTTAAACCTCTTGAGCACTACAAAGTGTATTCTATGCAGAGAATATCTGTCTCTCATCTATAAACTTGCCATATACATAATGGTCACTGTGAAAGTGACCGTGCTTTAACAGTAAGCTACCAGGTGTAAACCATTTGTTTTATTATCCACTAATCACAACCAATTTCTGATTTCCAGGAGGAAGGTACTGTAAGATGATGGCTAAAATAACACTGGATGTTTCACCAAAAGACATACCTATACTCAGTAGGAAGGATTATATATGTGATCTTTTGGAGAAAATGAACCAATTTGTACATAGAATGCAGTGGAAAGCCTTCTTTGATAAAGATTTTAAACCAAATGACAAACTTGAACATGGTGACCTACTGAGAAGAGTATTCAAATATAGAAGGAACCATCCAACTAACCAACACCTAACCAGATTTGAAGAGGAATTATATAAGACAGTTAAGAACGTGAAGTTCAGGAAGTACCCCAGAAGATGTAATCATCATCATCATCATCGTTTAACGTCCGCTTTCCATGCTAGCATGGGTTGGACGATTTGACTGAGGACTGGTGAAACCGGATGGCAACACCAGGCTCCAGTCTGATTTGGCAGAGTTTCTACAGCTGGATGCCCTTCCTAACGCCAACCACTCAGAGAGTGTAGTGGGTGCTTTTACGTGTCACCCGCACGAAAACGGCCACGCTCGAAATGGTGTCTTTTATGTGCCACCCGCACAAGCCAGTCCAGGGGCACTGGCAACGATCTCGCTCAAAAATCCTACAGGAGCCAGTCAGGCGGTACTGGCAACATCAGCAGAAAATCAGAAAATTACTTGTCGACTTCAAGAAAGCTCCGGGGATACTTGTACCAGCAGACAAAAGATGTAACATTTACATTGTTGATATTGAGTTATATAAGTCTATGATTAGGAAGGAATTACGCAGCAAATATAGACACACTAGTAATGACGTACTAGAAAGAATTAACAATACAGGACTACAAATTGTCAGAGATTTAGCTCTCAAAAACCCCAGATTATGCTTAAGGACCATAAACCTAACTTTCTTATTGACTCCTCAGATTGATTTGTCCTTCTAAATCTGATATAGGCATTATTAGTAAAAAAAATCATTAATAAGGTAATACCCGCCCTTAAGTCTAAAATTAGATTAGCCCAATGCCCAAGAGGTGGTTGGATGGTTTAAGTTTCTAGAAATTAGTAAGAATAGTAAATTCTTGCAACTAGATATAGAGAGCTTTTATGCCTTTATTAACCTGATTGTCCTTAATCAAGCCTGGATTTATAGCATGAAAAATCCAAAATTGTCCTGATGCAAAATAGATATTATACTTGCCGTGTGAGCCACTCTAGTAGATTTTGATGGTAGATTAGATAGGGAGAATGCATTTGATATAGGAATGGGCTCATACGATTCCACACAGTTCACTGACCAAGTCAGAATATATATCTTTTCATTAATCCAATCTTTCTTTCCGGAAGTAACAGGGGGTCTACATAGGGATGATGCCTTATTTTTTCTGGACTGAAGTAGTAAAGTAAAATTAGAAAGGCATGGGAAAAATTGCTTTAAACTTTTTAAAAATTTAGGACTAAACATATTACTATGGGTAAAGATTATTGTAGAGTGAATTTTTTTGATGCTACCTTCTGTCTTGATACTGGATTATTTGAACCATTAGCAAACATACGCATCTAAATACTAACAAAGGAGATGTGAACCACAATGACAAACACCAATTACTGCCAAATCGTAATAAGAGAAATACTTATGATACAGCTAACATGGTAATAATGTCGGTAAATGGAGTCGGGACTGCCTTATATACAAATAAATATGATAAATGCTCATGCAGAGAAAAATTAAAATGTCCATTGATGGATCTCTGTATGAGTACAAATCTTGTATATAAATGTACCATGCACACAAGGGGAGGATCGTATGTTTACATTGGGTAGATGGCTGATTCATTTAAGAATCGTTATCATAACCATGTCGCCAGCTTTAAGACAATCAATAAGAGACGTTCAACATCTTTGGCCAATTTTGTATGGCGACTGAAGGAGGATAGTTAACTTGCTTTGTGATCATGAGTGCACCAAACCTCACGTGTGCATATGCTCACATTTTCACGGATTCTTGTATGAGCAAATTGTACTCGCACTATGCAGCTTGCCCATGGGCATTTATACATCCATATTTGTTAACAGTTATTTTTAATACTCTTCTCTCTGTATTGCATGTTCATTTCTCTTTTTTTCCATCTGTGATTTTATTTTTGATTTTCCTCTTTCTGGCTGCTTTTCTTTCTACAAAACAAGAAGTTACATTGCAGAGTTGTGTCTATTTATCACCTGATGAGATACATCTGCACCTCCGGATGCCCCTGAACCAGTTGTTGAGTGTCCCACTTGTGAGGAAACGATGCTAGATGTGTCGAAACAATTGTCATGATTAATAATAAATTCTCGTATATTCACTCTTCCGTCTTTCATTTGCCATTACGGAAAAATTTGGATAAGTACTGTTTTCACTTTGCTAAAGATTTTCTACTATTTGAAAATAATATGTATTCTTGTTTTTATACTATTCATTTGGTTCTTTATAGATTATTTTAATAGATAACTTATTTAACACTAAATTATTTAGAAGCTATAGTTTCATTTCAACATAATATTAGAACTTCGATTGGAATAGTGTTGATATATTTTCGATTATTTTTGATTAATATTA
>NC_069004.1:16077824-16078644 GCF_001194135.2 Octopus bimaculoides
AATTGAGTTTTTTACCTGTAATTTTGGATTTTGTCCCTAATATTATTATATATATATATGTATGTATTTAAACTAATTGCAAGATTGTGGTTTCAATTCCCAGACTGAGCAGTACATTGAGTTTTTCAGCAAAACACTTTATCTCACATTGCTCTGTGATCACTTCAACATCTGTCATGAGGCACACTATGCACTTGTACAAGCAATGATCAGTTTAATGGGGAAAGTGAGCTAATGCACAACATAAACATTTCATCACTATAAACAAATCGTATCTGCAGATTTTTCAGCAAGAAATTGTAGAACCCTCATAAATTGATATAAATTGGCATGTGTATATGTATATGTGTGAGTATATATACTCTCTGAGTGGTTGGCGTTAGGAAGGGCATCCAGCTGTAGAAACTCTGCCAAATTAGATTGGAGCCTGGTGTTGCCATCCGGTTTCACCAGTCCTCAGTCAAATCGTCCAACCCATGCTAGCATGGAAAGCGGACGTTAAACGATGATGATGATATATATATATATATATGCTAGCAATATAGCCCGGCTTTGCCCAGGGTTAAGTTAGGATTATTAAGCTAATCAAGTTCTTTATTTGAAACCAAACTAAGTAACATCGACGTCAAATTTGGGCAGAAACAGTGTCGCGGAGCGCATGGGTTGGGAGTTTGATCTGCAGAGGTGATCAGGTTACACATGCCAGCCCTTTGAAAACACCACCTCCATCATCTAACCCCTCTTTGCCCATGGGTTGGGAACACTTCCTGCAAGGAAAATTGAATGCCCAAAAGGGCTCCCGATTCTCTGTGTCAGAAGC
>NC_069004.1:16079132-16081438 GCF_001194135.2 Octopus bimaculoides
ATATATATATATATATATATATATATATATATATATATACACACACACACACACACACACACACACACACACACAGACACACATATATTTACACACACATGTATATATATAAATAACAACAGATGGATAATGTATCAATCCACTGCAGCTGTTTCCAACGAATTTTTAATTAATTAATGGAGGCATTACACTATTAGAGACTCTATTTTTGTCTACACATTTTATTTTCCAGCCTGACCTGGTGCCTTATCATTTAAGTGCCTGATTCACTCGAATCCTAGTTTATATATTGGGGTAACCAAGAATCTTCTCTACAGTAAGACATCTATTCTCTATCCCTTTATTATACTCTAACCTCTCACGTAGCACAAAGCCACTTCCTGTGGTTCCATTCCATTGCCCAGCTGAGAGGTCTTCATCTTGCTAGTACTTGGTAACCCCTATTGGTATCAGTGCCATGTTAAAAGCACCAGTGTTGGTACCACATAAAAAGTACCCAGTACACTCTGTAAAGTGGTTGGCATTAAGAACAGCATCTAGCCATAAGAAATCATGCCAAAGCTGACAATGGACCCTGGTGCAGCTGTCTGGCTTGCCAGCTTTTGTCAAACTGTCCAGCCTGTGCCAACATGGAAGACATGTTTAATGATGCGAGTGTATGTGGTTATGTATGTGGGTTTAGCCCAGAAAGGCTCTGAAATGGGGCATCTTCAAGAAAAATGAATTCCTGCATCTCATCTAGTTTAATTCAATTCCTAATCAGTTGAGATATAACTCTCTCTGTAATTTTCATGACCTGATCCAGCAGTTTCATACCTCTGTAATTGTTTCTATCTAAGGCATTACCTTTACCCTTGTAGCAGCTAACTATAATGTCTTCCTGAATTACCTGATTAACTATGTGAATGAGTAGGCTGTATTCCATACTACCTGATATTTTAATCATCTCGGCAATGATAGCCGATGGTCCAGGGGCTTTCCCAGTCTTCATTTTCTTAATTGCCTTATCTATTATGCTGCTAACCACTCTGATGGCTGGCTGGTCTCTCAATTGGTTCAATATTTGAAAGACTCTCCTTCTCCTTCTAACCCTTCTCCACATTTAACAACCTTTCATAACATCTCTACACATCTTTCTTCTGAGTCACTAAGTGCAAGCATACCATCATCCATTTGCACACATTTCTCACCTACCACATCTCTATTCTCTCTGAACTATATATCCTCTAAACTATATGTCCCTTCCTCCTCTTCCTCTTTATCATCAGAGGCCTCCAGTAGAATGTCTCTAAATTTTTGTTGGTTTGCTAGGTCTTTGAGCTTCCATAATCTTCTTTTCTATTGTGGATTATGTCTTTGAATCTCTCTAGCTCTAATTCTGAATTCACTAACTAATAGCCTATGGTGGGATGTACACTCTTCATCTGGGAAGGACTTCACATTTGTGAGCATCTCCTTGTCTGGTGAGGAGGTAATCAACCTGGCTTATATTCCCACCAGACTGATAAGTAATTAGGTGGCTGGTTGGCTTTCTAAAGTTAGTGTTGCAGATCATAAGATCATTTGCATCACAGAACTCAAGTAGCCTTGTACCTTCCTCCTTCATGGTGCCAAAGCCATAACCGCCATGCACACCATGGAATCCATGGGAATGCTGCCCAACATGTCCATTAAAGTCACCGGCCACCATAACGAAGTCTCTGTCATTTGTTGTTGTTGTGGTAGTTTGCAAAAGGACCTCATAGAATTGGTCCTTCTGATCACCAGCCTGTGGAGCAGAGACAAATGTAATTCTTTTACTCTTTTATTTGTTTGTCATTTGACTACAGCCATGCTGGAGCACCACCTTTAGTTGACCAAATCGACCCCAGGGCTTATTCTTTGTAAGCTTAGTACTTATTCTATCAGTCTCTTTTGCCGAACTGCTAAGTTACGAGGACACAAACGCACCAACATCGGTTGTCAAGCATTGGTGGGGGGACAAACACAGACACACAAGTATATACATCATCATCATCGTTTAACGTCCGTTTTCCATGCTAGCATGGGTTGGACAGTTCGACTGGGGTCTGGGAAGCCAGGAGGCTGCACCAGGCTCCAGTCTGATCTGGCAGTGTTTCTACAGCTGGATGCCCTTCCTAACGCCAGCCACTCCGTGGGTGCTTTTTATGTGCTACCGCCATAGGGGCGAGAGGAGGCTGGCAACGGCCACAATCAGTTGGTGCTTTTTACATGCCACGGCACGGAAGCCAGTCAAGGCAGTGCTGGCATCGGCCATGTATATATATATATATATATATATATAT
>NC_069004.1:16082268-16090693 GCF_001194135.2 Octopus bimaculoides
CTTGAGAGGGGCAACGGGAAGGTAGTCGCTGAAGGGCTTTTGTTCGTGTTTGAAAAGATCTGTGTAAATGTTTGCCAGATAGTGTAGTGTACATCATGAATCTAATTCATTGAAGTATAATTTTTCTCTCCTTCCCATACAGTATTCAGATTAAGACCCAGTAAAGAGAAGGGTAAGAAGGGCATGAAAGTAGTCATATATATCCATTTACACATACCCAGTATTAACCTTAGTTGCTTATACACACATATATCATATTTGTGTACATATACAAACACTACATAGCATGGTATGTATTTTACATATTCATAGAAACACACACACACCTATACATCCACACATATATACACATATCCATTTACCCACATACACACATGAACATGTAGTTCATATAAACAAACATATAGACATAAATACACCCATATATACATACACACATATGAACATGCAGTCCACACAGGGGTAAGCATAGATGTAAATATATACATATATACCTGTAAGCATATACATATATACTCATAGACATGTACATCCACACTAACATATATACATAATGAGGTTCACATGAGTACATACAGACATACAGTAAGCTGACAGGCACACACATTTTTTAAAAAAAGGGATACAGAGAGGGGAAACCTCTACACACTGACCAGGAGTATGATTACTTAGGGAGAGTCATATACATTTATAATTAAATGGTGGAGGGCAAACATAATGTTTTTGCAAGATGGACACTGTTTATAATGTACATTAAGATTCAGAACTTTTACTATAATCATTATTATCAATGTATGCTAAGCCACATAATAATATAGATTAATGTTTCAAGCCATATATTATCATATAAACATCGTAGGAGCATATGAAAAACTGTACTGTCCTGTTCTAATATAAAACATAAGAGTATTCGTACTAATCTAATCTACATAATAAATATGAGAAAATGGCTATTAAGGATGCTGAACAGGAGAGAGACATTAAAGACATTACGTGAAAATAAACTAAGACCAAGATTAAAAACTTAGCTCTTGTTTTCACTTCCAGCAATAAGAAAATAAAACAAAACAAACTATGTCTATCAATGCAGAACGTTTTTGCATCTATATATATGTGTGTGTGTGTGTGTTCTTAATCCATTTGCCCAAAAGATCCTAACATTGCAGTCTTCCCAGTTATGAGGCCCATAACACTGAATGAAAATTGATACAGGATACTGTATCTGGGCTTGTATTGGGACATCTTTGCTAGTTACTTACCCCATTTCTGTTGACAGTCTTTGAGACACTGACAAATGTCATGAGCACTGCTGCTCTTCTTCCTCTGACTACACAATTCAAAAATATATGCATGTGTATATATGTCTGCAGATACACATGTGTGTGTGAACTGATATATACAAGGGAGTGCTGAAAAGTTCCTGGCTTTGGTTAAAGGAAAATACAGGAGGATCAGTTTATTACGATTTTATTAATCCATTTAGTTTATTATGATTTTATCCCCCTCTGAGATTCACACACTTATTGCAGCAGTTCTTTAGTTTTTCTAAGCCCTGTAAAAGAACTCAGAAGTTTGGGCCTCCAACCAGGCCTTTCACAAGACCCTTAAAGCCAGGAACTTTTCAGCACCACCTCCTATATGTCGTGGGAAGGCAGTGAGAGTGTGTGTTCTGTGGATAGATATATGTATGATATATATTTACATGCACCCACACACATGTATGTGTGTCAGGTGTGACGTGAAACAGCTAAAGGTAATGAGAATAGAATGTAAATAGCTTACAACTATGTTTTGTGTTGCAGTCATTGTTGTTGTACTTTCCCAACCTTTGTGATTTTTACTATTAAATATCTGTCCTCACTGTTAATGATGGTCTAAGCTTGTACATAACATCAGAAACCTGTCACACTGCTCTCTTACTTAATCACTATCTCCTCTCCTCGTCTTTCATTCTAAATTCTGTCTGTCTACCTATTTCTCTCCTTGATTTTCAGCTTATCATATTATTTCAGTTTTATTCCATCTTAATACTCTTTCAATAGAGAGGTGATGTAATGGAGAAGACAAGCCATCTGGAATAGTAGTAATGTTAAAATAAAAGCTTGAGCAAAGTTGAGAGGAGATACTGGATCTATAGATGAGTTTTCTCTCTCTCTCTCTCTCTATCTCTCTCTCTCTCTCTCTCTCTCTCTCCACACACACACACACATGCCTGTGAAATATCAGACATTACCCAAACTTAGCACTATTACAGGGCATAGCCAAGAATAAGATAACAAAGGACCTGCTTAATAACACACCAATACAATCTATTCTAAATCAATAATAGTCTTGCCAACTGAGTAGAATCTGTGTCACTTTGAAGGTCTAATAAGACTGAAACACCACTTGACTTTGAGACCAAATCCACTCCTCTGATGCATTGCCTGTATTTTTCAGTTCTTTGATTTTATCTCCCTTGTTTATTATATTTAGATTTTAAACACTTGTAGAGGGAGTTTTCATCAACTAATTGCATAGATAAACTCAGTTAACTAGTTTTCAACTCATAATATTAAATATGTAAGAGTGTAGCTGAAGTATTTTCCACTTGACCATAATGTTGATAATAATGTTTTGTGTGTGTTATGTTAATAGTGCTGGCCTTGAGTGTAATGGTGAAAACAAATGAGAAAAATCTATGAAGGCAACATTCCAGCAGTCCCTTCATATGCCGGCTAAAATGAACTAAACAACATACCGGCCATGACGAAGGGAAATAGCCCTGAAACTCGAGTCGCCTTTATATATTTATATTTATATATTTGATCCTTTATATTGAACACTCAATATTTCATCTACATTCAATACTTTCTTTCATGGTGCCATCCATTTTTATTTTATTTTATTTTATATTATATATTGTATATTCCATATTCTATACCCCACATTGGTTCTGCAGGAATATAAATAAAACATAAAAAACAGACAGTGTTGGAACTCTTTTAAACAAAATAATATATTCCTCTATACACAATCATACAAAAAAACCCACCTTTTTTGTATTTATTTTTACTCGCATATATATATATATATATGTCCACTTTTCCATGCTAGCATAAGGTGATATTGTTAGAGCATTGTTTCATAGACAGATACATTTCCTATCAGTAACCTTTATCAGTTTTTCTGGTAAGCAGTATCTTATTCATTATATCTTTGAAGGTGCAAAATCAACAGATGACCTGTTGGCTGGAGAAATAATAGCAACATCCTGGTTGAGCAATTTCTAAAGATTCGCATATATGCATACACGCATGCATGAACACACACAGATACAGACATATATATAAATAAATAAATCTCATTTGGATACATTTCATGAGAGTATATTGGTCAGCCTATGAAGTTTGCAGTAGCCAACCCACATATATATACATGTGTGTGTGTGTATATATATACACATTTATATATATATATATATATATATATACACAACACACACACACACACACACACACACACACACACACACACACACACACACACACACATGCTGAGATACCTGAGTTAATGACTCAGAGAGTTAACAGTAACATCGCAAAGCTCTTTATCTAACTTAGAGTAAATTTTTTCAAAGAAACACTCAGTGAAATTTCGGACTGAGAACACTTTGTAAACCTTTTTTTATTTTTCTTCTTTTAAGAATATATTTTTGTTTGCAATCCAAATTTCAAGCATGCAAGTTCAGTTCTGTAAAACTTTGTACACAAGTTCAAATCTTTTTTTGAATCCCTTTTCAGTTTCTGCTTAAACGTAGTCCTTACTCAAAATTGTAATCCTAAGTGCTAACATGAAACCCTAACATTAAATGCTGACCCTCAGTGGAGCAAGAAAGCGTGTGATATGAAAGACATGTGTGTAGAGAAAGAGAGAGAGAGCATGAGAGAGGGAGAAAGATGTGTGTGTGTAGACAGACAGACAGACAGAAAGAGAGAGAGGGACTAAAAAAAAGAATGAGTTTGATCTAATCACAAATATAGTTGTAGGAGTAAGTTACTTCCATTCATGTGTGTAATGTCATAAGTATATGTGTATACATGTTGAGTAAACCTTTCAACTAAATCATTCCTTTTTCTTAAAGGTGACAGTGTGTGACATACATACAAACACCCTCAAACACTATTTTCATTAGTTATCATTTTGTCTACTATGACTTGGCTTTGTAAACTGATTGAAAGCATGAGCATGTGTATCCCTGGATGACAGCTGTATTAACTTTATTCTGCCACTCCATATTTGTCACTTACACAACTCTCTTCTCCCTTTCTCTGATATCAGTCACTCTCCTTATACCACTTCCCTCACACTAACATTCTTGCACACCCTACCTTTACAATTTTGTAAGTTATAAGATATATATATATATATACATATACATGAATCAGCTACTGGAAACTTCATAGGCTGGCTAAGATACTCATGAAATGTATCCAAATGAGGTTTATTTATCAACAGAGACCCCTTGTGGTTCACACACTTCTTCCATCTGTGTTGCAGTGCTTGGATCTCTTCGGTGAAGAATTTTTTGTCCTGTTGGTTAAAAATGACATCATCAGCAAATGTGATATCTTCATCACTGCGATATTGGTTCCCAGCAAAGTGGGGTTTTTTTTGTTGTTTTTTTTGTTGGGAACAGATGGGGCCAAATCAGGAGAATGGGCAAGGTGATCAACCAGTTCAAAGTTGAAGTTACAACAGCCATTGAAATGAAGGACTCTTGCACTGGAGCATTCTTCTGATGAACCAAGACTCCTTTCATCAGTTTTCCTGGGCGTTTGGTCTTGATAGCTTTTCATAACTGCCTCAGTGAGTTGGCATAGTATTCTCCATTGATGGTGTGGTCCTCCTGAAGATAGTCAATAAACACAATACTTTTTGCATCCCAAGAAACTGAGGCCATCACCTTCCCTGCAGATGAAACAATCATGGCCTTCTTTGCAACTTTGGCTCTAAGTGACAAAGACCACACTCGTCTTGGCTTAAGAAACATTCAAGGAAACCAGCTGGATCTGTCTCAAACAATGTCAGATTTTGCAGTGATGTGATCATCCTGGTGTGCTTTTGATCAGGTGTCTCTTGATCATTGTTTCTCTTGCAGTATAAGCAGTTGCCCCATCTTGCTGGAACCATTTTGTATTTTTAGAACTTTTATTGTGAAGTAATTTCAAAATATAGATTGATTTCAGACTTCAGGGATTAAGATAACCAAGGATAGCTCTCAAACCTCTCCTTGAAAGATTGACTTCTGATGTCAATCTCTTAACTATGCTGGCATGTGCTAATGCATTATTAATTCAGCCATGTTACCAAAGCATCCTTAGATTATTGAAGGCTAAATCATCACCATCATCATCGTTTCACGTCTGCTTTCCATGCTAGCATAGGTTGGACATTTGACTGAGGACTAGCAAACCAGATGGCTGCACCAGGCTCCAATCTGATCTGGCAGAGTTTCTACAGTTGGATGCTCTTCCTAACACCAACCACTCCAAGAGTGTAAGCACAATTTCTGGCAGCAGTGAACAAAGGTGTATCTGTGTTAAGGCTTCAAAAAGAGTTTATTCTAAAGAATACCTATATATGCAGTTGTCAATGGAATTAAGTGCAATGTCTGGTACATGAAAAAATGTTCAGTGACAATAATGAGTAAAGTGAAGAGTAAAAAAGATTTTGCATACCAAGCCAAAAGAAAATGGTGTCAGATCTCCTTACATACCATCAGAATCTGGGAGTAAGCTGGAGGAAGAGGAGATCAAAGTATAATATTGATAACAATACTGTAATTGTTCATACTATTACTAACAGTGAAATAGTTGAAATGAGATTCTCAATCAGGATGATCCTGATAATAATGATGATGATGATGACAATGACAACGATAATAACAACAGCAGCAGTAGCGGTGACTACAACGACATGGTTATCACATTAGAAAAGGTACCCATAGGTAACAGGATGAAAATATGTGATAAACTTACTAAAAGACAAGAACAGCTTTAATTACAGAACAAGAAATCATAGCAGTGTACAAAATCAGAGAAAGACTTCTACAACAAAGATCTTTGTTAATGAAGCATATGTCACTTGAATCATTTTTAAAATGTCATCAAATAGTAATAATGGTCATTTTGTCATCTAGGTATTAGACTATCACATTCACTATCATGTGTATTTAGCAAACATGAAATAGGAAATGTCATAGTTATGTCTTAATTGCATCAAATATTTTTATGATTTATATGAAAATTGTTCATGGTTGTTAAAGACAGAATAAGCAAAAAGAGTGAAAACATTTTATCACAAAACTGATCAACAAATTTCTGTGTGTTACTTGAAGTTGTTCTGTTTGAGAGTTCAGTACCCAGCTTTTTATATCATTTAGTCAAGCTTCTAGAATCTTTGGCAGAATTATTTAATGGCAAGAAAATCCACAAATCTTACTTTCAAGTTTGCCACTTATTGGCTACACACTAGTTAATTGGTCAAATCATGTTTACATAAGCATAATAAATTTTATGGTGAAACAGTTAATTTCTCATAGCAGGTCTTATTTTTATGGCAATATAGTTTGGCTGTGGTTCAAAACTCAGCAGAATCCTCACTATGGACATCCTTTTGCCTTGTGTTTATTATAAGACAGACAAACATAGAGCAAAAATAATTAACAGCTACAAAAGCAAATACAACAAATAGCATTATATAAACAGTAAAAGAAGAAAATGTTCACAAATTATACACAATTCAAAATAATCCAAATATTGTTATAAGATAGAAAAATGGTGTTATACATAATTCCTTTCATGGAATATTATGCATATATCTTCTTAGCATTCCTCTATTAGGGATATTTTTTTAGTTCACTTTTGGATTAACTTGATAACATTGTGTAAGCATATGTTTTTTGATATTGATATGACTGATATTTTATATCTTTTTCTGTATCTAGATATACTGATACACTAGAAATGATCATTGATAATATTTAGTGTAATCAAAGATGTGATTTTCTCCATTCTTATTCTAGTTATATATATATATATATATATATGTATATATATATATATATATATATATAGAGAGAGAGAGAGAGAGAGAGACCAAGAAGATGCAGACAGATGAAAATCTTATGGTTCAACCCACCTTATAGCATGAATGTAGCTACTAACTTAGCTAAGAAATTCTTAAAACTAACAGACAACCACTTTCCACATTCACACAAATACCACGAGATCTTCAGCAGAAACACTGTTAAAGTTACCTATAACTATCTCCCCAATATAGGATCAATAATACTCAGTCACAATAAACATAAACACACCAGAAACACCCCAGAAATATAATGCAATTTCACATCCCCAAACTGCTGCCCTTTAAACAACAACTGTCTCAAGAAAGAACTCGTATACAAAGCCAAAATGACGGACCCCAACAGAATAGCAAAGGCATATATTGGAATGACAGACAACTCATTCAAGGAAAGGTATACACATTTCATGTCATTCTGAGACAAAAACAAAAAGACATGCGACATCCCTATCAAATATCAAATATGATATGAACATTGAAAGAAGGTGGAATAAGCAACCCCTGCCCCCAGATAGAATGGAAAAATATTGCTAAAGTCAAAAAATACTGAGGACAGAGTACCAAATGTGAACTCTGTATAACTGAAAAGTTAAACATTATACAATCAACAGATAACATCTTAAACATTAGTGATGAAACCCTCCCTGCATACACAAGCAATATTTTACTCTCAAATATTTCAAAGAAGAGCCCTTATAAATGAGGGTACCCCTACCAATATAGCCCCTTTCCTAAATGTGAACACACATAGCACACAAACTTCACACAAAGGAAAAATATACCCCAATGATGAACTACCTCAAAATACAAGTACAAAAACACCATGCCAAGAACAAAAACAAATAATGTAAACAAATTAACCATAAAAAAATTTATCCAAAAGACAATTCCAAGGGAGATAAACTTCCAAAAGATGCCACCCAAGAGTAACATGCCTTGATTCATTGTTTTATTTATGCAAATTTATGAGAAATACCATGAACGAAGCGAAACTGTTTTCCAAAATGGAGGCAAACACCTTTCTCCATGTGATCGGCTTGAAAAATTGCTAAGACACTAGGATATGTTCTTACTTTTTTTTAACATGAAACCAATGATAGCCTTAATTCACAAATAAAGAAATCAGATATACACCAATGTGGTGTTGAGCACTCATTTCATCGTTCAACATTTATATATATATATATATATATATATATATATACATATATGCATATATATGTATACATACATACATATATATATATATATATATATATATATATATACATATATGCATATATATGTATACATACAT
>NC_069004.1:16090828-16093003 GCF_001194135.2 Octopus bimaculoides
TATATATATATATAATTTAGAGAAAAGAACCAAAGTTCATGAACTCGTCTATGAAAATCCACAGTCACTTTTATGATTTTTACTTTGTATTTTATCATACTTATTCATCGTGTATTTACTTATTAAATTTTTCTATATGTGACTGTGGATTTTCATGGATTTATTATTATTATTATTATTATTATTATTATTATTATATACATATATATATTGTGTCTGGGGAGAGTCATTCCCTTTTACTGCCTTATTATTTAACACACTCACCAGTTAAGTTTCCACTTATTTACTTATTTATTTTTCCTAAAATTTTCGTTGCATCTTGCAACCTTTTGAATAGTTGTTGACTTTGTCCATTATCTGAGCTGCGTTCTTTTTGTTTATTTGTGCACATGTGTGTGTGTGCATACACATGTATGTATGTATGTACATATGCATGTAAGTGTGTGTATGCATGTATGTGTGTGTGTGTGTGCATATGTATAAATGTATGTGTGTACGTTTGTATGTAACTATTCTGCATATTCATGTGCTTGTGTGTTCGTGTTTCTGTGTGTGTGTGTGTTTGCATGTGTGTATGTACCTCTGTCTCCTTGTGTGTGCATGTCTGAGTGTGTATGTGTGTATGGGTTTTTGTGACTATGTACTGTGTCTGTATGTATGGATGTGTATCTCCATATGTGTGGATGTGTGTCTCCATATGTGTCCTTGTGTGAAGTGAAGTATGTTTGTATATGGTCATGTGTTTCAGTCTTCATTTGCATATGTGTGTGTGTGTGTGCTTGTCTGTTCATATTACCTATGTACCTATCCATCTGTATGTCTATCTGCTTACTTTAATATCTATTTACTTATATACATGTGCATATATATATACACACACACATACATACATTTACATAACAGCCTACTAACTATTCTACCTGTATATAAATATAAACTATAGGTATGGAGGTATGATTATTTCCTATTTAGTACTGAGGATGTTTCATTTGGCGCTGGTGAGTAAATTTTTAGGGACTGCGGTTGTCTCTTGCTTTTAATAATCCTATGTGTTTCTAGTGCCTTTTTCAACCATGTGTCCTTCATAAGGAGGGGTACATTTTGGTGGTTGATGTTGTATGCTTCCATGGTTCTTGAATTGTGTTTTGATTTGTAAGATAGAGTTTTAAGTGTGTCATGGTGTTTTCTTGTTTTCCATAACACTTGAATGTCTATCATTTTTGCACATTCTGTTCCATTTTTGATTAGACTGGCTGGGTATTTTCTATCTAGTAGTGTGTTTTTAAGTTCTTGGAGTAGCTTTTCTTGGGTTTTGGGATTTGATGCAATCGTGAAAATTCTTCTCGCTAAGTTGAACGGTATATTTATTTTAGTTTGCTTTGGGTGGCAAGAGGAGAATAGAAGATATTGTTTTGAATCCGTTGATTTGAAGAAGATGTCGGTTTCAATTTCAGTATCTCTCTTTATTATTAAGATGTCCAGGAAGGGTAGTTGTTTGTGGCTGTATTCCATTGTAAACTGGATACTGTGGTTAATGCTGTTGATTAAGCTTTTAAATTTTGAGAATTGTTCAAGGTTATGTGGCCACAGGATCAAACAGTCATCTCGGTAGTGTTTCCAGTTGGTAAGTATTTTTGAAAGTTGTCTCCAAATTTCAATCTAGTGTGTCCGTATATTTGGACTTCCAAGTATGCCATGACAAGGTTAGCAAAAGTAGGCACTACTCTCGCTCCCATCACTGTGCCTGAATTTTGTCTATAAGAGTTTTCATTGAAATTGAAGAAGTTGTTCTGTAAGATGAATTTTATTCCTTCAACGATGAATTCTTTTCCGATTCTGTTAAGAATGTCATTTGGGAATTTTTCCAGTCAGTATTGTATGGCTATTATTCTGTAGAACAACTTCTTCAATTATGCCAGCTTAAATGCCCAGTAAAACCTAACTATTTTTATTTGCATACTGGTGTCTTTAAGGGCTCACTTCTCTCTTTGTATTGTATTTTTGCCAATAATGCTGATGAGGAAAGTCAGTTGTCATGAACTGGACATTTAAGCTCACATAATTAAGGTTTTGCCAGTCTTCTGAAACATGTGTACATTATATAAAGCTAATTATAAATATTAATTATTTTTTCTGTGTCCTCTCTCTCTCTCTCTCTCTCTCTCTCTCTCTCTC
>NC_069004.1:16093276-16094542 GCF_001194135.2 Octopus bimaculoides
TATATATATATATATATATATATATGGTAACTGAAAGATGGAAGATGGACTATACAAGAATTTATTATTAATCATGACTTGAAGTATTTGGACCAAAGACTTGAAGTATTTCGTGTTGCAAGACAGTGTGTGAGAGAGAATCGTGATGTCATGGGAGAGAAATGTGTTCGCATGGATGATGGTACACTTGCACTAAATGCTGCAGGAGAAATACCTAGCCAAGGATAAACCTCTGTATCTGGCTTTCGTTGACATGGAGAAAGCCTTCAACAGGGTCCCCCGATCCCTTATCTGGTGGTCAATGAGGAAACTAGGGATAGAAGAATGGTTAGTGAGAGCTGTGCGAGCCATGTACAGAGATGCTGCCAGTAAGGTGAGGGTTGGCAATGAGTACAGTGAAAAATTCCGGGTAGAGGTAGGGGTCCACGAAAGGTTCTGTCCTTAGCCCCTTCCTATTTATCATAGTCCTCCAGGCGATAACAGAGGAATTCAAGACAGGATGTCCCTGGGAGCTCCTCTATGCTGAGTCACTATCAGAACTAGAGGAGAAGTTTCAGGTGTGGAAACAGGGAATATAATCGAAGGGCCTTAGAGTCAACCTAGCTAAAACCAAAGTCTTAATAAGTAGGAAGGTAGACAAAACACAAACCCCTTCAGGTAGATTGCCCTGCTCAATCTGTAGAAAAGGTGTAGGTAGAAACTCTATAAGATGTACCCAGTGCAAGCTATGGACATATAAGAGGTGCAGCAATATCAAAGGCAGGTTAACTAGGAAGTTAGTTTTTGTATGTGGCAGATGTTCAGGTGCAATAAACACTGAAAATGTGCAGAAAACAACTTCTGTCACATTCCAGGGAGAAAAACTGGACGTGGTTGATAGCTTCCGATATCTGGGTGACCAAGTTAGTAGTGAGGGTGGGTGCGCTGAAAGTGTAGCTGCTAGAATAAGAATAGCCTGGGCAAAGTTCAGAGAGCTCTTATCTCTGCTGGTGACAAAGGGCCTCTTGCTCAGAGTAAAAGCAGACTGTATGACACATGTGTATGAACAGCCAAGCTACATGGCAGTGAAACATGGGCTGTGACTGCTGAGGACATGCGTAAGCTCACAAGGAATGAAGCCAGTATGCTCGGATAGATGAGTAATGTCAGTGTGCATATCCGACAGAGTGTAAGTATCTTGAGAGAAAAGTTGAACCTAAGAAGCATCAGTTGTGGTGTGCAAGAGAGATGATTGTGCTGGTATGGACATGTGGCGAGAATGAATGA
>NC_069004.1:16100065-16103780 GCF_001194135.2 Octopus bimaculoides
TATGTGTGTGTGTGTGTGTGTGCATGCATGTGTGTGTGCATGTTTGTGTATGCATGTGTGTGTATGCGTGTGTGCATGTGTGTGTATGCGTGTGTGCATGTGTGTGTGTGTATCTATCCATCTATAAACACACACAGACACTCACTCATGTGGTACGTCACCATAATTATCATCTTTCTTTGTCATGCTGAATCAGAATACCCTGCAATCTAACCTCACCACTTTTTCATGTGAGTTTCTCAGTTAACCCCTGTCATAAGCAGCCATATTTTTTTGTACTATATAAATGCATATATGCATACACACACAAGCACACGTGCACATGTGCTCACTAACACATATGTACATGATTCTATATACCTTATTTATAAACATACATCAATATAATACATATAAACATACATCAATATAATACATATATTTGTATACACACACTCACTCATACACATATTGCCATTTGCTAATTCTTCCTACTTGCAAACAATGCAACTTTCTCCAAACATATTCACAGACTGGGAACTATTTGCTGAGAGCTCAATATATCTGGACTGAGAACTTTCAGCATGAGAAACTCAATAGTGATTTTTAATCAACTTTAGCCCAAGTTTTATCACTCAGCTGAAAGAAATACAGAAATTATTCATAGACGCAAGTGTGGGTGGCTGTGTGGTAAGAAGTTTGCTTTAAAACCACATGGTTCTAGGTTCAGTTCCACTGCAAGGCACCTTGGGCAAGTGTTCTCTACTGTAGCCTCGGGCTGACCGAAGCCTTGTGAATGGATTTGATAGATGTAAAGTGAAACAAATGTGTGTGTGTGTGTGTGTTTGCGCGTGTGTGTGTATGTGTGCCTTTCTGTCTGTGTTTGCCCCCCCCCCCCACTTCTGCTTGACAACCATTGTTGGTGTGCTTAATCCCCATAACTTAATAGATTAAGTACTGGGCTTCTTTTATTCTCTTATTTGTTTCAGTCACCTGACTGTGGCCATGCTGGAGCACCACCTTAAAGGGTTTCAGTCGAAAAAATTGATGCCAGGACTTATTCTTTGTAAGCCTAATACTTATCTTATCCATCTCTTTTGCCAAACCGCTAAGTCATTGGGACATAAACACTCTGCATCAGTTGTCAAGTAAAAGTGGAGTGGGGGCAAACACAGACACAAAGACATACACATAAATACACACACACACACACACACACACACACATACACACATATATATATAGTTCTCTATTTAAGAGATGAGGAATTATGTACATTATTTATATTATTTACAAATGTAAATAATGTATATATATATATTAGGCTTCTTTCAGTTTCTGTCTACTTCACTCACAAGGCTTTGGTCAGCCCAAGGCTATAGTAGAAGACACTTGCACAAGGTGCCATGCAGTGGAACTGAACCTGGAACCATGTAGTTGGGAAGCAAATGTCTTGCTACACAGCCATGCTGTTTCCAAAATAAAAGAAAAGGCAAAAGAACTGAAGATAAAGAGTAAAACTGCTGGAGGGTGTCCTTACAAGGTTGCTAAGCCTAATAGAAAAGCAACCAAATCTCCCATAAAACCCTATCATCATAAGTTTAAAATGCTCATAGGATAATATAGTGCTAAATTCACTGTATTAATAAGAATAAAAACAGAATGGTCATTGGTGAAATGCTATTTTATTATAAGGTGCTCTCTCAGAGCTGATCTGGATCTAAATAACAATAATAAAATCAACTAGAAAGGCTTATATATATCAATATATATACTCTGATGGTCCAGATGAGACAGAATATAGTGGTTATCCTGGGCTTGAGATTAGGACACAATACAGATGAGGGCAACGAGAAGTTAATCAATCCTATACTCCCCATCTGGAGTAGCGCTGTTGCTACACATACAGACATCCAACCCTTACCTGTTGTCAAGTAAGGTATCATTTCCCCATGGCCGGACAGGTTTTCATGGAAAATTGGAAGTGAAGGATGTTGCATGTATGACAGTTACACTTACAGTCTCAAGACAAGGAAACACCAACTTATATACACACACATGGTGACTTTTTTCAGTTCCTGTCTACCACATCTACTCACAAAACTGGTTGGCCCAGGGCTATAGTACAAAACACTTACTCAAGGTGGCACACATTGGAACTGAACTCAAATTGTAAAGTAAGCTTCTTAACCACATAGCCATGCTGGCACCTAGTTATGCATGCATCTGGAACTACACGCTCACACATGTGTGTGTGTATAGAGAAAGAGAAAGAGAAAGTAGAAACAAAGTCAGGAGGTCTCAGATGAATATATAGGGTGCGGCAAAATAGTCTGACATATTTGTAGGTTTAATAAAAGCAAAATAGAGTGAAGAACGAAAAATGTGTTTTTATTTTCGAAATTTACATGTAATGCCATTTTGTTTCATTTGGTTTTAAAAATTAAATCAGTCAAGTGGGTGCCATTACTATCCACACACTGTTGAAGGCATTCACGGAAGTTGTCCATTACTCAACGGGTCATTTCATGAGGAATGGCACCAATTTCTTGATGAATGGCATCTTTTAATTGTTCAATAGATTGAGGGTGATGAGTGTATCCCCATGGAAAAATATCACATGAATTCAAATCAGGTGATCAGCTAACCGATGTCACTGCACAATGAGATCAAATGATTGGGTAACATCTGCCTCAAAATCCCCATTGCATGTCGCAAAGTGTGGGCTGTTGCCCCATCCTGTTGAAACCAAACATTGTCCCTTATCATCAAGTTCGTTCAATTTGGGATTCAGAATGTTCACTAACATCACACAATATGGATCAGAGTTCACAGTCACTGCAACATTGTCTTCTTCAAAGAAGTACAGACCCCAAATGCCGAATTCTACTGCCGCAGAATTTCGAGTAGGTACAGGATCATGTCTACCAAGCCTTAAGTGCACACAGAAGGCTCTTTGTTTTGCAGTTACAGACTCGTCCTTGTTTCCACAATGAAAGTGCAGTGCTCGCCCATCCAATACGTGTTGGCAACTGAAAGCAGATTAGATAAGTCTAGATAAATAATAGATTAGATAAATCCATATATTATGCATTATCTTAATATATAAAGCTGAAGTTGTGTGTCTGTGTGAAGCCTTTTTGAAAGTTTATAGAAATCCACATTTTCCACTTTTTCGTAAAATTTTTTACATCAATAGAATTTTCTCGATCTGAACTTTCCAGTGCAGTAATTAGATTTTTAAAATTCCGTTTAATTTGTGTGATTTAAGGGAGATTTGGCTGTCGTTTCTAGCAACTTTTATATTCTTTCCCTTCTCCCTGTATCGGCGTTCTTATAGAGAATAAGAGTAAAAGAGGGAGAGAGAGAGAGAGAGAGAGAGAGAGAGAGAGAGAGAGAGAAAGTGATACATAGATAGCCACAGATTAACTTGGTTTACTTCATAGTTTACCATCATTAATTTGAATTAATTTGAATAATTTGCTTGATTTCAACATCATTATGATGAATGGTTGTATATCATCTCATGTCTTTTCAACCTGTCTTTTTTTTGGATGTTTTCATAGGTCAACTATGAAAATTGTATATGAATGTTATCTATTTTTATTGTCTGCCTACTACTACTACTAATAATAATAATAATAACAAGGCCCTGAGGAGATGTAGTATCCCATATTTTATAATATTTTATAATATTTTATAATATGCATGAATCAATCTGGATATTGCATTGAAA
>NC_069004.1:16105334-16110046 GCF_001194135.2 Octopus bimaculoides
CATATATGTATGTATACAATGGGCTTCTTTCCGTTTCTGTCCACCAAATCCACTCACAGGGTTTAGGTCCAAAGGCTATAGTAGAAGACACTTGCCCAAGGTGCCACGCAGTGGGACTGAACCTGGAACCCTATGGTTGGGAAGCAAACTTCTTATCACACAGCCACTCTTGCATATGTATGTGTGTGTGTATGATTGTGTATGATTGTGCTTAAATAAAAACAAGATAAGTGGATGAAATATATTATTTATTTTTAGTTACCTAAAGTAGGGGTTGCAAAGTATTTCAGATCACTTTGGGGAATAAATACCAACCATCAAGAAATATTATAACCAACAAGATTTTCTCTATACGGTTATTCAAATGTCAAGCCTCAAATGTGCATCAAATCACTGCTCTCTAAGGAAATAATACATTAGACAATATAGTCTTACATAACTTTAAAATGAATGGATTGTCTTGATTGAAATACCCTTGATCACAGGCCTGCTTGGTTAGGGCTGACTTGAGGTTAAACAATAAGACCAAACCATGAGGAGCAACATCTCTCACCTCTCTGCTCTAAGGTTATACAACAAAATTGACAGCAAACATAAAATAGCCACCACAGAAGATATCCCTTCAATATGGCTACAGCCATAATAGCAAAAATAAATTACAGCATATACATACATATATATATATATATATATATATATATATATATGTATATATATATATATATATATATATATATATATATATATATATATATGCATATTTCTTAATGTGATGGCTGTTCTATGTTTACTGTGTCACTTCTGCTCTATAACCTGCAAGGAGTCAAATTCTTTTTTTATTTAGCATTGCTGAATAAAAAGCAGTCTGGGATGGAGGCTGCTTCACTTGGCTTGGTTTTGAACGTGTATACATACATACATACATACAAACAAAGGTGTGTGTGTGTGTATTAATAACATTTTGACTCATTTCCATACAGCTTGTAGATTTGTGGGCATATAGGAATCATCCACCTTATCTGATGAGACAAGTTCTTCTTGCATGCTTGTGAGACTATATGCCATATAGAGCTGAATCAGATTGTTATTAAAAATATATTTAATTCCTACTAAACATGTTGTGTGCCTCTTTCTTTTATTCTTTTTTCTTTTAATTGTTTCGGTCATTAGATTGCAGCCATACTGGAGCACCCAATTCAAAGAATTTTAGTCGACTGACTTAGCCACAGTACTTTTTATTTTTTAAGCTTGGTACTTATTCTATCAGTCTCTTTTGCTGAATTGCTAAGTTACAGGGACATAACCACACACATTCTTTTACTTGTTTCAGTCATTGGACTGTTGCCATGCTGGAGCACCACCTTAAAGGGTTTTAGTTGAAGAACTTGACCTCAGGACTTATTCTTTGTAAGTCTAGTACTTATTTTATCATTCTCTTTCACCGAACTACTAAGTTACAGGGATGTAAATACACCAACATTGGTTGTCAAGTGATAGTGAAGGTCAAACAAAGACAAAGACACACACGCAAATATACACCCACCCACACACACACACATATACATGACACATATATACAACAGGTTTATATATGTATATATGACAGGCTTCTTTCAGTTTCCATCTTCCAAATCCACTCACAAGGCTTTGGTCAGCCCAAAGCTATAGTAGAAGGTACTTGCTCAAGATGCCATGCAGTGGGACTGAACCCAGAACCATGTAGTTAGAAACATTGAAAGCTGAATTGCATCAAAAAAGGTCATGCTGTCAATTTAGTGGGATTACAAAGGTGTTGTGTATTTTGAGCTGCTTTCAAGGAACCAGACGATCAATTCAGATGTTTATTGCAAACAACTAATGAATCTGGAGGAAGCAATCAAAGAAAAATGGCCAGAATTGGCAAATCATAAAGAAATTATGTTCCACTATGACAACACTAGACCACACACATCTTTGCTAACTTGTGAAAAATTATTGGAGCTTGATTGGGAAGTGATGTCACATCCACCGTATAGCACCATCCGATTACCATTTATTTCAAAGTTTGCAAAACTCTTTGAATTGTAAAACTTTCAATAATGATGATGACCTGAAATCGCACTTGCTTCAGTTTTTGGCTGATAAGGACCAGAAGTTGTATGAGCTTAGAATCATGAAGTTGCCAGAAAGATGGCAAAAGGTCATTGAACAAAATGGAAAATATACAAGTGATTAAAGTGCATTCTTTGTATGAAAAAAATGACCTATCATACCAAGATCAGATGATGACCAAGGCTGGGCCTTATCCATTACTTCAATGTGATTCTGGTTACCCTTCATAAACATCAGTCTAGGGTGGCTCTCTTGACCCTCAAAATATCTTTGCCTATAAAGAATAGGCACTCAATTGCAAAACTGGATGGGATGGTGGTGTTATACTTGGTGAACAGGTTGATCAAGACCTGCTCACCCAAAAAGGCAACTTCAATCAGGACCTCCTTCAAGACAGCCTCCAGCCAAGTCTTCACCAAGTTCTGCACTTTGGACTTCAGTGACCTATGGCTCCTGCTCTCTCAGAACCGAGTGATGTTAAAGAAATCATCTTCCTCATCCTCATTGATGGTGATGCTGCTGTCCTCCTCATTGGTCTCCATTATGATGGTTTCCATGGCATTCGTTACTCAGCTAACCTGGCTGTTATTATGCTGCTCCAGCCAGAACAGGCGAAACTTGGGGTGGAAGGCAGCAGCCAGCTAGCACTCCAGGTTTTCTAGGAGCCCATGCCTACCAGTATCATGTCTACCAGAGGACTGCAGTACAAGAGATGTCTGAACTTGGCCTCCTTCAACTTCATGACAGTAGCTGCTACAGTTGGCAGAAGGGTCTAGAAATAGGCCTGGTCTTCCCCACAGATTTTATCCAAGGCCTTAGCAACATTAGATATCACCTGGGCATACTCCATCAGGAAGCTGAGATCAGGATCGGGGAAGGTCTGCAGCTTCAGCTGTGTCATCACCCTGGGGACAGCTCCCCTATTCTTCTCCAGCAGGTTGTTGAGAACAATGGAGTCGTAGGTAGAGTTCCATCTGGTACAGCTGGGGATCACCAGCTTCCCTCTTCAAAGCATCCAGAATGCATCTACTGCCACTGTGCTGCAGCTCTGCACATTCCACAGCTGCTGTGCAAGAGTTCAACTTCTGTACCAAACTGCATAAATGCCTTCACAAAGTTTTTGCTGATGTTCATCATGGTCCTGGTCACCTTGTCTTGCAGATGGAACTTGTAATGAGTGTCCACCATGGCCTGATTAAGAACATCAAAGGTATGATGTCCTCTGAGCCGAGAGCAGGCCAGGTCTTGGGGTCCAGCCAGTGCGTTGCCATCCCCAGGTAGGACCAGTTGTGGGCCAACCAGCAGTCTATGGTGGTCGCCACCCAGGAAGCATCCTTAAGCAATCTGTAATTAAAAAATGTTAATTTGTAAAGAGAAATAAGTTGTAAAGTTAAAAACTTAAAATTATATATATATAAACGCAGAGTATGATCAAGGCCAACTTTAAAAAAAAAAAACTAACCTGTCATCTGCATGTCTATGCAAGCTGCAATGGTTTTGTGAGTACATGGTTTGTACAATTTTCTGCAGGTAGGAAAGAGGCAGGTCATTTGATCACAGTATCTTATAACCATATTTTGTTTATGGAAATCATTTGTTACTAGGCTGTTCTAAATTCATGGAAACACTGCTTATAATTTAAAGCCTTGTTATTAAACTTTTGAAAATAGTGACTGGCTACTGGTCTATTTATAACGGCTGGTTACTACTACTTTTTACCAGGAGGAATGTAGAGTTTCACTATAGAACAGGAATTATATTTCATAATAAAAGTCCTCAACAAAAATTAAACGGTTGCTCCATCAGGGATGCTCCATCAAATCAAATGGAATAAATCAAGGGTACAACAACACCATATCAAGGTACGATACCCGACCAACATTTCTGGAAAAAATGATTAGGAAGAAGTGATGTGAATACTGAAATACCCATGTTTGGCCCCTCCAAACATAACCTGTATGAAACCAATCATCACTGGAGAGAAGGTATATTTCCATGAACGTTCTGACTTCCTTCCCCAACTCCCAATTCAGATTATATTTATGGTTCCTTATGTTTTGTAGATTCTTATCCTTTGATTTAGATTGTATTTATAATTGTGAATATATTCACTTAAGAAAGGTATATTTTCATTAAAATTTAGATTTTTCTCCCCTTCCCCTTTTTTTAGACTCAGATCATATTCATGATTGTTTTTAAAGAAATTCAGATCATATAAATAATTGAGACACACTTTCCCACACTTAAACTTTTTTCAGGTTGTATTTAAAGTCATAACTATACTCATTTAAAAACCATTCTTTCAAAACCAAAGCCATACACAGCTAAATCAAAAGAAGCATCTGAAATTTTAATAAAAACAAACAAAATTGATCACATCCATACAACCATTCTCTCCCCTTACATTAATGAACACAAAAGAACTAAAAAAACAAGGCCTTGAGATGCAATTATAATTCTTACTGGAGAAAATCAAAAACAACATCTGGTCTTCCAATTAAAATCTTTGACCACTTGAATACAGAAATTTCTTTTTCCCCCCTACCCAAAAGGTCACTAAGTGGGGGGAAAAACAACATATTGAATCCTAATCAAACAAGTCTGACCACAGTGATACAAAA
>NC_069004.1:16110056-16119945 GCF_001194135.2 Octopus bimaculoides
TCAAACTATTTTCTTTCCTTTCCCTTCTTTTGCAACCCCCCCCCCCCAAAAAAAAACACACTTCCTTCTACTTTTTCTATCTTCCCTATCTCCCACTCTCCCCTCCTCTCTCACCCTTTCACCTTCCTTTCTAATTTATTCCTCTCTCTCTCTCTAAAACATCAACAGTTTCAATTTTATATAAAAAGGGGAAGCAAACTTACAGTTAACTTTTTTGATAAATCTCATAATAGAAGAAAGGGCTAAAAATGTAAATAAAAATATATATAATCATCCAACATACTGACTACCTTGTTATTCTCAATATACAATATCTGTACATCACTTCAAAAAGTCTCTACATATATATAAATATAATGGACTCTCCCGTCATTAGATGATGTATGAAGTTTTGACAATTTCTTATAGAACAGCCATGCAGATGATTTGTTTATAGTGATCAAATGTTTGTGTAGACATAAGCTCACTACTTCCATCAAATCGACATTACCTGTACAGGTGCAACAGAGTGCCACATGTCAGATGCTGAAGTGATTGCAGAGCAACGTGAAATGAAGTGTTTTGCTCAAGAACATAATGCAACGCCCAGCCTAGGAATTGAACCCACGATCTTGTAACCGTAAATGCAACACCTTAACCACTGAGCCATGTGTCTTCACACACACACACACACACATATATACTCTCTCTTTTACTCTTTTACTTGTTTCAGTCATTTGACTGCGGCCATGCTGGAGCACCGCCTTTAGTCAAGCAAATCGACCCCAGAGCTTATTCTTTGTAAGCCTAGTACTTATTCTATCGGTCTCTTTTGCCGAACCGCTAAGTTACGGGGATGCAGACACTCCAGCATCGGTTGTCAAGCGACAAACAGACACACAAATATACATATATATATATACATATACGACGGGCTTCTTCCAGTTTTCGCCTACCAAATCCACTCACAAGGCTTTGGTCAGCCTAAGGCTATAGTAGAAAACATTTGCCCAAGGTGCCACGCAGTGGGACTGAACCCGGGACCAGTTGGTTGGTAAGCAAGCTACTTACCACACAGCCATATATATACTTCATTGCTATCACAACTTACCAGACAACCTAATTATCATTCAATGGAACTAGAAAATTTTTAACTTATCAGACACCAGATAAATCTAAGATGCAATCAAATCTACCTCAGTCTGATGATGGTATAGCATGTCAAAACTTTGATGTCATTGTCAATACTGTTCTTGTTAAAGTGGAATAAACGGGTACTGAACCAAATGTATTGAGTAATCATTCTGTTTAATGTAAAATTGCTTTTATTATAACAAACAAATATTAATATACATACATTTATAGTTATATATAGATATATGTACTGTTGTATGTATACACACACACACACACACAGATACACACACATATACCCCTGCCCACACACATGTCAGTACATGACTCCTTTCTGAACAGACATTTTTTTTCTTAAACCAACCTCCTGCTGGCTGCCTCTATTAAATAAACCACTATACTATTTGTCACACTGCAGTAACTGCAGTGTGCACTGTGCAGGCCTTACATGCAGCATGCAGTGCTGCTAGCAACATGCAGTTATTTGCGGCCCTTGTTGTCGGCTGTTCACTGCATTCCCTGCTGTTGTCACCACAACTGTCACTGTTGTGTTGCAGTAGCTAGATATACTTCTGCTGATCATGACAATGATGATGATGATTTTGCATATGCAGCTGCATTTTGCATTGCAGTGCATATGTGTGTGTGTGTGTGCACGCATGCATATGATTATGTGTATACATGTGTGGTGCTGTCTAAGGTTGGAAATGGGTTTTGCAATGTCAACATATATACATTCACACGCCTCAGAAACATCCACCATTACTCACACTCACACATAAACACTCATATATGCACATTTAACACTCACATTTACACACTTACTCATGTTTTCAGATATCATCATTACACACACTTACACATACTCATACACACACTTAACACACTCTTGCACACACACATATTTTCTCAGACACACATAAACCACTCACCCACACATCATACACTCACATACACATGCACACACATATATATGTGCATACACACATACAAGCTATGGTCTATGATTGCAGCCAGTAGATGTGCATATAGTTAGGTTTTTTCTGCCTGTCTGCATGTCTTTGTGAGTTGCATACAAGCATTCCCTGCTAACTGTGCATCATTTGCAGTTGCAGTTATAAAGTAGGTGGGAGTGGTGTTGGTTGGTGGTAGCATGTTCTAGATGGGTGAGTTGGTGATGAGAGATAGAATGTTGAGGATCAGCATGGTGATGGTGATTATGGCAGTAGTGGTGACAGTAGCTGCAGATGGTAAGATGGTGGATAGTGTGGTGGTGGTGGTGGTGGTATTGGCAAGTGGGAGAATGTTGTTGTTGTTTGTGGTGGTGGTGGTGGTGGTGGTGGCGATGGCCAGATGTTGCTTTTGTTGGTCAGTTCCAATTGCGAAAAATCTCCTCTTTCTTCAGCTATAGTGTATCCAAGACTACATTATTCAGAATAGTCATGTCTCCTGTTTTTATGACAGTGAAGCAATGATTCCCAACCCTGAAGTCTGTGGACCCCTTCAGATGCCACAAAGATAATACTAGAATTAGTATACTGAGTTCAAAATTCACTGAGCTGACAAATGTTTTAAAATCACAGGGTCCGTAGGGGAAATTCATTCAAATAAAAATTCTTGGTAGTGAAAAGACTCAAAACCACTACATTAAAATGCAATGTGAGGGAAATTTAGTTGCTATTTCTAGTAGGTCAAGTGATTGCTTAATGGCTGCCTCATGGAGTGAGGTTTGTGGTCGTAGAGTGGTGATGATTTTGGTGATGTTGGTGTTGTTAGTGGTAGTGATGGTTGTCACCATGGTTTCATTGTTGTTGGCAGTGGCAGTGGTATCAATGATGTTGATAAGGTTGTTGCTGGTGGTGTTGGTGTTGAGATGGGTATGTAGTAGTTATTTGCTATTTCTTAATTGTTTAGGTCTTTGAGTTTTTTTTTTTTTTTTTGTGATCTCTCTTATGAGAGGATGATTATATATTGATAGATTGATAGCCCAAATGAAACCTGATCAAACAGACTAGATCATATATTGACCGATGTTGTTGTTTACTTGTTGGGTTAGGAAGAAGGAGTGGTGCCTATGAGCTTTACAGGCCTTTTGAGACTGATAATATTGTAGGCTCATCTGAGCTACACAGAGAATCATTTATTGTTGGGACGAAGTGTTTTGTTCCTAAATAGAGGGCATAGTCAATTAGATGTTAAAACTGTGGTACTGTCACAAGAACTCCTTGGTAATGATAAGGCCCAACATTTGAAGCACTCCTACAAGTTCTAGTTGCATACTGCTTGTCTTTAAGTGGTGTGTAGTGTGATGATATTTTCTTAACAAAAGTAGCACTTGTATTTTTTTGATCTGTTAGACTCCAGTGGTCTCTCCTGCTAACTTAGGTGGAAGCTATGTCTTCAACCAAGCCTTTTAAGACAACCTTTTAATCTACCAATAAACTTACATTCTGCATTAAAAGTTTCCAGTTAGACTATTTCATAACAATGAGTGCAGCATGGTTGACTTGTTAAAGAATTAATTTCACAATCAATAGGTTCTGAGTTTGATTCCACTGCATGGCATCTTGAGCAAGTCTATAATTTTTCATGGTCCCAGATCATCCAAGTCTTGTGAATGAAATTGGGTAGATGGAAACTGTACTAATTGAAAATGAAAATTTATCACACACAGTGGCCTAAAGATTCTGCCTAAAGATTACATTGAAAGAACATGTGTCTGTGGAATACTCAGCCACTTTGCATGCAAATTCAGTGAACAGGTGGTTCAGTCAATGAAACAACTCAAACTTTATCAATGCTGGTGTACTGCAAAGTCTTTTTCAAGTCCCTCACATTAATGACTAACCCATTTCTTTTGAACAACTCAAAACTCTGATGTAACAAACATTACTCTTCACTCCTCCCTCTGTAAACTTTTATCCTCACAAACAAAAGTCCACATCATGCAACTTACAAATTAACAAACTTTCACTGCCTCCAAGGGCAGAGATTTAGGAAACATCTTTCAATGGTGTATGAATAATCAGAAACAACAGACACAAACCATTCATTCATATAGATGGAGAAAGGGGGGAGGAGGAGAGGGAGAGTGGGGGGTAAATATGGTACCTCAACACCGTTGTAATTCCTCCTCTTTCTGACAAGAGCTTGCTACTCTTCCTTATGATCTTTGGACACAAAAACTGCCATCATCATATACATACGTGTGTGTGTGTGTGTGTCCCATCTGTCCTTGACATTGCATTGTGTGATTGGAAATGCTTGTCACTTTCACACAAGCTGTGCTTTTCACATCCAATATTCCATGAAAACATGTCTGGCCATGGGGAAAATATTACCTTGCTTGGAAATAGGTAAGAGTTGGCAACAGCAAGGGCATCTGGCCACAAAAAATCTGCCTCAATAAACTCTGTCCCACTCATGCAAGTATGGAAAATGGAACATTAAAATGATGATGATGATGATAATAATGATGATATATTTTGTAGTATTGTATTTTTCAATCAGTAGTAAATTGTATAAATAATTCAAGGACTGAGAATTTTGTGCATGGCACTTATCAAGCTCGTATATGTGCCTATCAGTCTGTCTGTAGGTATGTAAATATGTTTGTATGTATGATCCAGGAAAGGGGTTGAAAAAAATGTGACATCTAAAACCCTTAAATATGGCCTTCTGGAAGAAGTCTGAGTTTTGTATTAAAAAATATTAATTACTTAATATTATTTTTTACTTTAATGTTCTTAAAAGGTCACTGAAATATCTATAAAAACAAGTTTACGTTTTTTTTTTTAACTTCAATATTTACAATTTCTTTTTCTGCTATAAATTCAATTACATTTTCCTGTATATTTCGTACAATGCTCTTCAGTGTGTACTTCTTAGATTACATATACATTCAACAAGGCTTTCAAATAAAAATGATATTCACAATCCACCCCGGATCTAAAATATCTCAGAAAATTGTTTCAATAATCTCTGTTTGCAAGAGTGAAGACTGCACTGGTATGGTCAAGTGATGCATATGGATGAAGACAGCTGCATAAAGAAGTGCCGATCTCTAATTGGGAGGGAAGAGGTAAACCTAAGAAAACCTGGTATGAAGGGTGAGAAATGATCTTCAGATGTTGAGCCTCACCAGGGAGATGACAAGGGACTATGACATCCAGTTATTTGCTGTGCTTGAGAAGACATGTCAAGCTAAGTGGCCATACAGACAGGCATGTCCTTTACAACCATGCTGCTCCTCATTCACACAGTAAAGAAATAACACACAACCTATCCCTTGTCAAAACTTCCCCACAACTTTTCTTCTCAACATCTGTATCTTCCTTCCCCTACCCCTTTCCTCAACCTATGATCACCACCTATTGCAAGTCCCTCCATTCTCCCTCATGTGCCTACCCATACACCCTTCATGCTCTCACATATCTATAATAACCCCAATATAAAGGATATTGAGGTAAATATATTAATTTATGATAATATATTAATCACTGCATCATCTCTACTGTTAATTTTGGAACATTAACATAGTCATCTTCATGTTAGCTCATGACAAGCTTTGAACCTGAGCATCTATAAACATGTATGGTATGAAATGCTTAGATATCACTGTTAATAAGTAGAGATGGAAGAAATTTGAAGGTACGAACTTATAGCAAGTGGAACATCACTCTCATGGGCTAATAAGTTTGGTAGTTTCTCTTGGGTCCAGAAAAATAATTATTCCTTTCTATAAACATACAACCAAGCACACACACACACACACACACACACACACACACACACAAGTAAATTCTTTTATTTGTTTGTTATTTGACTGCAAACATGCTGGAGCACCACTTTAAAGGGTTTTTAGAAATTGACCCCAGGACTTGTTCTTTGCAAGCTTAGTACTTATTTTATCAATCTCTTTTGCCAAACCACTAAGTTACAAGGATATAAACACATCAACATCAGTTTTCAAGCGATGGTAGGGGGAGAAACAAAGACACAAAGACACCTACACACATAACTACACACACACATACACATGCATATAAGATAACCTCCTCCAATGCCCCCTCCCCTCTGAAAAAAGTTTTTTATTGTCTTGCAAGTACTTGGTATCCCTGTCACTGCAGGTGCCACTTAAAAGCATCCAGTCCACACTGTAAAGTAGTTGGCATCTGGAAGGCATCCAGCCGTAAAAAGCTTGCCAAAACTGACCTCGCCTGTGCTAGTGCCATGTAAAAAGCACTGAGTTCACTCTACTGAGTGGTTGGTATAAGGAAGGGCATCCAGCTGCAAAAATCCTGTCAAAAGAGTTACAGAAGTCTGGTACAGGCCTCTGTTTGGCTGGCTCTTGTCAAAGCATGGAAAGTAGACATTAAACAATGATGATGATGATGATATATATACAATTGACTGCTTTCAGTTTCTGTCCACCAAATCCACTTCCAAAGCTTTAGTCAGCCTGAGGCTATAGTAGAAGACACTTGCCCAAGGTGCCATGCAGTGGGACTGAACCCAGAACCATGTAATTGGGAAGCAAGCTTCTTACCACACAGCCACACCTGCACCTAAGTGTAAACGTGCACAAAAGGAAGAAAGTCCGTGAAGGAGAGAAGGGAGATTGCTGCTCACAATTCTAATAGTTCAACTAATTCACCCTTTTGGATTAGATGAAAGATAAAGTTAGCATCTGGCTGCAGAGAGTTGGGACAAATAATGATTTCAAATTTTGGCAGAGAAGAGGTTAAATTAATTACATCGACCCATGTTCAACTGATACTTATTTTATCGATGAAAGGATGAAAGGTAAAGTTGACCTTAGTGAAATTTGAACTCAGAATGTGAAGCTGGATGAAATGCTACTAAACATTTTGCCTAGTGTGCTAACAATTCAAGCCAGCTTGCTGCCTTTAATTGAATTGAATATATTAAGTTGCAGTAAGCTAACACCATACTTAACAGATGGTTTTTCTTTCATCAATTATTTCATCCACAGAGCTTTCTCTAACAATTTCTTGTAGTGACTTTACATTTCCTTATTATTTTGATTGGAAGAAGGTTAGTAGAATCATTAGAGCATAGCTTCCCAAAGTGGGCGATTTCAACTTACAGGTGGGCGATTCAGCAAATTTCTAGAAAACGATGGGTAATTTGAGATTTTGATGGGCGATGTGAACATTTTGAGGGTGACAAAGAATTTTTAGAAATTAAGTCTTCATTTACTGATATCTAGGCATGCTTAGAATAAGGATGCACTTTTATCGATTTGACTACTCGCATGAGATGTCCCTTTGTATTAAAAAAAAAGCAGACTTGTTTATTGATTGAATATTTTTGAGGTGGTTGTCATATGTGCTAAAAATAGCAGCGAAGTAGGCCTAGGCCTTAAATCACACACCACCACAATTTGTTTTTGTTTTTTTTTTGCATAATCCTATGAATTCCCGTGTGTAGAATACAATTTCACAAAAATTTTCTGAAAACTCCAAAAAATAAATAAAGTTATGAGGGGTTATATGTCATGCATAATTCTGTGGTTTCGTATGAAAACACAAGTGCTATTTTCAGGATGTTGACAAAATGTGCAGTCATGTACAAAATGACAGCTTTAAAATCGTGTTTCTCGACTTGGTGAAAATGATCAAACTTTAAACCTCTATAACTTTTTAAAAACATTTTTCTAGAAAAAGTTGAATAACTCCTGCAATTTAGCTTGGAAATGTATATTAATATGTGCCAAATTTTTCAATTTTTGATAAACTTTAATTTTTGAAATGCTGGCAGCCAAATGAACTAGATCCATATAGACATGTCACATGACTCTGCTCTATCAACTTCTTCTCTTTGGGAATACCAAACTATCTTTCTGACACCATCCATAGAAATTCGTTTTCACTTTACTGATGCCTCTAGTCAAGAAAATTTGTCAATAATACAGTAGTGATTATTTATCATTTGAATTTATTCCCTCTCCTCAGAACTGTCAGTTACCAATGTATCTTCTTTGCCATCAAGCATTGACCAACAAAGCAATGAAACTTTCACATTTGAAGTATCACTTTGATGCACAGCATTCTGACAAGAAGCACAAGCCGTTGTCATACTTTTTGCAACTGAGCACCTCTTTCAAAAAGCAAACACAAACATTCAACATACTACTCCAGAGACCTAGTAAACAGGAGAATGATGGGTTGATTGCATCGCACAACATTGCATTACTTGTTGCTAAGTCTGGGAAGTTTCACACAATTGGAGAAACATTACTTTGCCTGGTTATCGAAGAGGTTTTGTTAACCATTATGCACAAAAAAACCTCATAACATTATAAAGAAGATTCCATGATTTCTCGATGCATCAATGAAATGGCCAACAATATCAAACATCAGCTCATTAATAGTCTCCAGCGTTCTGAATTTTCTACACAAGTGGATGAGTCAACTGTTGTGGACAATCAATGTTTGATGATGGTATATGTCCAGTATTTCAGCAAAAACCTTCAACCTTGTGAGGAAATGCTCTTCACAGAGAAATTGTTGCTTGATTCAAAATGTGAGACTATTTTTCACACTCTTAAGTCTTTCCTTTTTGAACATATCCCACTCAGTAATATTCTTGCCTGTGCATCTGATGGAGCCCCTTCGATGATAAGAAGATACAGAGGTTTTTCATCTGTCCTAAAGCATGAAATTTCCCACCAGGTACTAACTGTTCATTGCTTGGCACACCAACAGTATTTAGTGGCAAAAAATATGAACAGTAGATTGAATGATGCGCTACAGTTAGTTATCAAGACTGTGAACAAATTGAAATCCAGTCCCTTGTCTGATCGAATTTTCTATCAACTCTATCAGAGAAATGATGAGGACCATACTAAACTCCTATACCATACTGAAGTGTGGTGGCTGTCAAAATGAAACTGTGTTTTATGCTTTGTTGAACTGTTTCATATAATTATATCTTTCTTTGAAGATACTCCAATATCCGCTTCATTCCTGGTTGCAAGGTGTGAGATCTTTTTTCTTTGTGATATAGTCATGAAACTAAATGATTTGCAAAGAAACAGAGAAACAAAATGACAATGATGCCACAATGCAATATTGCTGTAATGGTAAAGAAGGTTTGTGGTACCGTCAAAGTATATTGAATTCCTACCCCAATCTGTGGAAATGTTTGAAATTACTTTTGCTTGCCTTCCCTGCCTCATACCTGGTTGAATCTGGTTTTAGTCATGTTGGAACTTTACTTTCCCGTAAAAGAATTGAACTGGATGTAACACAACAAGGAGACTTGCAGCAAAAGTTGACAAGTTTGAAACCGAATGTATCTGCACTAGCTGCATTGCACCAGACACATGGTTCTCCTTAAAAAGTTTTATTCTTTTCCTTTATAATACAATCATTAATTATTTTTGCATCGGTAGTTCTGATCAATGGTTCATTTGGGGAGAATAAAAGTCAGTGTAAAAGGAAGTGCAAGTTTACTGCAGTTAATCTGTCTGCATAATATAGAGTTAACATTAGAATTTTATTTACACTAATGGCAAAACTAAACCTACAATAAGGGATTTGTAAACAACCGCATATTTGGTCCAAACAACTAACCAGGCAACAAGTCTACGATATAGTGTGTGTGTCAAATGCTACAAGGTGGGGTTCTCTTAGGAGATTTAGTGTTAGGGAAGTTTGTGTCAAGGTTTTTTTTAAACAGGTGGGTGATGGAGCATTTTTTGCACACACACACACACACACACACACACACACACACACACACACACACA
>NC_069004.1:16119955-16132469 GCF_001194135.2 Octopus bimaculoides
ACACACACACACACACACACACACACACACACACACACACACACATGCATACAGATGTGGTGGAAGTCAAATTGTGATTGAGTAAGACCACTTCCTAGACCCATTTCACTTGAAGAAACATCTCAGGTTTAGTCTCCCCATATCACTGATGACATCTCATATGGTTCCTAAGGCCTGCATTCCACACTGACCACAAGTCAGTGACCCCAACAGTAACCCAACAATCTAAATGTTGGGACCTATACAGATACACACACACACACACACACACACACACACACACACACACACACACACACACACACACACACACACACACACACACACACTCACACTCACCATTGACTTATATATACATACACACACACACACACATATACATACCTTAACACAGAGATGTATGACACCCCCACTCTCTCTCTCTCTCATTTATTTACTTTCCTTCTCCACCTTTCTCTTTCCTCTTTCTTCAGCACAAAAGTACTTTTCCAACTGAATTCACTGACAATGGGAATTTTTTCTTATTTCAGAGTGGGAAATAATTATAATTCTATAGAAAAGAAATTCTATTGCGTTTTATCATATCTACATAAAAAAGCAGCTTAAAAAGGAATAATTCTACACCACAAAATTTTATTAACTCAACAAACATGAAATATATAAAAATATATGGTTAAAATAGATAAAGGGGAATAAAGAGTTTTTAACACAACAAAGCAAGTTATTGAAATGGGTGTACTATAGTCCATTGCATCACACACCAGAATATTTTTTTATATTTTATTGAGAGGAAAATAACTGGTAAAAATTACCACTACCTTTTATTTTATTTTGTTCCTGGAAGGATCTAAAAGATAAGGTCTTCCCCTGGAAGGATTTGAACCTAGAAGCAGGATATCACAAAACAATTATTACAAAATATATATTAGTGACAGAAGCAGTATTAATACTGGGAGGTAATATCTATCTCCACTTAAATGTGAATGTTCTGTTAGAACAAACGATACTGCAGTAGATACCATGAGAGAAACTCTCTTATGGGCTTTTGACGCAAAATTCACTCTCATTTATATTGCTAGTGGGGAGATAAATCCCTGCAACCCCGAGCATCAAGACCACCAGATCACATGAGTTTGACTTTCCTTGGTCTTGTCAATGATGGACGCTTGACTACTAGAGATAGCAGTGACTATTCTCCCCACCAGCAATATATAGAATAACAGTGCTAGAACAGGTACTGGTGTCACAATTAGCCAGAGAGTTTGTTAAAAAATACATTATTACAAAATCCTTAAATCTTGTTATCTGCTTTTCTGTCAGTTCCACTGGTCCTCTACATAATTCCAACAGACATAGCAAGGCTACATAATAACAATACTCATCATTGTATTAGGGCATTTGGAAGACTAACCTATCTACTCATTTTACTTCTATCTTCTGATTTTCCTTTTCATTCATTGATAAACAAAAATCATTTGAATGGCACCTGATGAAGCATATACAAGTGTTGGGAAATAAGTAAATGAATGAATGATGGCAATTTTAATGATGGGAAAATTAATCATGGATGTCAATCAACCATCTGCTGACCAAGCTTGGCCCAACTACCCATGTTCCTCACAGCAGACTGTAATCAACAAAGAACCAAGCAACCTTACTATAGAAGACAGGCCTCTCTCTTCTGCAGGTTCCAAAGCATTAGAGTGGTGACTTTAAGCATAGGCACAATGAGATAGCAGAGATTTTGGAGAAGAGACAGGCAGATGTGTGCTATGTGCAAGAAGTAAGATGGAAGTGATCTTCAACTAAACTCTTCACAAGTAAGAGACAGGAATTCAAACTCTACTGGACGAGTAATAATGATGGCAGAGGTAGGGTAGGTGTGCTGTTAGCTGAGAGGTAGATAAATGAAGTAATAAAGGTAGGTAGGATGTGTGATAGGATATTCAAGGCTCATTATAGGCAACACGACGCCTACATTTATCACACAGCATATGCCCCTATAAGCATTTCTATGAGACCCTCCTGCAGATGACCTCAGTGACAAATGACAACGATTTCATTATTGTTGGTCAACACATTGATGGCTTTCATGATGTACATGGAGGCTATAGTTACAGGACTTTCATGATGCAACTGATCTAACAGTTTGCTACACACTCTTTAAGAAACCAACCAGCCACCTCGCCATCAACTAATCTGGTGAGTACACAAGTCAGATTGATATCATTCTCAACAGGAAATGGGACAGAAGGATTATTGTGAATACCAAAATCTCACTCAGTGAAGAACGCACTACACAATGAAGATTAGTGGCTGATGACTACTATGCTGGAGTTAGGCAGACACAGAAAGAAAAAAAAAAACAGAAAGAGGAGGACCCAAGAAGACACGTGATGACATGGTTAAGGCTGAGCTCAGGACCCTGAGCCTGACAAAACAGATGACACAGGACTGGAATCTCTGGCAATAGGGGGTTCTTGAACAGACCTGCTCACATCAGCAAAACCGAGTTCTGGAAATGCTTTGTATTGTACTCTCTACCCAAATAATAGTGACTCATACCCCTCCCATGCATGAAGCCTACCTCTTCTCCCTGCCCCCTCTCTCCTGTCCCCTCTACCACCAACAGTCATATCATCTTTACTGCTTCTGTTGTTTGTAACCCCCACTCTTTAATGCATCCCTTTGTCTTCCTCAGCTCATGGTTCCTTGCTCATCTACCTTTCAACTCTACCCATTTTGGCAGTCTGCCTCCCACCCTTGTCCCCTCATTCCCTTTCCAATGCAATTTTTGAAAACTTATTCTTCAACTTATGTACCCTCTGGGATCATCCAGGCATCTCATTGCCCTTATCTCTTGCAACTTCTACTTTTCATTATCTCTTTCTCTTCCCTTCCTCTACTAGATGTGAGTAGCTATGCAAATCCTCCACAAGAATCTGCACAGTTCCCCTTCAACCCCTTGTCCACTAGTACGAAGCTGATTTCCACCCCCAGGACTTATAGTTCAGTAAGCTGCATGGTTACATCAATGGTACAGGTAGCACAAAAAAAGAAGCACCCAGTCCACCCTGTAAAATGCAAAGGATCCAGCCATAGAAACCATGCCAAAGCAGACACTGAAACATAATGCAGTTTTCGGACACATTGGATCCTGCCAAAATGTCCAACCCATGCTAGCATGGAACAAAGACAATAAATGATGATGATGATGATGATGATATATATATATATAATGCAAAAATTGTGAAAAATATGACACAAAGATAAAGAAAAGATAAAAACAGAGTTGGTATTAGTTTGACACTCATAGAAATGTTAAAGATAAGACGGACATGATGAGTATAGAATAGAGAAGGAAAATTGGAGAAATGAAATGCATTTGTGTCCAACTGTCTTGACACAGTGGATGAGTGGAAGTAGGAAAGGGGTTGCTTTAGACATGAGTGACAAGGGGACAACTGTGAGCCTGGCATGTCAGATTGTAAATGAAGTGTGTGTGTTAGTGTATCTGTGAAGTATATAATAGGTGTGTGTGTGTGTGTAGCAGCAATGTGTGTGTACACTAGTTAAACATGTTGGTATGTATGGTGTTGTGTTTTTGTTAATAGATGTTGTGTAGCTGCATGTGGGGTTTTGAATGCAGGGGTTGTAGAAAAGTGGGAATGTGTGAGGTGGTTGTTGTGAGTGTGTGAGAAGTAGAAAAAAATGGAGATTAAATGAAAAGAGGCTGGGAATTAAGACCAATGAGGACTGAAGTCTGGAGAAAAAAATTGATTTCTACTCCAGATGGAGATGAGAATCCAGGGTGGGGTCTCTGTGAAAGGCCAGTCCAAACAAAACAGATGTTGAGGGGAATAACCAGCCAAGCAAAAGAGTTGCAAAACCAAAGTGTCGTTTCCAAGTCTTATGTCCCATAAGTGTTTGGCAAAATGATTAGCCAGGCGTCATCTAGTGTGTCCTATATGTATGTGTCCTAGGTATATGTGAAGAAGTCAATGCTATAAAAGGAGCAGTGGTGGGTAGCAGTGAGGACAGCAGTGCTAGAGAGGAAGGGATAAGTGCAGTAATGTGTGCAGGATCAAGGGAAGGAACCAGGTTTTTGGTGAGGAGCTGGTTATTTACATTTAGAAGGGAGGAAGAGAATGATCAGTAGGAGCTGCAAAGAGATGAATAGAGGAGATGAAGTGTCCATGTTTGTGTCTCTGTGTCTTGACATAGCCTGATAGTGTCATTCATTTCCAACAGTCTGCAAAAGCATGTTTGTGCATGGCGAAACATTACCTTGCTTAGAAACAGATGAAGGTTGGTGACAGGGAGGACATCCAACCACAAAAAATCTGCCTCACTAAACACCATCCAACACATGCAGGCATAGAAAGTGAATGTTAAAACCATGCTGTTTCTGCTGATGATGATATATATATACTTGTTTAATAGTCTGAATAAAGAACTCAAATATTGTTTGTGGATTCAAGACAATATTTAATATTAATAGTAGCTGTTTATTTTAAAATTTCTCCATTAAAACTGGTTGCTGAAAACAGGCTGTTTTAATGGTAAAACATAGAAGTAAATAGTCACTATGAATATTAGACATTATATGTATTCAGTTGTGAGTAAGAAACAATTTAAAATTTGTTGTCTAACTTAGTAGAAATAGGAAGTAAAGATTATCCCACAATAATTAGTTGGTAATGTGAAGGTGTTTTCCTTTGGAATGCAATTATGACCCTCTCCAAGTGGATGGAAGAACATAGTATTTGAAAATGTAATTACACATATCAAGAAGTAGGTTATGAAATGGAGTCTTTCCATATGACTTCCATAAGTGTTGTATTTTTAATTCATTCAAGTAAAAAGCATTTTTACAATATTAAGGATATCAGAAATGACAATTTTGGTAATTCTCTTTCTTCCAAGAGAGTTTGAGCTCCTCATAGAAAACTTTAAAAATAATTATGCTAGAGTGATAACCTTTCTTTAATCGGTATGTTTCTGGAACCCCAGTTTCAATCTGCTTTCCCTTTTGACAGCTGATATTCTAAAATGCAAACCAAACTTATCCACTGATCTGTTTATATCCATAGATCTAAATTATTTCTAAAAATTTCATTTGTTTCCTTACCTTACAGGAGTATGAAGCTTCTTACACCATTAATGAATGAATATATTGATTGATGTATAAAACAAGAGTTCCATTCAGAATATGTTACCAATATGTTTATTTCTACACTGTTTTTATTTCACAAGTCTATACTGCTTATAAACAATGTATATTATCATAAGACAATATCTTAATCTACCTCATTATATAAATATCCATACTGTCTCTGTCTCCACAATATACCACTGATAAACTAGTTCAACTGAGACTTTAATATTTGATGACTTTGAGATAATGCCATAATGTAGTATAAAACAGGCTAGATTACTGGCATTATGGGGCTGGCCTTCACCCATGCTAACCCATTGCATTACCAAATACATTGATTCTAATGCATAATGCTGACTTTCTCCTACTCCTCCTCCTTCTTCGTCACTTCCTCTTTTTGACATTCTTTTTCTCTGTTACATTTTCCCTCAGAGAGAAGGTCTACAGTAAATGTCTCCAGAATGCAAACCAATTCAAAAATAAATGTCATGTCAAGATTATTGATATTAAGAAACACACAGAGCTAAACTTAACCTATTTTATTTGCGAATGGTCTTAACCAAACAAAAATAATAATAAAAACAAAATTAGATAAAAGTCCAAAGAACATTTCCCAGAAGCTTAATAATATCAATATGAACTATTCAAATATGGTTATGTGCCCATCCTAGGTTCTTTCTCATAGGCTAAAAGCATTTATTGTTGTTCACAATAAACCAACAAAGAACATTGTTTGTCTTTTTTGAAAGTAAGTCTACTTGAAATGTATTTGGTAAATATGAATGAGATAATGAAACTGTGACAAAAATAAAGAAAATTTGCTATAAAATAATGAACAAGAAAGAAAAAAATGTGGTAAGAAAGGTATTTTTGTGAGCAGAAAAGACAGAAAACAATGTTTAAACAATTGTTTGATATTAAACAGCAAAATAATTGTTTTGTGTGAAAATACATAATTTGTTTCTTAAGAAATGTCTAAAGATTTCTTCAAGATGGAATACTTTGATTGGAACATAGACAACAAGAAAATGGAAAATCTTATTATTAAAACTCTATATTCAAAACGAAATCCTTTTAAAGAAGCAAAACTTTGAGTTTTCTTGGTAACTGAATAAATCTGAGCTCAGTAACAGTAAAGCGGTTGCAGTGTCAATTGGACATTGTAAACAAATAGAAATTAAACAACATTGCATGGAGTTTGCATGTACAACAAATATAGTACTTCAAAAAGTATCATGGAATATGTTTATCTCCAGTCTCCTTTGGTATTGGAATAGACTAACAGATGTTTGATGAAGAAACGATTAAACTGAGGAATATTTTGCCCTTATATGTTACTTTCAAGTGTCTTCAAGTTTCAAAAGAACTAATGGCATCAAAAATATATATGCTGATGTCTTTAGATTACAAGAACATCAGTGAAGTCATGAACGCTATACCAAGATTATCATTTCTAAGAAATGGAACTATATGAAATAGCTAAAATGAAAAAGAGTACTTTCATCATAAGTGGTGTTGATGGAATGGTCTTGATGGCATGACTGCTTCACAACCACATGGTTTTGAGTTTGATTCTACTGTACAGTATCTTGGACAAATGTCTTCTACCATAGTACTGGTTGACCAATACTTTGTGAATGGAATTTTGTAAATAGCATTTCCGCAGAAGACTGTTGTGTATATATATACTTAATAACATTTGCTGAGCTTCACAAGAGAAATACACAGTCTTCAAAATAAAACTATTCAAATATATAATATTAATACTAATATCAATATTACATAAGAATCATGTACTTACAGAATAGTTTTCACAGCTATAGTAAAAGCTTCTTTTGATAAACTATTTCTGAAGATGAACAATGAATCTAAGGCCTAACAATGCTCCAAGATTTGACACAACTTGGTCAAATTTGTTGCATCAAATTAAACCAGAGTTATTTAAGATCTCTATTAAAGATCTTCAGTGTGTTGCATCTACTCCAAAAAACCTGAAAATGCATAACTATTTCAATATCAAAGAGTGTCTCTTTCACAGATGGAGCATCGTAAACTAAAGCAGATATACATAAATTATCAAGCAACATTTAAACCAAAGAAATATGATTAATTGTTATGATCTATCATAAAGTCACAGTCTTATTTGTCTTTCCTAAAACTTCTGTCTATGTAAGAAATCAATATTATATGCTTTTGAGGACAGCAGATTACCAGAATTGGTGTATTAGCAGAACTGGTAGATTGATAGAATCAGTGAAATAGCAAAATCATTTGGATGGGAGAATCAGTGGTTTTACAGAATTGGTAAAGTGTCAGACAAAATACCTTGTAGCATTTAATTGCATACTTTAGATTTGAAGTTCAAATCCTGTGAAGGTGGACTTTGTCTTTCATCCTTCCAGGGTTAACCAACTATACCCTTCCTTAAATTTGAGGACTTGGGCTAATTTATTAATCAATATCTTGAGATTTTCTTATTTAATCATAAATGCAGATATGGCTATATGGATAAAAACTTCCCTTTGCACCAACTGACTCTAGGTTCAGCCCATTCTTTAATACCTTGAACAAGTGTCATCTACTATCCTATCATGTCAATCAATGCCTTGTGAGTGAAATTTGGTAAACCAAAATGGTACAGAAGTCCTTTATATGTACATATATATATGTGTGTGTGTGTGTGTATATATATATATATATATATACATACAGTGTACCCCCGCTTATTCGTGGTTCGGCATTTCTGGTCCTGGTTATTCACGGAATCAATAATTGTTCTCAGAAACCACCACATATTCGTGAAATCGCAAATATCGTCCACGATTTTTTATGGTGCTTTCCATGGCAATATATAATTTTTCACACTTTTTAAGACTAAATTATTAATAGTAATATACCGTATTTGCCGGCTTACTGAATGCCCCTTTGCAGCTGAAAGTCCCTCTGATTAGAATAGCCACGAATCACATCGCTTGATTTTTTTTTTAGATATAACTATACTGTATCTGGTATCTCTTATTCCTGCTTTCAATCAAAGCTTGCTAATTTTTATAGTGGCTACCAGTGCTTTTTTTTTAAATCATCACTTTGATGATACACATCTTTTATTTCAACAGGATAATGTTTAAGGTCGTGAACCAATATAGCCTCACTGAAATTAGGTTACTTGCTGGTCCCTCTCTTTCTCTTGCTCTCTCTTATTATTATAGTATAGCTTACTGTATCTAGTGGTAATACAAACTAAATTTTTCAAAACCATGATTATTTTTAATCTCTGCTCAATCTCCCATTGATGGCATGTGCATATGAGAAACAAAGAAGATTTTTTGTAGGTTTATTTGGGGGGTAAAAACTGCATCCAGTAGCTATCTCTAGTATTTTGTTGAGTGCTGTGTTTTTTGCAGCGTGTTATTAAAGCCCTAAGATGCTGCCCAAATGCCCTACACCGTCTAAGGCTTCTGGCAGTGAACCTAAGTGCCAGAAAAAGGTTACGATGCTCCATGAGAAGGCACAACCACTGGATAAGTTCCAGGAAGGTAAAAGTTATGCTGCAGTAGGTTGCTATTATGCTGTCAACGAAAGCATCATATGCTACATAAAGAAGAATGGAGTGGCGACCAGGACTATTGTAGCAGTAAGTTTCAGTGAATGTGCCAAAAAGATAACGATAGTGAGAAATAAGCACTTCATTTGGATGGAATCTGACTTGGCATTGTGGATCAATGACTGCAAGAAGAAAAACATACTCTTGAGCCATAACATCATCTGCAAGAAAGTGTGGAAATTATACCAGCAGTTCAACTGAGGAGACGAAGCAGAAAGCACCGAAGAACCTCAACCAAGAGCATTGACTGCACCAGAACCTGAAGATTTTCAAACCAGCAAGGGATAGTTTGACCGTTTTCAGAAACGGTTTCAGATAAAGTGTTTCCCTGCATGGAGAGACAGCATCAGCTGACAAAGTAGCTGCTGAGAAGTACCTCAAGACCTTCAGGTAGATCATCAAAGACAAAGGGTACAAGCTGGAACAGGTTTTCAGCATGGACAAGACTGGCTTGTTCTGGAAGAAGATGCCTTCTAGAACGTACATCATGAAGGACAAAACCAGAGCCGCAACATTTAAGGCACAGAAGGATGGAGTGATGCTAATTGTGTGGCAATGCTGCTGGCTTCATGATGAAACCAGGACTTACCTACAAGTCCATGAACCTGAGGGCCTTCAAAAATAAGAATAAAAATCTGCTGCCTGTCCACTGGATGCACAACTCCAAGGCCTGGGTTACCAAAAGTCTAATTTTAAATTGGTTCCACCAATGCTTCATCCCTCAAGTCAAGGAATACCTCCAAAATCTTTGCATGGAATTCAAGGTGTTGCTAGTTATGGGTAATACTGGTGGTTACTCTTTGGATTTGAATCATGAGCAAGTCCAAGTCAAGTTCCTCCCTGCCAACATCACCTCCCTCATCCAGCCTATAGATCATGGCGTGACCCGTACCTTCAAGGCACTCGGAACTCTCTCCAACACCTTGTTGACACAATGAATTTGGATGAGAATTTCAAGTTAAAGGAGTACTGGTGTAACTTCACGATCGCAACATGCCTGTCAATTAACCACACTACTCTTAAAGATGTGGTAAAAGAAACCCTCATTGCATGCTGGAAGAAAGTGTAGCCAGAGTGTGTCCAGGACTACAAGAGCTTCTCACCTGAAGATATTCAGCATGAGGTTGTCAACACTGCAGTAAAACTGGCAAAGGTACTTGGTGGTGAAGGTTTTGACAACATCACACAAGATGAGGTCAATGACCTCATCAATGCCCACTCTGAAACTCTGACAGACGAAGATTTGTTGGAGTTAACGAAGTCTGCCAGCGAAGAGGAGGAAGCACCAGATCCAGAGGAAGAGGAGGATGAGGTGGGCCAGGCAATCGAGTGCCTGTCAGACCTTTTAAGGACAGCAAAGGAATTGCAAGGGAAGGCGGAAGTAAGGGATCCCTATATGGTTCAGTCTCTCCAATTTAAAAATGCCATCGATGCTGCCATGCAGACATAAAACTCTCCTCACCAACATGAAGAAACAACAACTTCCCATCACAATGTTCCTCAAGCCCGCCAAGAAAGCCTTGCACAAAAATACAAGATCCCCTAAAATATCTGAAGAAGAGGCATCACCTGAAGAGCTTTAAATCTTTTTTGCTGTGCAGTCATTACCTTCATTATTTTCATCACCATCATCTTAAATCAATATCATTCACTATTGGTGAGTAACTGTACATTTTACTTTATTTTTTATTAAATTATTATATATATATATATAATATATATATATAATATTTTATGTTATATTTTGACATTTATAGGCATTTTCATGGAACATGTCCAATATTTGCAGTTTTTCATGATTCGTGGGTACTCTAGGAGCGTAACCCCCATGAATACCAGGGACCTACTGTATATTAATTGTTACTTGGACTCGTTTGAATCAAGGTACCTTAAAAACAAGGACACCAATTTATGGTCGAGATTAAGTCACCTGCATATATACTATAGATGGATATGCATGCATATATCAACGCATACACAGACATGTCTCAACACTTACATACATAAGCATATAAACAAATTAATATACACATCCATGTAAATATACATGTGCAGGAAATCATACACACAGCTGCAGGCTGGTATGCAGTATTATGATCCACTGTGAGTTCCTGGTTCAATGCAGGGAAGGTTCCAGATGTGCTGTTTACATAAAGAAAGGACACAAATGGGTTAACATTCACTACAGCTGTTTCAGACACATTTTTTATTGATGAATAAACTGATTACATCAGGGGAAAAAAAAAACGTTTTCTTCAAGTGGATTAAAAACTTAATCTTTTAAAATTTAAAGTTTGGTTCAGAGAATACTGAGATGTGGAACATATGTTGTCTCTTGCATTGTGGTGATAAGTGAGAAAGTGAATCCAGCATCTCTGCATCATCAGATATTATAAACCTGTCAACAACCTGTCAACAGAGAAAGCCAACACTAAATTATTTGTATTAAATAAATGGTGAGAGATAAATTATAAAAGAGGGACCCTCCTTTTATGATCTATCTCTAACCATCTATTTAATACAAATAATCTCACCAACAGGCATAGCATAGTATTTAAAGATATTGGATAATGCAGTGTAGTCACCTAGAGATCCTGAGTTCAGTCCCACACAAGGCACTAAGGTAATTCACATGATTCAACTAAAACCAAAAATATGAAACACAGGGAGCAGGATGAAAACAGTGTACCCCTGTAAATCAAATAAAGGGTTAGGTTTGAAATTCCAATACAACAATCAAGTTCAACACAAGACATCCAAAGAAGGCTGGAGATTATGACAGCCTAACCATAGTAAAAGTAACAATCAAGATGAGTCAATATGATCGACTTCAGCTCTTGCAGAACTTTGTGGTCTTGTTAGTAACATCAGAAAACAATATTTTTGCTAAATGTTCTGGTGAGTAGTATAGAAGAAAAAGTAAGAATTGTCAAACATGATGTAAAACTCTATATTTTAAAGATGATTAAGTCAGGGTACTTGAGTGGTGGAAGTATGACACCAGCCACCTCAGAGGATTATGGGCCATTTCAATCTTGGCAAAAACAATTTGTATAGATCATTTGAAAAATTAAAAAAGGTAAATTTTATAATGTTTCTTAACCTAATTTTTTTTATATTTGACTTGTTTTGGTGAAAGACAATGTCAATTGCCAAATGGGATAGGAAGAGGACAAGTTTATTTAACATTATATAGACTTCAAATTTTGGCACAAGGCAAGCAATTTCGGAGGAAGGGGTAAGTCAATTACTCAACTGGTCACTTATTTCATCAACCCTGAAAGGATGAAAGGCAAAACTGACCTCAGCGGAATTTGAACTCAAAACATTAAAGCAGATGAAATGTTGCTAAGCATTTTGCGTGGCACACTAATGATTCTACCAGCTCACTGCCTTCTTTGTTTATTATCAATTATAACTTCTTTACAGCCTCAAAGGCAACATCAGGCTCTGTCGATATTTGATGCCAGAGCTAAAGTTTGCCACAACATTGCAACAAGACTACTATGGACTGGAATAAAAGCATCCCTTATTTTGCCATGTTTCTGTTTCAAGAGGTCTGATAAAATATACTTCTTTACTGTTGACAAAATAGGCTATGCAAACCAATTACAAAGTCTGCAATCAATGAGGAACCATTGATTCAAGTCAGAAACAGAAAATGTGCAACCTCCAGGAAACCTGTTAGATATTGTAACTGGCATAGTGTGTGTGTGTGTGTGTGTGTGTGTGTGTGTGTGTGTGTGTGTGTG
>NC_069004.1:16133448-16143986 GCF_001194135.2 Octopus bimaculoides
TGTGTGTGTGTGTGTGTGTGTGTTAAATCACAGGCCTTGCTAGATCCATTGTTCAAGGAGATAGTTTCAGAACAGGAGAAAGTGGGAAAAAATGGATAGATGAATGAAAGGAAGGAAGAGAGGGATGGAGAGAGAGAGAGAGGGAGGGAGGGGGTAGAATGAGAATGGAAGATAAATTTCCAAAGGCGGTGTGAAAGATTGTTTAGTAATTATCAATAGTTTTCTAATAGGCTGTCAGGCTTTTGGAGTAAAAAGTCAAAACACACAAATTCCAGGTCCAATTATTCTCCTCTGAATCAAGAATTATTCAGTAAACACAAAGTGGTAATTAGTCTCTGTGGTACTCACAACTGTGTAAATGCTTGTCACTATACATAGGCATACACACGTCTCCCCTTCCTCCCCCTCCTCCCCCTCCTCTATGAACTGCAAACTATTCTTGTACCACAGCATATGGCAATGTTTTTTCCCTTTATTTTACCAAAGCTGTCAAAGAGCCACATCCAATTTACATATTCATTCCTTTTTTCTGTCACAATGTTAAAATACATGATAACATTCTTCTTTCATGTTATAAACTTTACACTATCAAAATTTCCTGCCAAATTAGACTTTGTTTTATTCAGTAAATAATTATTTCAGACAGGTAATTTGTCTTATATAATAAACTTTAATTAGACATTTTCATTAATTGTTATATCCTAGTATCACTTGGATAGTTCTGTACATTAAAGCATTTTACATCTATTGTCAAAGTAGGTATTTTTACTTGTCATTTTTACACCTGGATGCACTTTCTAGACACAAATCATGAAGTAAAAATTAAATTTCTATATTTACATTTAGAAGATAGTGTGTTTGTATACACCATGTTCTGGATTCAAATCCTGACATGGCTAGCATTTTGTCTTTGTATTTTTTTTTTTTTTTTTTTTTTTTTTTTGATAATTACAATAGTAGAGGCAATTCAATCAAATATACACTTTCAGATAAAAGAAATTTGAATGACATGTAAAAATATAGAAATTTCTAGATAGTTTTATTTCTGTGATAACATATCACTTAGAACATGGAAAAATGAATACTTGAACAGCACTAGACACACACACACACACATGACTGAGTGATTAAGAAGTTTGATCCACAACAATATGGTTTCAGGTTCAATCCAATTGCATGTTACTTTGGTAACATTTGTTTATATCCCACATGAACAATGTCTCACAACTAGGTAGTTTGGTAAGCAAAGATTATCAGAATAAATTACCTTACTTGAAAACAAGTAAGGGGATCCAACTATAGAATATAGTGTCAAAATAGTCTCATCCAATCAATGCCCACATGGGTTAGATTTGATTTTATCACTCCACCCCCCAAAAACAAAGATGACAAACTTAGCTTTAGCAGAATTTTGATTCCAAAAGTAAAATGTTGTTGCTTAACACCACAAGGCATATTGTCTGCTGCACTAACAATTCTGCCAGTTCTTGACAGGCAACTTTTTTTAGAAGACCTGGATTGATCCTTGTATCTTATTGGTAAATTTATGAGTTTAGTGAATTATTGATCAGTTTCACTGGTTTTGAACTATTATCAAATGATATAAATACTTTTCAGATTTTCCGTTCTTCTAAATAATTTTATCAGTCTATATTACTCCATGAGTACAATAGCACAGCTGATTAGGAAGTGAATTAAACATCTTGTCATTTTATATATCTATGGTAAACATTGCCTGTCACATTTCATTTTTCTAAGGACAAAACAGTGTAATATGAGGAAAATTTGACTGCTATTTTTAACTGAATAAACGACCATATCACTCATCTTTCCCCTCACACCAGGCCACCACACATCATTGTCTGTTTTGGTATGATTTCTACAGCTGAATGCCTTCCTACTACCAGCTACTTTACAGAGTGTACTGGGTGCTTTTTCTGTGGCAACAGCACCAGTACTTTTGACAAGACACTAGCACCAGTGTTTTTTATGTAGCACCAGCAATGCCAAGATCACCAAGTACCACGCAAGACAGATAAAAAAAAAGACAAAAAAAGGCAAAAACCCCTCAACTGGAGTGGGGAGCAGTATTTAGTGGGGTGGTTTTATGCCAGTCGAAAGATTAAAGGTATAGAGGGACAGAGATAGGTGTCTTGCTATGGATACACACATACCCTAGTTGGAAAGGAAAGGAGAGTGAGTTAGAGAGTGAGACAAGGAGAGTAAATCCCTTCCTCAAGTGTTTGTTCCTTTAAATTCATATTATGCCAATATTCAACAATTTCCTTTTCTTCTGGCATCTTCCATTAAACTCAATTTGTGATGCTCGAGTTTTACAGCAGCGCTATAACATCACATCATGCAGTTTATCCTTCGTACAGGTGTGGAGAGAAGGTGGGGAGTTGCAGGTTGGGGGTGGGTGGGGGGAAAGAAAAATGAACATTAGCAATTGTAGTAATGTTGTTGATGTTAATGATGGTGATAATGATGATGGTGATGATGGTAATGATGGACAGGCGGAGGAGGAGGAAGAAGAAGAAGAAGAAGAAGAAGAAGAAGAAGAAGAAGAAGAAGAAGAAGAAGAAGAAGAAATGGCTATAGTGGTGGGGGTGCTGGTGTTGATGACAATCCTCCTCAGCATCATCATCATGGCACTATGGAGATAATGATTATGGTGAGAATGATGATAATGATGGTGATAAAACATAATTACTTTGTTGTCAACGAGGAAGCTAATTGATCTGATCTAATACAATGGCTATGACAGCAGCAGCAGCAGCAGCAGCAGCAGCAGCAACAACAACAACAACAGCAGTAACAAACATTAACAGTAACACAACAACAGCAACAACAACAACAATAGCTGCAGCAACAACAGCAAAAACATTAACAGCCACAACAGAAATAACAACAAAGAAAACATTAATAACAACAATAAGAGTAACAACCACAAAAACAGAAGCAACAATAACAACAATGTAATGTAATAAATTTCTTTAAAGGTGACGATCTCTGTGTATCAACAGGTTTTATTTTTTCTTCCCTCTATCACATTATTTTCCGGCAGTGGAGAAAGCAATTTTGATTTATTTTCTCAGGGAATTTTATTTTTCATTTATTTATTTTTTCAAAAATTTTTTTCAGAAAAGCCTAATAGATTACCACATTGTAATTTTACAGTCTTTTAGGGATGTCACAATTAACTGGCAGGGTCAGTAGGGTGTCGGCCTACCAGTCAAAATGTCAACAGATTCTATTCTCCCCATAAAGGCAATGCCACTATAGCGTTGGCCAGAACACAACTAAACTCTCACTGACTCCATATCAAGTAACTGCAAAGTTTACAACCAGAAGCAGATATAATTCACATATAATATTGTTGTTTAGCCCCTGGTTTGCCCTGATTGAGCAGGAACCTATGATTAAAGGCATTTCACAGATGACTATCAATGTTTTCTCTTACTTAAGACAATAGGGTGTTATTTGAGGGTAGTATTTGACTACTAATTCTAGCAGGTTGATGACTTCATAGAGGCTCATCAAACAAGATATAACTTAGCAGTTCATAGTTGGTCACTCTCTGACATATTTATGGTCAAGCCTGTAGCAATGGAGACCTCCACCATTCTTGGCCCTGGACCATATTCCTGCTCACTGCTATCAAGGTGGAGATGGCAATTTGCAAGTGTGAGCCCCATGAATCAGAGTAGCTGTTCCAGTACATTTCCTTTGCCATCCTCCAAGACACTGCTTTTCCACTTCATCTGTTGGGACCGTAAGGCAGTCTGAATTGCAGTAAATTGAGGGAATGGAAGAATTTTGTAGCTTACTACAGTTCATGGTCTTTATATAATTAAGATGTCAACTGTGTTGAGCAGATAAAAAGCTATAGACACTTCTAGACTTCTTGCATTATAAAGGGGAGAAATGGGATGTTGAACTGTTTATGCTGTTCCCAAGAGCATTGGTGAATGACTATCTCTTGGAAAACTTTGATATTATGAATTACAAAATTCATAGTGAACATCATTATCAACATGAGTAAATGTAAATAACAATAGTATGTGTGTGTGCGTGTGTATGTGTGTATGTGCGTGTGTGCAAGATTGACTAATGAACAAAAGAACTGTTTCCATGAAACCCACTTACAGACTGCCTCAATAAAAGATGATAGCTAGGCCATTTTGTGGCGAGGGAGATGTGACCACTTGGCTGCAAAAAATTAAGTTGGTGGCAAGACTCCAAGGTATAGACGATCTAGCGAATTTTATACTATTGTACCTCGATGGATCGGCGTTGGTGCTATACCTGGAAATGGAAGAGAAGGACCAGTTGAGCACAGAAAAAATAAAAGGCCGGCTGATGGAGGCCTTCACAGAAGGGCTATTTATGGCATATGGTCGACTGGGGAAAACAAAGTGGATGGGCGAACAGGCCGATGTGCTTGCCAACGAAATCAGAAGATTGGCTAGACTTGTGGGCTACAGATATGGCACGTTAGAACAAACCGTAAAATTAGCCTTTGTAACAGGATCTCCTGACCAGAGTGAAGAAAGCTTGGTTGCAGATACCAGAGGATCTGGAGCAAGGAGTGGCTACAGTGTGTCGACTGAGTGACTCAGAGCTGAGGAGATTGCATACCATGCATCACATAGGGGTGGACAGGACCCTGTTCCTAGCCAGGAAAATTGACTCTGAAGTGACCAGGCAGAATGTGCAAAGAGTAGTTGGGAGCTGCAACAGGGGCCAGTCCACTGACCCCACTCTGAGTGTGCATGAGGCAGGAAGCATTCCAGTGGAACACAACCGGAAACAACTGGCAGTGGACGTGACACACTACTGGCAGGGGACATACCTCTTGATGGTCAACTGCGGACCAGGGCGGTTGGCCATATGGAGGGAGATGAAGACGGGGATCGGGGAGGAAATCACAAGAATACTGAATGAGGTATTCCTAGAACGAGGCCCTGTGGATGAGCTGCTTGCGGACAATGGCACTGCATTTCACTCGGAAGTGCTGGGGGAAATGCTTGACAAGTGGCATGTCAGCCATTTCTTTAGGGCAGCATACTAGCCAAGTGGCAATGGGGTTGTGGAGAGGCATCATCGTACCATCAAGAATATAGCAGAGAGGGGCCACATCTCACCGATCAAGGCCGTTTTTTGGTATAATATGTTGCCCAGGACAGGACAGGCTGAGAAGTCAGTGCCACACAGGGAAATATTCAAGTTCAAGTGGAGGCATCCATGTACTGCATCGCCGAGTCCCTCAGAAGAGAAGGAGCATGTCTTTGTGCAGGTCGGGGACAATAACCTCTGTGAATTTGAGGAACAACATATCCATAGATGGCATGCCACGACATGTTCTGGATGTGCGCAGGGTCATCACTGTGATGGAGGATGGGGCCAACAGTAATGGACAAGAGGATGAAGCCAGCAGGAACATGCCAGGAACTGAGGCCAGTCCTGAAGTCCCATAGCGGTCACAGAGGAAGTGGTGCCCTTGCTGGTTGGCTGATTATGAAACAAGTTAAGGCATGTGGTCGGGGTTGAGAAGAGGGCGTGGGCAGGTTGGTTGAATGATCTTCAGATCAGGGGGGGGCATGTGGTGTTATGAGCCAGGTTGTGTTGTAGGGAAGGATCGAAAGTAAGGGAGTAGGTATGTCCTGTTGGAAGTGGGGCCTGTGGATCCCACCGGAAGTGCTGCAGTGGACATGCGGCATTCAGTGAAGCACGAGGGTCAGTTGGCGGCGAACAGCACATCAGAGCGGACGTGTGAGACTGTAGAGCAACGGATAACGCACGTGGATGTGGAGTGAACCCTGGAGATCATGACAGCACGTGGATGTTGAAAGTGACCTTTTCTCTGGACCGACAGGTAAGACTAGCGTAATTCTCTCTTCGCTTCTGTCTTTTTTCTTCCTTTACATCACAATATTAAAAGATTTGTTAAAAATTTCAAGTCTAATTAAATGACATTAATTTAATTACTATTATTTTTACTCCATAATATTTTTGAAGATTTCCCTATTAATTTCCTTTGATTTATAAGCATCTATGGATCCAATTTTCTTTAACAGTTCACTAGGTAGTTTATAATCATAACATTTACCACTTTGTTTCATGTTTGATGTTCAAAATTTCTTGTAATGTTTCTATGCTTAGAAGGTTATATTCATTTGATTTTATAAAATTCATGTGGCTAAATGCTCTCTCCACATTAGCATTTGTGTGTGGTAAAATGAGAAGTGTTAAAGCTAACTTAGACAAATGGTCAACTGGACTTTTCCCAGTCAAATTCCTGTTTAATGATACTTCAATCCTGAAAGAAACTGTCTGGAACCTGTGTCTATTGTACATTTAAAACAATTTTTTCATTGAAGATAAGTTTTTTCAGAATCTCTGAATCTTCATGAAAATGGTTTTCAAGGTCTATAATTTCAGATTTTATTGGTTTGAGACATTCTGTTACACTAAAATAACTCATTGATTGTAAAAGATGAAAAATTATCTGGAAGATGTTGTTTAATTTACCTCTAAAACTTCCACAGCAAAATTATGCATTGGCCTCTTATCTCATTTTCTTCTTTCTCAGTAAATTTACTCACTGGAATTTCATTCTCAAATTGAGAACCAAAATATGGTTTCAGGTCTAAATAATCCTGCACTAAATTCTTTTCATTTTGCTTTTTTCCCAGCTTTATAATTATTGTTCTGAAGATCATTCAATAATTTAGTGGGGGTCTTGTGTTATTTCAAACTTTTAGTTAACTTTTTGAAATTCAGAAACAATTTGATTTAAAATGAGAAGAAAAACTTAGACTTTCCTGTCACAAAATTTTTCTGCCTGAATTTTCGATAGAAAATTCCAAATTTAATTCTGATTTCACTTTAATGGAAAAGCACTAACTTTAGCACTAAATTATGATAAAAAGCACTAAAAATACATGGGTGCATAACTCAATGGGGTTTCACACTGAAAATAGTGAAAAGTACACAATTTTGTAGGAAAAGCACTAACTTGGCAACCTTGCATCTGATCAGCTATAACCGAATCAAACATTCAAAGCAGATAGGCTTGATATTCACTAGTAGTCATGATAGACAAATGGTTGTGAATACTAAGTCTTTCTCTGGTAAGAAGTATACTACTCAACATGTTGAGTGGTGCCATCTGAGTAAGAGTTTGGTAGACCTAGGAACACAAGACAATTTGGAAAAGAAAATATGGAAGCCAAAAGATTTTGGCTAGACATTGATTTAAAGAGTAATTTAATGATGTACTGAGAAGGGGAAGATGGGAGATAGATAAAGGTCTACACTATTGATGACAGCTGGAAGTTTTATGAGATTACATGCTGCAAGCCACAAACAAGATGTGTTAATGGGGCATGGTTCCAGCCAGAATGAAGATGACATTTAATACAATGAGAGAATCCTAGAAGGAAATACAAGAAGAACAGGGAGCAAAATCACATAACTAGAAGAGAAGTGGAATGTAAGAGGAATGGTAATGTGTTGTAATGTGAGGATCAGAGATCTAAGTTCTTTTATCTTTTACTTGCTTCAATCATTAGACTGCAACCATACTGGGGCACTACCTTAAAGAATTTTAGTTGAATGAATCAACCCCAGTACTTGTTTTTTAAATTTATTTTTAAGCCTGGTACTTATTCGATCAATCTCTTTTGTCAAACTACTACTAACTTACAACACCTGTTGTCAAGTGGTGGTGAGGGACAAACACACACACACACACACAAACACACACACACAAACACACACACACACACACACACACACACACACACATGAAAAGCCAAATTGAGGGGGTGGAACAGGTAAAATGTACACTACATATGTTTCTTAACCAGCTGAAGTTTATATGTAATTGTTATGCAATAAACTCTACTCAGTGCAGCTAATCATCAGGCTGAGATAACCTCAATGAAGATTACATTGTCACTTGGAATTTCTAAGTCAACCACAACATAATGGTGAATTCAACTAAATAGCAAAGCCAATAGTAAAAAATATTTAAAAACTTATAAAACAAAGCAAAAAACAAGAAAGTAAGTTTAGAGAACCAATGAACAATATACCAAAGGGTGAGATCCAAAGTATGCAAGAGTGGGTGGTTTAGAGTTGACGAATAAGAAGGAAAATAGAAAGAGAAGGAAAGAAAGAAGAAAAAAATTAAAAAAATGGATTGTTATTATTATGGGGAATGTATTGTGATCCTAATTTACTGCCTGCAGCTTACAAACTTCCTACACTCGGATCTCCAAACTGTATTTATGTATAATTTATATATATATACAATAAGCTTGTTTCAGTTTCCATCTATGAAATCCACTCATAAGGCTTTGGTCCATCCAAGTCTATAGGAGAAGACACTTGCCCAAGGTGCCACATGGTGGGACTGAACCCAGAACATACTTCTTGATACACAGTCATGTCTACATTCTAGATTGTAAAAGAATATGTCAGTATGAATTAGGAGGTAGCTAGCGAGAAATGCATGCACAACAAAAGTTGTGTACTCATCCTCACTGGATGTCTAGAAGGAAGGAAATATAGAAATATGACTATGAAAGTTTGTTAAATGAGAAAAATGCACAAGAGAGGACTGCTCTAAGTAGACCCAAGAGGCTTTCTACTGAACTCAACAGCCATATGTCTGGAATGACTACTAAACATATGGGCAGAGAAAGCAGCCAGACTATCTTGTATAATAGTTGAAATGCTGCAAATGTTGGGCCAAGTAGAGCATTAACTAGTCACTGTCATAGTCATTTAGGTAGTACAGGAAGGGATTATTGCAGCTGGTATTATTATTTACTACAACAAAAACAAAGGAGATATTCTTGAAAGAAACATCAAATTGATCAACAAAATTGAGAAAGTAATAGAAAGAGTTATAGTAGAACTAACTATGAAGTGAATTAGTTTAGATGATATGTGACTCAAGACTGAGTTAGGGTAGAACCTGAAAAAGGTTTGTTCATGGTATATTACATACTCATACCTAAGTATGTAGCCAGAGTCATATCGATATGTATTGAGTCTTACAGTGAAATTAGGTCAGTGCCAAATGCTAAGTTATGGGAATATAAACAAACCAACACTGGCTGTCAAGTGGTAGTGGAGGACAAACACAAAGACACATAGATATACACACATATCTTCATCATCATCATCATCTTTTAATGTCTGCTTTCCTTGCTGGCATGGGTTGGATAGTTTGACTAAGGACTGGCAAGCCATGGAGTTGCGCCAGGCTCCAGTCTGATCTGGCAAGGTTTCTACAGCTGGATGCCCTTCCTAAAGTCAACCACTCCAAGAGTGCAATGGGTGCTTTTTATGTGCCACCGGCACGGGGGCAGTGAGGTGGAACTGGCAACAACTATGCTTGAATGGTGCTTTTTACATGCCACCAGCATGGGAGCTAGTCAGGCGGCACTGACATCGACCATGCTCAAATAGTACTTTTCACATGCCACTGGTATGGGAGCCAGTCAGGTGGCTCTGGCATCGGCTATGCTCAAATGGTGCTTTTTATGTGCCACCGGCATGGGAGCCAGTCAGGAGGCACTGGCATCAGCCACATTCGAATGGTGCTTTTTGCATACCACCAGCATAGGAACCAGTCAGGAGGCACTGGCATTGGCCACGTTCAAATGGTGCTTTTTGCATACCACCAGCATGGGTGCCAGTCAGGCAACACTGGTATCAACCACGACAACAATTTCACTTGACTCAAAAGGTCTTCTCAAGCACAACATATTGCCTGAAGATTGAAGTATATTTTTAAATGGGCCAGTTATGCGACACTGGCATCGGCCGCGGATACAATCTCACTTGCCTAGCCAGGTCTTCTCAAGTGTCTCGGTCACTTGTCATTGCCTCTGTAGGCCTAGCATTTGAAGGTCATGCTTCACCATCTCATCCCAGGTCTTCCTGGATCTACCTCTTCCCCAGGTTCCCCCCACTGTTAGGGTGTGACACTTCTTCACACAGCTATCCTCATCCATATGCAACACATGACCATACCAGTGCAGTTGTCTCTTTTGCACACCACATCTCATATTTTTTATGTCCAGCTTTTCTCTCGAGGCACTTACACTCTGTTGTGTATGCACACTGATGCTACATGACAGGCTCCTTTCACTTTCTGCCTACCAAATCCACTCACAACGCTTTGGTTAGCCTGGCTATATGGTAGAAGACCATCATGCAATGGGACTGAACCTGGAACCATGTGCTTGGGAAGCAAACATCTTACCACCCAGTCATGCCTGCACCTATATATATATATATATATATATATATAATCATAAATATATAGGGATTGACAGTAACCTGCTTCTCCAAAATACTGAGAATTCAGAAATAGCAGTCAAAGAACTACTGATTCCAAAACTACAAATTTTACTCTAAATTGATAGCGATATTTATGAGCAAAATTTGTAGTTTTGGAATCAGTAGTTCTTTGACTGCTATTTCTGAATTCTCAGTATGTTGGAGAAGCAGGTTTC
>NC_069004.1:16144495-16149303 GCF_001194135.2 Octopus bimaculoides
TATATATGTATATATGTATATATGTATATATGTATATATATATATATATATATATATATATATATATATAATACAGCGAGCTGGCAATATCGTTAGAACACCGGACAAAAACGCTAAGTTAAACGATGATATATATATATATATATATGTATGGTTCTTGTTGAACCATCTAATCCATACCACCAGGTATATATTCACAATCATTTAAAGTCCCTTTTTCCCTGCTGCTATGGATTGGATGGTTCAAATGAGAACTGACAAGCCAGAGAGCTGTGCAGAGTTCAGTGTCTGCTTTGACATGGTTTCTACAGCTGAGGGCCCTTCCTCACACCAACCACTTCATTGCGTGTACCGGGTGCTCTTTTTTCATGATGCAGTCCTTGAACTTGTTGAATAACAAACTGTCCAATGACATTGGGGAATAGAAACATGATTTCTTCACATATTGTCTTCTTTAACACCTTTGTTATTTCTGTTGAAATACATTACTTTTGTTTCGTTGATGAAGGTGATGGTATTGATAATGATGAATTTTGAGAAACAGGATTCAAGTCAAACTTTAAAGTCACTATCAATATTATAAAAAGAAGTGGCTGTATGGTAAGTAGCTTGCTTACAAACCACATGGTTCTGGGTTCAGTCCCAGTGTGTGCACTTTGGGCAAGTGTTTTCTACTATATCTTTGGGCTGATCAAAGCCTTGTGAGTGGATTTGGTAGACGGAAACTGAAAGAGGCCTGTCATATATTTATATATGTGTGTCTGTATATATTTGTGTGTCTGTATATATTTGTGTGTCTGTATATATTTGTGTGTCTGTATATATTTGTGTGTCTGTATATATTTGTGTGTTTGTGTTTGTTACCCCCATCATCGCTTGACAACCAATGTTGGTGTGTTTACATCCCCATAACTTAGCGGTTTGGCAAAAGATACCAATAGAATAAGTATTAGGCTTACAAAGAATAAGTCCTGGAGTTGATTTGTTCAATTTAAGGCGGTGCTCCAGCATGGCCATAGTTAAAATGACTGAAACAAATAAAAGAATACAAGAATGTGTAACGAGTTCAGATAACGTTTCATCTAATTTTAATATATTTGCATATATATAAAAAATCTACCTAAGAAGATATTAACATATATGTACATGCATGCACACACACACACAGATAATACATACATACAGACAGACTAACGACATATATGTTGTTTTAATGGTCTTGGAGTAGCTTTCAATGTTAGTGCCAGTTATTGGAACATTAACTTGCTATTGTTTTCTGAGATGTCTTTTATCATCACCAAATCATTGAAGACATTAATGTAAGCTAAGTCAGTCCTTTTGAATGTTACCTTCACTGGAACTAATTCAAGTTAATTAGTTGATTAACAGACCGTACACGATCCATATTTTCATCTTCTTCATTTCTAAATTTAAAATGAAAATATAAATAGGTATTTATGTTTTTATGTTGGCATTTAAAAAATAGCATATTTATCTTTAAATAGTTGTTATATTCACAAACAAGGAAAACGTCAGGCAAATTTAAGAATTCCAGAAGCACTGGCACAAATCCTATTAAAAAGTCAGTAGCAATTGCTTATTGTTTCAAAGTTTGTATACTCTTTTTTTTTTTTTACTCTTTTTACTTGTTTCAGTCATTTGACTGCGGCCATGCTGGAGCACCACCTTTAGTCGAGAAAATTGACCCCAGGACTTATTCTTTGTAAGCCTAGTACTTATTCTATCGGTCTCTTTTGCCGAACCGCTAAGTTACAGTGACGTAAACACACCAGCATCGGTTGTCAAGCGATGGTGGAGGGACAAACACACATACATATATATATATACATATATATGACAGGCTTCTTTCAGTTTCTGTTTACTAAATCTACTCACAAGGCTTTATATATATATATATATATATATGTTTGTGTGTGTGTGTGTGTGTGTGTGTGTGTGTGTGTGTGTGTGCAGGAGTGGCAGTGTGGTAAGAAGCTTGTTTGCCAACCACATGGTTCTGGGTTCAGTCCCACTGCATGGCACCTTGGGCAAATGTCTTCTATGATAGCCTTGGGCCAACCAAAGCCTTGTGAGTGGATTTAGTAGACAGAAACTGAAAGCCTGATATAATATATATATGTATGTATGTATTTGTGTGTCTGTGTTTGTCCCTTGACAACCGAGGTTGGTTTGTTTACATCCCTGTAAGTTAGTGGTTTGGCAAAAGAGACTGATAAAATAAGTACTAGGCTTACAAAGAATAAATCCTGAGGTTGATTTGTTTGACTAAAAGTGGTACTTCAGCATGGCCGCAGTCAGATGATTGAAACAAGTAAAAGAATAAGATGATATATATATACATAGAGATATGGTTGAGTAAAACTAAAGAACAAACACATTGAAAGAAATAATTCATTACAAACAACTTCTTGAGTGATTTTTTTTAAGAAACTTCACATCAGATTTAATTTTGGTTGAAGTGTTGTGTGGTTTTCTTTTACAGAAATGCCCTTCAATTACACTTCAACTAATCCATTGACAATTTTCATTACCACTCAAAAACACTTTGCTTGAATTCATGCCAGTCCAGAAAAGAATATTTTTTTTTTGTTAATTAGTGAAATGTTAAAAAAGATTCTATAGCTGTCTCTTTAGAATAATACATTGAGATGGTTTAGCATATTAGTTTCCACTGATATATAAATTATATAGCTATAGAAATATAAGGAAAGTAATAGGAGAGTATTGTAGTTCGCTTGAAGCATTGTGTATTGTTTGTAAAATATAATGTGTCTTGAATGGCACAACAATGCACTAAAATAACTGTTATAATTTAATTATCCATAGTTTGATATAATAATATTATTTTGGAATAAAAAAATTCCTTCTTCAGATATTGTTTGAGTCACAATCAGTTTTCCTACGGTTATGAAAATTTTTTTTACTTGGAGCCATCTCTACAGTGGTCTCACAAAGCTCCTTCCAGAATTCTTCATGAGAAGTGTGTGAGTAGCCATGTCTCAAGCTCGTGTGTGTTGGCACATCTGCAGTGCTGCTTCTAAGTTATGTATTATACATGCAGTTTCTTTTTTTTTCTTAAAGAATACATGAGCATGTTATCAAAAATGAACCTACATGCGTCCAGATGTAGCTAAATAGTATATTGATTATCAACCTCCAGCCTCTTGTTAATTTGGGGCCCCAGTCTGTCTATGAGGATAGCTTCTTTAATTCTTAGATTACCCAAATTTCTTTCATTGGCCTCAATTGTGACTGTTATGCTTTTGTTGGTGTTCCGGCATCTGTCTAGATGTTTTCTGAAACAGAAGGCTCTTGTGTTCAGATGTTCTTTGATGCGAATGTGTAACGGTCTTGTTGTGCTACCCACATAGATCTTGTTGCATTTGTTACACTGTATTCTATACACAACATTTACCAGTTGGCATAAATCTGTAATGGTACTAATTGTGAATATCAACAATATGACTGAGGGAAATGTAAAAATAGCCCAAGGAAGTATTCTGTATACTAAATACATACATAGAAGGATCTCATATAGGAGCTGAAAAACTTTGATTAAATGAAATTATCCATGCAGTTATATATTAGACAGGTGTTGAACCGAAATTTCATAGTGTCATTCATATTATAATGAGTTTTGGATTGAGATTTTAATTTAAATATGAACTCTTTAGTCAAGTAGGCAGTCTCCAGCCAGTTTGGTATTAAAAGCAGTATTGAAAGGAAATCAGCAAGCTTTGCTTGTTCAATGAGAATTTTACATAACATAGCATTGGGCAATATGCTAATCAGTTATTGGGATTGTCATGGTATCAATTTGCAAAATGAACCTTCATTTCCTCTTCTTTACATCAATTCCTTTTATTAATTGGTTAATTAGTCAGCACTAGCATTAAAAAAAAAAAAAATTAGTCAGAGTAGAGGAAGCGCCAGTGATTTAGCTTGATGGGGAAACTGATGTGGCCAATGAGGTCAGTAAATCAATAGCTGCAGGAAAAACATGGGCAAGGTGAGAACAGAGGGTGTGCTACAGATATCCAAGGACCAGATGTTGCTGTTGTTTAGACTCAAGTCAGCTCTGAGTGAACAGAAGTATGATGGAAGACATTCTAGTCATAATAATCCAATCGTTTTATTCCAGCACAGTGTATCTTAGCCTCTAGACTCCATCATCTAATTTGTCATCCCTTTTTGTCCATCCTTATGTTTTGAGTATAATAAAAAGAACATTTCATTCAGGTGATCATGTAGAGCTTACCTTGTTATCACTTGAATTAGTCTTATGCCAGTAGAATATATTCACGTTTAATAGACATGTTTCAGTTTTATCTTTTACTTGTTTCAGTCATTAGATTGCAGCCATGCTGAGTTATCACCTTGAAGAATTTTAATCAAATAAATCAACCCAAGTACTTATTTCTTTAAGCCTGGTTTTCAAGTGGTGGCAGGACACCCTCCACACCCATCCAAGCACCCCCTCCCCATCACACACATGTATATGACAGGCTTTTTTCAGTTTCTGTCCACCAAATCCACCCACACGACTTTAGTTGACCTGAGTCTATAGCAGAAGACACTTGCTCAAGGTGCCATGTAGTGGGACTGAACCCAATTGGGAAGCAAGTTTCTTACCACACAGACATGCCTAACTAGAATTATTTACAAGTTCTGAGAATAAATGGTTCATATACTTTGAACATAATTCAATTCAAAATTTTCATTAAGGTATTAATAATAATTACTCACATAGACATAAGTCAAGAAATTTTTGTGGAGCTGGGGTGGGG
>NC_069004.1:16149319-16158649 GCF_001194135.2 Octopus bimaculoides
GGGGTGGGGGATAGTTGATTTTATCAATTTTGGATCTTGACTCATACTTATTTGATCCACTACCATTAATTTCTTACAAAAACACAAGATCTCAAATTTAAGGGAAAGGAACAGTCAATTATCTTAATCACTAAGGCAGTGAGCTAGCAAAATTGTTAATGCACCAGGGAAAATTCTCAGTGACAGTTTGTCTGTCCTTATGTTCTGAGTTCAAATATCTCAGAGGTTGACTTTGCCTTTCATCCTTTCAGGGTTGATAAATTAAGTACCAATTGAGTACTGGGGTTGGTATAATTGACAAGCCCTTTCACTGAAATCGCTGGCCTTGCACCAAAACCAATTATATTGACCACTGTACATGACTGGTACTTTATTTCATTGACTTTGGAAGAATGAAAGGTGAAATTGACCTCATTGGAATTTGATTTCTGATGTGGCGAGAGTCATTGACACCCCTGGGGGATTGGAAGAATAGACTAGCCAAAATCTTATAAAGAGTAGCGTATTGGTTGAGACAAGAGGTTGGTAAGAGTCAGTGTGTTAGTTCTGCATTGAAGTTGCACCAAACCCATAAGTTGCCATAATGGTAGTTGTTCAAATTACTGTGTGTTGGTCCTGTCACTAGAATGTGGTAGGGGTTTGATTCCCCTGCTCACAATATATCAGATGCAGTTGTGCAGTGTTAAACAGCTAGAGGAGATGTCTTCTTGGGGTTAAAAAATGGCACTTAAAGTCCATTCGAGCAAAAAACAAGAGTGCTAACAAGAGTACTTAGTATAATGAAAAACAAGAGTGCTGTGTGCAACGAACAATACTACCTAAGAGTTGGGCAACAACAAGGATATAAAAGTGGCGACGAGATATTCGAAGCTTGCGTTGAATGTTAAAATTCTTTACTTGGTACGAAATCAAAGAAAAAAGTCATTAACATGGAAAACTTATTGGCTTTCAGGGTGCAGTTGCAACCACAACAACAACAACAGCAACAACAACTACAACAGCAACAACAACAATACCAATAGTACATTATTTACATTATTTACATTTGATGGATATTTGTCCTCATCTTGTTTGTTGTTAACACAATGTTTCGGTTGATATACCCTCCAGCCTTCTTCAGGTATCTTGGGGAAATTTCGAACCTGGGTTCTCATTCCTAAGGTAACAACAAACAAGATGAAGACAAATATCCATCAAATGTAAATAATGTAAATAATGTACATAATTCTTCATCTCTTAAATATAGAACAATACCAGCAGTTACTGGAAGTAATGTTGAAGGAGTCTGAAAATACTTCAGGTTCATTCTCTTCAGACAGCATGGCAAACTCAATTGGAGAATTTATTTATAACCAAGAAGAAGGTACTGCTTTTTCTGCCTGTTTTAGAAGATATGAAGAAATCTTCAAAGAAGAATGTAAAAATTGAAATGACGAAAAGAAGGTGCGACTACTTTTAAGAAATTTATCCCCTGCTGAACATGAAAAATACTGTAATTATATTCTGCCAAAGAAACCAGGTGAGATTTGTTTTGATGAAATAATTAATTTATCATCAAGAATTTTCTATGAAAGAAGTTCCCTGTCCAACACATGTTGGCAGTGTTTAAATCTAGTTAAAAAAGATGATGAAGATTTTGTCACATATGCTGGGGTCATTAACAGGGAATCAAATGAATTAACCCCAGATTTGTTCAAATATCTAATTTTTGTTCAAGGGTTAGCTGCATGAAAAGATGCTGATATACGTTTCCGTATACTAACAAAATTAGAACAGGACCAAAAATTAACTTGACAGGCAGTGGCTGAAGAATACCAGAGGATTATAAATTTAAGACATGACGCAAATAAAATTGAAGAAAAAAGATTGCTCTCAGATACATATGTGTCAACCTGAAACACATAAGAAAATGAAAAAGTGAATGTCAAGACCAAATCCATGCTATGGGTGCAGAGGTTTACATCTTAGAAGTTATTGCCCTTTTAAAAATTGTAAACGTTTTGAGTGTGGAAAAATCAATTGTATAGCTAAACAAAAAAATTCTAGAAAGAATGTATTATTATCAAAAATTCTAAGTGTGACTCAGAAAAGAAAATTTGTGTCCATAAAAATGAATAATGTGAATATCAAATTACAATTGGATACAGGCAGTGATATGATAATTAATACAGATACATGGAGAAAAATAGGGAAGCCTAGATTAAAGGAAACTTCAAAAATTGCGCGAGATGTTTCAGGAAAAAAATTGTTTTATGGGCAAAATGATGAGTGATGTTACATTTCATGGAAAAACCTTGAAAGCCTAAGTTTTTGTGTTGAAAAATATGACAAATTTATTTGGAACAGACTGGATGGAAATATTTAACTTATCAGATCTCCCCATAAATATTTTTTGTAAAAATGTGAATGATTCTTCCACCAGTACAAATAAGGTGTTAGAGGATTTAAAAAAAGAATTAAAAAAATTTTTCCTATAGATTTTTCTGAGGAATTGGGTCTTTGCACCAAAACAGAGGCAAAGTTTCAAGTGAAAGAAAATGATATCGTAGTATTTGAACCTAAACAAATGGTACCTTTTGCCGCATTGAAACAAGTCAATGAAGAATTGAATAGACTTGAAAAGCTTGACATTATTGAAAAAATTGATTACATAAAATAGGCGTCCCCAATAGTCAAGAAAAAAATAATAAAATCCAAGTATGTGCTGAGTTTTCAACAGGATTAAACGAATGTTTGATGCCACATAATTACCCATTACCAAGTCTGGAGGAAATTTTCGTGAAGTTGAATGGAGGAAAATTTTTTTCAAAGTTGGACCTATCTGAAGCATATCTGCAGGTAAAATTTGATGAGGAATGTTCAAAATTATTGACAATAAATACCCATGAAGGGTTGGTATAAAGGTAGCACTTGGCATTTTCCAACATGTTATGGACGTTATCCTCACAGGTTCGAATTTCACTGTAGCTTACCTTGACGACATACTCATAAAAAGTAAATTTCAGTGTCAGCATGCTGAGCATGTTAAAAAGGCCTTCGAAAGAATTATGATTATGGGTTTAAGATCAGCAAGGAAAAGTGGGAATTTTTTATGCCAAGAATAAAATATCTAGGGCAGATTATTGATGAAAATGGATGCAGACCAGACCTGTCTAGGGTGAATGCAATAAAAAATATGCCTCCCCCAACAAACATTAAAATGTTACAAGCATTTTGGGGGCTTGCAAATTACTACCAGGTATACATACTGAATATGCATGATTTAAGAGCACCCCTGAATAACTTTTTAAAAAAGACGTTAAGTGGAGCTGGTCGGAAAAATGCCAAAGTGCTTTTGAAGAAATTAAATACATCTTAACGTTGGAATTGTCATTATCACATTTTTACCCGAATTTAGAAATAGTAGTGGCAGCAGATGCTAGTGAAAGTGGTATTGGAGCTGTGATTTTACACAAATATGATGATGGTAGCCTGAAAGCAGTAGCTCATACTTCGCATTCATTATTGCTGGTTGAGAAAGGTTACAGTCAAAAAGAAAAAGGGGCATTAGCCATCATATTTGCGGTAAAAAAATTCCATAAATTTATACATGGAAGAAGGTTCTGTCTGCAGACAGACCACCGCCCATTATTATCAATCTATGGATCAAAAAAGGGTATCCCCACACATACAGTCAATAGATTGCAGCACTGGGGAATGGTCCTACTGAATTATAACTTCAAAATGGAGTATTTGCCATCAAAAAGATTGGGACATGCAGAAGGTTTGTCAAGGTTAATACCAAAATACAGTGAACCACCAGAAGACACAATGATTGCGGTGTTAAAAGCCGAAAATGAAATAAAAAAATATATTGTGCAATGTTGTGCGAGAATTACTTGTGACATTGGAGGAAATAAAAATTAAGGCAGAGATGGACGAGTTTATCATAAAAATGAAAAAGGAAGTGAGATTAGAAGAAACAATTAAAAAAAATACATGTGGCTGGATGTAACATAGTTTTGAATTTGTATTTGATATGTGATAATGTGCTTATGTATGCACAGAGGGCCGTACTGCCTATCTCACTACAAGGTTGAATGTTAAAGGAATTCCACACTGGACATCCAGGAATTTCTAGGATGAAGTCACTTATGAGGAGTTATGTGTACTGGCCAAAAATGGATCTAGATATTGAGAAGTTGGTAATATCTTGCAGAGGTTGTGCTCTTGCAGCGAAATCACCGCCTATAAAATTTCAACGTTGGCCTAAGACCGATTTTCCATGCCCCAGACTACACATAGACTTGCAGGATCATTAAACCAATCATATTATATAATAGTGGTAGATAACTTTACTAAATGGCCAGAAATGTGTAAGTTTAGAAAACCAACCTCCATGGTAACAGTGGAATTTTTACACAAACTTTTTGCTAGGTATGGTGTCCCAGATATCATGGTCTCTGATAACAGTACACAATTTACGGCAAATGAATTTAAGAATTTTTGCAAGATGAACTCAATTGAGCATATCACTACTTCTCCATATTACCCAAGATTAAATGGGCAAGCGGAAAGGTTTGTGGATACATTTAAAAGAGCCTTAAAGAAATCAAGAAATGAGCTAGTCGATGATGCAGCATTGACACAATTATTGAGGGTTTATAGGATAACACCAAAGCCAAAAACTTTTTCAGGCAAGTCACCTGTGGAATTAATGTTTGCTCAAAAACTAAAGTCAATTTTTGACAAGCTGCTACCAGTAAGAAAAATACATGAGGAACACACTAAAAATACAACAAAGCATTTTAATATCGGTGACAAGGCGTTTTTCAAAATATATAAAAATGCAAGACAAGGTTGGGAAGACGGAGTAATGACAAAAAGAATAGGCAAAATGACATATATGTTAAGAGGCTAAAAAATAGATATACGGAAAAAAGGAAAGAGATACCCATGGAAATGTTCTATGACATCTTTGATATTCCAGCTCCACAAGAAATTGAATCTAGGCTGAGCAGCACAAGAAAGAGGAAACAAACAGAATGGTTGGAAATAGTGCCTAAACGGAAAAAATATTTAACTTCCCTTGGAGGAAAATCTCAAAAAGGGAGATGTGATGAAAGAAAAATAAATAAATAAAAAATAATAATATTAACTTCCAATGGAAGTCAATCTCAAAGGGGAAGATGTTGTGATGAGAGTCACTGACACCCCTGGGGGATTGGAAGAATGGACTAGCCAAACTCTTATAAAGAGTAGCGTATAAGTTGAGACAAGAGGTCGGTAGGAGTTGTTGAGAGGGTGTTTTGGAATCTTGCGAAGTATGTTGTGTGAAAGCATTGATTTTACCTCCATATCACTAGATACTTTGTGGTATAGTTATGTCATTTTGATCACAGTATCTGTTTAGTACCTATTTTTTCAACCCCACAAGTTTGAAAGGCAAGGCTGAGCTTGGGTGGATTTGAACTTAGGAGAACATAAAGACATAACTATACCTCAAAGTATCTAATCTGATTCTCAACTGATTCTGCCAACCAACATCTTCTATGAATGTATTACATTTGTTCCAGTACATCCAGCCTTCACTTACAAGTAAGGTTTTGTAGCTTATGCCCAGCTTTTGCTCATTGTTTTAAGTGTTTTTATAGTTACAAGCAGTTACAGACACTTTCTTGAGCTTGTCACATCATGCAGAACATCCAGGTTGTAACAGCTGAAGGGAGAGAGAGAGCTGTACCAGCATTCAGCTGGTATTTATTATGGCTGAGTGAAATGAAATGCTTTGCTCAAAAACGCAACATGCTTCCTAGTCCAGGAATTGAACCTAAAATCTTTTAATCATGCCTTCATACACTCATGTGAAGGAATTATTGATATACTTGAATTAAATGTTTCTTCATAAAATTTGATAACTGAATTTCAAAGTTCTCTGAATATCTTACAAATCTGTTTCTTATTTTACAATCTATAAATGTTCCATTTTATAAGATTAATTTAGTGAGGTCCTCGGAATCATTTTCTATTGGGTCTTGAGCTAATCCCTAAGTCTTTGGTTCTAGGTATCATTTGTTAGTATCTGGATTGTAAAAGTTGCCTATACTGTACATATGAGGTAGGTGCACATTCCTTTCAACATCTCTCTTACATTTCAAAGCAACTAAATCCATTAATGTGCTTTTAAATAGTCGAAGCAATTTTATCCCATTTTGTATTGAATGGGTGGTGATAAGGTGAGCATGGCAGGAGAGAGTACGAAGACATTTCATCATCGTCGTCGTAGTCATCACCACCATCGACGTTCGTTCTCATTGTACTTCACTCATTTAAAAATGAAATAAAAGTTTTTATCTAAAAGCGTAGAAAATACAAAATTCCACTCCCTTCCCATTCACCCACCTACCAATCCACAAATCTGTACCTTCGTGCAAAAGCAACTATAAACTTACCTGCGTGACGTCAGACAGCATTCGGCCTGGGGACAAATGTAATATGTAGCATGGCTGAGAACCAGCGCTTAGGGAAAATGGAACAACAAAAGCATTTACTATTAGTTTGCTTAGTTAATTTTTAAAAATCCTTTCGTTTCCCTTCTGCTCTACTCGCCATCAACAACTATATTCCCCCACCCCACGGTGCAATATTGGAAGGTGGGGTGTGAAGCAGTCGGGGAGCGTTGCATATGCATTCATTTACCAGAATGGTGATTAAAAAATTCGACAGTAGGTGCACGTTTCTCTTAGTTATGTGTGTGGGGGGGGAGAAAGTAAAAGAATGTTTGCTTGAATGGACAACAAAATAGGTAAAATAATCCATGTGTTGAATAATGCGTAAGGGAAAAGATAGCGGAAAAAAGAAGGGAGCGAGGGGGGAAAGTGTGAATTGTGTGTGTGTGTGTGTGTGCGTGTGTGTGTGTGTGTGTGTGTGTGTGAAAGAGAGAGAGGGAGAGAGAAAGCGAGAGGCAATGGGGGAGAGGATGTTCTGAAGGGACAGAAATATACAGCATCAGAAGAGTGGAGAGAAGAGATATAGGGGAATGTGTTTGTGAGAGATTGAATAAAAAAGGATTCGATTACGAAATGCAGCGATGGAGCTGAGGGTCCGTTCCTCTGTATGAAGAATAAATGGAAAGAAAGAGAGAGAAGAACAGAGTGAGAGAAAGCTCAGGAATGACAGAGAGAATCGGAGACAGAAAAAGAAGAGAAGGGGTGAGGGAGATGAGAGACAAATGTTTGAGAAGTGTGTGTTTGATAGGAAGAAAGAGTATAAACAATAAAGAAAGGAAAAGAGAAAAGACGAATGAGAGAGAGAGAGAGAGAAAGAGCGTGAGAAAGAAACAAAAAACGTGAGGAAAGAGCACAAAGAAAGAAAGAGAGAGAGAGAGAGGGCGATGGGAGGAAGAAGCATGGAAAAGGGACAGAAATATAGAAGGTGGGGGAGAGAAGTGTAAGAAAGAAGAAAAGAAGGGAAACAAATATGGAGAAAGAGAAAGGGAAGGAGAAAGAGAATAAGAGATAAAAGGAGGTAGGGAGTAAATGAAAATTGACAATATTGAGAGATGAAAGAAAGATAAATCTAGGGAATACGGGGATGCCCGAGAGGAGAGAGTGTGTGAGATAAGAGTGGACATTGAATTGGTGAGAGAGAAAGAAATAATGAGAGAAGAAAGAAGGGAAGGTGAGACGATACAGATATTGAGTAAATGGTTCAAGATCGTACTTGGGAAAGAGAGAAAGAGAGAGGAAAAAATTTAATGAAGATAAAGAGAAAGAAAGAAGAGGAAGCAGTAGCAATTAAATTAAAAAGTGAAAAGCAGGTTGTGAATGAGATAGAAAGGAAGAAGAAGAAAACCTAAGAGAATTGAAGCAGAGAAAGATGGATGTTCGTAAAGGAGTCTGCAGAAGGGAAAGGGCTAGAAGGTAATTGATAGAGACAGAGAGCGAAAGAGTGAAAAAATGATCGGAAAGAAGGAAGAATAAAGAAGCATAGAGAAAGAAGAATGAGAGAAGGTGATGGAAGAAAGAGTGAACAAGAAATATGAAAAAAGAAAGTTACTGAAATAAAGAGAAAAAAGACCAGTTAATTTGTGAAGGAAATGTATCTGGAAGGTAGTGAGACAGATAGAAAGAATGAGAGAGAGAGAGAGAGAGATAGAGAGAGAGACCGGGAAGAAGGAGTTAATGGCAAATGAACGAAAATGATTGAATTACACATGAGGGGGAAGAAAAAAGAAGAGAAAGCTATGAACGATGGGTTGTAAGGAGAGAGAGTGGGGGAGAGAAAAAGAGAGACAAGAAAAGAAAAAAATCTCATTGACAGTGAGTGAAAAGAAAAAGACGGAGAAAGATGTGCAAAAGGGAAGAAATGATTAGTGATTTAATATATATGTAGAGAAAGAGGGAGAGAAAGGATGAGGTGAAGATAAGGAATGCGAAGGAAAGTAGGCAAAAAAGAGAAAGGTAGATAAGAAAACAGAGGGAAGTGTGTAAAAGAGAGAGAGAGAGAGATAAAACAGAGTTGAAAATGAGTGAAATAAACCGGTGAGGAAAAGAAGAGAAAGAAAGACTAAAAACAGATTGTGAGAAGAGATGGCGGGTGATGGATAGAGGGAAAGATTAAAAAGGGATAAACATTAGTGGAATGAAGGAAGGAGCGTAACAGACAGAAGGAGGAGGACGAAAAAAAGAGATGGAGAGAGAGAGAGAGAGAGACAGACAGACAGACTAAAGTAAAATAAAGATTATCGGAGATAGAGAGGAAAGTAAGAGAAGGGAGAAGGGGAGTGAAATAGATAGTCAGCAAATCAAAGAAAAAAATGAGTTGCTGAGTAAGGGAGAGAGAGAGAAAGAAGTAAAACAAAGAGGGAGGAGAAGAAGGATAGATTAGGAAATCAGTTAAGATGAGGGAGAAATAGAGAGGAGGAGTAAAGACAGGTAGAGGTGTGAGTATGTGTGTCTGTGTGTACAAGTGTACGCCTGTGAGTGTATGTGTGTTAGCACCACAGCAACATGGCGGCAGTGTTTGTGGTAAGTATTTCCACTGATTGTTTTTGTTATTATTTACTCTACGTTCGTCTCCACAACATCACTTTATAACGACATCAACGAACTTTTACAGACATTGTCTTTCTATGTGAAGATTTATTTCTGCCTTTAATCAACGTCTACCATCCATATTTCGTGTAATCTCTGTTGTTTTGACTTCGTTTGGGCTCTGTCGTCTGAATAAAAGTTCGCAGGAAGAAAAAAGCCCATCAAAATAAATAAATTACAGCGAATTAATTTGCCGTAGGGATGAAAAAGTCCAACGTTTCGGACACTAGTCCTTCTTCGTAGAGAAATAATATAG
>NC_069004.1:16158778-16159545 GCF_001194135.2 Octopus bimaculoides
ATCTCATATTCGGGTGCCCACATTGCCTGTTCCACTTGCATACTATATATATATATATATATATATATATATATATATATATATATATGTATGTATGTAACTATGTATTAGCAAATACGTGTCTGTTTATATTACTGGAGGATGTATATAACAATCATAACGTGTATTGTTGGGGGGGGTGCGTCTTTATACATGCATGGTTATTTATAATCTTTCTATATTTCTCTGTATGAATGCATTATATCTAACGGAACACATACAAGAAACACATGCATGAAGTGGTTGTTATTATGTATACACAAAGCTTGCACATTTATATACATTGATGTGTCAAGGTTGATCAGGCTTTTGCTTCGTCTGATTTAGTGAAAGGGACTCAAACTGAGGTACCAGTAATATACTTTTTATTATATGGGCACTTGCTTATTAGCAGCACTTTTCGGCCAAATGAAGCATACATATTGCGTATGTAGATATAATTACATATATATATATGAAGACGTTTGCATTTGTGCATGAAATGTCTGTTCTAAGTAGTGTAAGCACCTATATTTTACTTAAATGTGCTGGTGTACGTATATGTGCATGCTTTTGCATGTGTTCATTACGTACTGCTCTGTTGGTGCAGTGAAAGGGGTTGAAAATATGCCTTGCAGCAGATCCGTGCATCCCCTGTCAGTATGGAAAACATGTTAAACCCTTGACGGTAGTGTGTGTGCATGTATGTATATATATATATATATATATATATATATATATATATATAT
>NC_069004.1:16159785-16161039 GCF_001194135.2 Octopus bimaculoides
TATATATATATATATATATATATATATGCATAGCTATATCACTTTGTGCTTTACGTGCACATAGGTAGTTTCCATCGTCCAGTAAACCTTTTGAATATATATTATCATCAGCCAGAAGGGTAACTTGGGGGTGTGTAGTAGTGGCGGTAATGGAGGAATTGTGTTTTATGTTATTGATTTATATCTTACTATGGTTGCCTCTTATTATTCTACAGAGGTGCGTGCGCGCGCGTGTTTTGATGTGTATAGTGATCAGTGACGAAATGCGTTGTGATCTGTAATAATGTAATGTGGCATATATATATAAAATTATATATACATATCTATCTATCTATCTACATATATTGTAATGTGCAATGTGAATTTTTTGTGTATTTTTATTGTTATCAGTTGCTTTAGAAAGACACTCTACAAAATAGGACTTATCGTTTGATTATTTATTTATATATTTGCATAACTAACCGAAATCCTCCTATGTAATGTTCAGAAGGAGAGATGAGACAGAATGGTTCGAGAAATTGTAGTGTCCAGTGGTCAAACTTGGTGCAAATGACACCACAGCATTGAAAGTTCAGGGAATACATGCACAAAATCATATATACATGCATATAAATAAACATACATGTGTGTGTATTTTGCTTTATAGTCACAATGTGCTAGTATTATTTATGCCATGCTGAATTCTGAGTACTTGCGTGTATAACGATGTAGTGAAATGAGGCGAAGTGAATATTGCCTCACTGCCTCGTATTGTCTACAACACACAATCGCACGCACTCTCTCCCATCGTTACCCACGTACCGATCTGTGTATATGTAGTATGTGTATATACACTATGTATATGCAGTATGTGTATATATATTATGTATATGTAGTATGTGTATATGTATATGCAGTATGTGTATAAATATATATATATGTATATGCAGTATGTGTATAAATATATATATATGTATATGCAGTATGTGTATAAATATATATATATGTGTATATGCAGTATGTGTATATGCAGTATGTGTGTGTGTGTGTATATATATATATATGTATATGTAGTATGTATATATATATATATATGTGTGTATATGGAGTATGTATATATATATATATTTGGAGTATGTATGTATGTATGTATATGTAGTAAATATATGTATATGTAGTATATATATGTAGTATGTGTATATATATGTATATGTAGTATGTATATATATATATGTATATGTAGTATGTATATATATATGTATATGTAGTATGTAT
>NC_069004.1:16164030-16166757 GCF_001194135.2 Octopus bimaculoides
TTGATGTTAATTATTGCATCGTTTCCTATCGTCTCTATATATATTAAATCACACTTTTACCTTTAAATTACCTACTACTGTATACCTTATAACTAGGACCATACATACTGACGTAATACACCAGGAGAGCCTGCGGATACATCTATCCTTTAGATGGTTGCATAGCATCTAACTTATATCTTACACACACACACACACACACACACACACACACACACACACACACACACACATATATATATATATATATATATATATATATACACACACACACACATATATATATATGCATGTATATGTAGTATGTATATATATATATATATATACATGTATGTGCATGTATATGTAGTATGTATATGTATATACATATATGTGCATGTATATGTAGTATATATATATAAACTTAGATATGATTCAACCAAACACTGGTCCAGGCCATGTCTAACTTAATAGCACCACCTAATAGGATTATCTAAATCCTTATTAAGTCAAGTTTTGTGGTATTGTGGTCCATTCAAGTAGTGAGTTCTTGTTGAGTGAGTTGTATCCAGGTATAAGTGGCTTATCTGGTATTCCTTGACTAAATTTGTCCAGAATCCGTTTAAAGGTGATGGGATCCTTTTCCTCTTTGATCAGTTTTGGAACAATGTGAAACAGGGCAGGACCTGTTGAGGAAAAGAAATTGCGTCGCAGTGTACGTATATGATGTGATCCTGAATTGGGCAGGGGATATTTGGCCCATGGTCCCAGCTTTGGATGAACCTTGAAGCTAATGTTCAGGTCATTTGGGCAATGCTGGCGGTATATTCTCCACATCATGCAAATGATGTACCGCTCACGGCGATGCTGGAGAGAGTAGAGTCTCAATTAATCAAGATCAGTAATCACGGTCAGTCATGCCTTTAATTCATTTAGTGAATGTCCTGTGGGGTGATTCAATTTTCGAGATGTTTTGTTTTGTATGGGGAGACCACAGGGAGAAGCAGTATTTGAGGTGTAACCGTACAAAGGAGGAGAAAAATGGAATGATGACACTTTGTTCTCTGGACCAGAAGGTTCTTAAGATCCAGGAGCTTGTCCTACAAGCTATATCGACCTTATTGTTGATGTGGGCACTCCAACTGAGATTGTTATCAACAATTACACCTAGGTCTCTGATGTTATTAGATGCTGTGAGCGGTTCCCTTGAAGGAAGAGAGTATAGCTGTTTTAGTGTAGTCTTTCTTCCAAAATGCATCAGCTTAAATTTTCCCTCATTTAGTTGCATTTTGTTTTTGTCTGCCCATTAACTCACTGCATATAAGACTGGAGTTGAGTTCAGTCTTTTTCTTCATTGATGATTTGCTGGAGCTTAGTGTCATCAGCGACACTGGAAAGGTTGTTTATGTAGATTATAAAGAGGAGCGGGCCCAAGACAGTTCCCTGAGGGACACCACTTGTGACTTTTGCTGGGCTTGAGTGGACTCCATCGACCACAACATGGTGTGTTCTATTCGCCAGGAAACACTCAATCCAATCTGTATGTAGTATGTATATATATATATATATATATATATATATATATATATATATATATATATATATATATACATATATATATGTATATATACATATATTTGTATGTATATGTAGTCATCATCATCATCATCGTTTAACATCCGCTTTCTATGCTAGCATGGGTTGGACAATTTGACTGAGGACTGGCGAACCAGATGGCTGCACCACTTCCGGTCTGATCTGGCAGAGTTTCTACAGCTGGATGCCCTTCCTAACGCCAACCACTCTGAGGGTGTAGTGGAAGCTTTTATGTGCCACTGGCACAAGAGCCAGTCAGGTGGTACTGGCAGCGGCCATGCTCAAGTGGTGTTTTTTACGTGCCACCTGCAAAGGAGTCAGTCCAGTGGCACTGGCAACAACCTCTCTCGAATGTTTTGTTCACATGTCAGTAAAGCGACACTGGTAATGATCACGCTCAAATGGTGCTTTTTACGTGCCAATGGCACAGAAGCCAGTCAGCTGCTCTGGCAATGATCCTGCTTGGATGGTGCTGTTAGCGCTCCACTGGCACGGGTGCCAGTCATCGAATTTGGTTCAATTTCGATTTCACTTGCCCCAACATGTCTTCGCAAGCAGAGTTTAGTGTCCAATGAAGGAAGGTTGGCATGGGTGCCAGTCGTCGAATTTGGTTATGTGTATGTATATGTAGTATGTATATATATTTATATACGAGGGTGTCTGAAAAGTCTTGAGCCTCAAAAAAACAAAACATGGTACAAGACTTCTGATGATTTATTTTTCAACATAGTCCCCCTTGATGGCTGAACACTTTCTCCATCGGTGCTGAACACTTTCTCCAGCGGTGCTGAAGCACCATTATCCTGGCGTAGAAGAACTCTTTTGTTTGGGACTCCAAGAAACATCCTACAGCTTCTATGACGTCATTGTCACTGGCAAAAGTCAGAGGGGGCTAAGTCTGGCGAATAAGGCGGATGGGGAACAAGTTCGTATCCACAATCACGAATTGTTGCCATGACAACCACTGAGGTGTGGGCTGGAGCATTGTCGTGATGAAAAAGGACTCCTCTGGTGAGCATTCCCGGTCTTTTTTCTTTGATTGCTTCTCGGAGGCGTTTCAGTAACTGAGAATAATACAGCCCTGTCACGGTGTGACCCTTTTCAAGGTAATTGATCAGCAAGACACCTTGAGAATCCCAAAAAATGGACGCC
>NC_069004.1:16169630-16173166 GCF_001194135.2 Octopus bimaculoides
ATGTGTGTATATATATATATGTAGTATGTGTATGTAGTAAGTATATATATGTATATAACTAATTTAGAGACGAACCACCATTCCATAACTCAGTCAATGAAGAACCCCTCCAAAACCATGCTGTGAGACATATACCATACAAAATACTAATCTAAAATTTTAATGATATATAATGAACAGTCAGATTATTACAATCATACAATATATAAGAGCAAATACTTTTAATATCACAGTGAATTCCATACAAAGAAACATTCATCATAAAAATATTAATCTAAAAATCAAATAAAGTATAAATTGAACAATAAAAATTAATACAATAATGTAATGTATAAAAGTAAGTACTTGTACACCTACTATGCTCGTTTCATGGCTGAATTAGGACTATATAAAATCATATAAGAAAACCATATCCAAGTTCATTAGAACGGAAAAATGATTTTTTGTTATCCCTATGGGAGCACGAGATTCCTCTCAGGTTACAGACCTAGTAGGAATTTACTTATTAGCAGAACTCCAATTAGAAAATCTTAAATTGGAGGGTGGATTATATAGAGATGATCTGCTAATAATAAAAAATTGCACTAATAGAACATTAGAAATATATAAGAAGAAAATATATAGTTTTTTTTTAAAGGATTACAATTTATAGCAAAAATAGCAATGTTAATTACTTAGGTGTAAATTTTAACTTAATAACAGGTATAACCCAACCTTACTATAAAATTAATGAAAACCTGAAATATATTAATGCTAAGACTAACCATCCACCTTCAATGAAGAAGGCGTTAGCAAATATTATAGGGAAAAGAATTTCATTACTTTCTTCCAACTATGAGATATTCAATAAACATGCACCATATTATAATGAAGCGCTTCATAAGGCGGGATATAATAATAATATTAAATTTTTCAACAATTCTAAATATAATTATAATTTAAAAGATAATTTAAATGATGCATTCATCTTCTATAACAATAAACACAACATTAAGAATCATCTGAAGCCCGATCAGGTAGTAATATGAACAATAAACCTCATAGTAATAATAATAATGAGAATAAAATATGGCTAATAATTCCTGATGGGATACATGTTAAAACTAACATTATTAAAGATATTTTAAATATAATTAAGACGTTTATTAAAGACAACAATAAATATAAGGACATATTTTCTACCAATAAATTTGGAGTTGGTTAAGTTTTACAATAATAAATTAAGTAACACCTCCAATGAAGACCAGAATACAATTGATTGTAATTGTAGAGATAAGACTAAATGTAAATTTAATGATAAATGTAATGTTGAGGACGTAGTATATAAATGTATAGTGATTTTGAATGATAATGATAATAGTAATAATGATAACATAAATACTACTTAGATAAGATCGACTTCCAATAAAATTAAATCATGGGTGGCCCAACATATGAATTCTTTTAAGAACAGAAATTTAATGAATTCTATGGACCTTAGTAAATACATTTGGGAACTTAAATCTAAAAGAATAAAATACGATTTAAAATGCGAAATAGTTTGTAAGGCCAAATCGTATAGAATAGGGAGTAAATTTTGATTATAATGTACGAATGAATTTAAAGAGATATTATTAGCTAATAAAAAATTGATTAACTCCCAAGATGAACGTAATATTAAATGTAGACATAAATTAAATTATTTATATAATAAGTTTAGATAATGTATTTATTTATTTAAGCCCATGAAAAGTTACCAATTTATGGTTATAATTAGTAGCGTTACATACATATAATTAGCTTTAGAATACACTTTAAACATTACATAATTATATAAAATTAGAATAAATAACTAACTTTTTACTAATAAAGAATTTAACAATAATATGTGCATTCTTTTACAATGTTTTATAGCATTACTTACGTAATACATAAATTTTGTACGTATTATAGTTATTATTTTTTGTAGGTCTAAAGGTTTTAAGTATCTTAAATCTTCAATAAACAATATACTTTAGGTAAACTTTCGTTATTATTATAGTAAATGTAATACATATTTATCTCTGGATAATGGACGCCATATTTACCACGTTACTTTTCAGTATAAATGCTAAAGTACACTTATTTCGGTTTAATTTGTAGTAATTTGCCAGCAAATAAGTCATGTTTTTAAAATTTATTCTAAACAATATCGACATACGTCCTTTATTAACTTTATACACTAACACGTATTTACATTTATTTACCTTTTCCATAATGAATTAATCTTGTTCACAATAATACTCTTTTTGAATATTTTTTAGCTTGTAACTTTTAATAATAATATTAATGTCTTTAATCTAGGGATTACATTACAGGATTTGTTTCTTTATATATATTTTTTATTCCTTATTTTTATTCCTTATCATATTATGAGGTAAGTTAAACTTTTAGGTTTTAGGTTTTTTTTAGGAATTTGACCTCAGCAGTGACTGCTTTCGGATTAAAATCATTTTCCGTTCTAATGAACTTGGATATGGTTTTCTTATATGATTTTATATAGTCCTGATTCAGCCATGAAATGTGCGTAGTCGATGTACAAATACTTACTTTTATACATTACATTATTGTATTAATTTTTATTGTTCAATTTATACTTTATTTGATTTTTAGATTAATATTTTTATGATGAATGTTTCTTTGTATGGTATTCGCTGTGATATTAAAAGTATTTGCTCTTATATATTGTATGATTGTAATAACCTGACTGTTCAATATTATATATTATTAAAATTTTAAATTAGTATTTTGTATGGTATATGTCTCACAGCATGGTTTTGGAGGGGTTCTTCATTGCCTGAGTTATGGAATGGTGGTTCGTCTCGTGTTTCCCCTATGTATGTCATATTCAGGTCTTTACAAGCACCTTCCATGCATTTTATGCTGTAAACTACATTTCTATTTCTGCAGTTAATGCCAGGGCTAATCCTACATACCATGCAGTTATCATTGGTACATATGGTATTCTCAAAGGGGTACGTCCTACATAGTTGTGATCTGATGGAGTTCCCTGACTTTTCAACAATCTTAATGTTGAGTTTGGACTCCTTCAGAGCTTCTCTAAACCTACGCGCTAGTTCTCCATGGGCTGTGGCCTCTACAAACATCACTCCTTGATATCTGTCGGTTTTATACCACGTGTTCGCCCTGTTGGGAAACATCTAGGAGCATTGCAGAACGACTAAACGAACATCTGAGACAATATGACGACAAAAAACAGTCCTCCATACTCTACCAACATGCCAAAGACCAGCATGGAGGCAACTTGGGTCAACTTGACATCCGCATCTTATCCAAGCACCCAAAAGACCCAACTCTAAGACAAATACGGGAGTACGTCCTTATAAATGAAACTTCCCCAATACTAAATAGGAAATATACATAGATATCATACCCCCATACCCACATTTTACACAGGTAAAGTAGAATAGTTAATGGGCTTTTATGCAGATAGATGTATGTATGTCTGTGTGTGTGGGTGTGTGTGTGTGCATGCACATGTATGTATATGTAAACCA
>NC_069004.1:16173255-16174575 GCF_001194135.2 Octopus bimaculoides
ACCCATACATACAAACATGGTACATAACAGCAAAACACACACACACACTCAGACATGCACACACAAGGAGACAGAGGTACATAAATACATATACACACGTGCACACACATACATAAAAAACACACAAACACAGGAATATGCAGAATACATACATACATACATGCAAACGCACACACATACATACATATATGCATACACACACATACATACATCATCATCATCATCGTTTAACGTCCGCTTTCCATGCTAGCATGGGTTGGACGATTTGACTGAGGACTGGTGAAACCGGATGGCAACACCAGGCTCCAGTCTGATTTGGCAGAGTTTCTACAGCTGGATGCCCTTCCTAACGCCAACCACTCAGAGAGTGTAGATACATATATACATATGCACACACAGAGAGACATACATACACACACATGCACACATACATGCATGCATACATACACACTGAGACACACATGTGCAAAAACAAACAAAAGCAAAAAAGAACGTAGCGTAAATAATGGGAAGTAACCAAAGAGCATTTAAGGTACATAATGCTTTATGAGTACAAAAAAGGAAACTCTGCAGCCGAAGCGACTCAAGACATACACTCAGTTTATAGGAAAGCTTGTTTGAACGAAAGAACTTGCAGAAGATGGTTTGCAAAATTCAGAAGTGGAGATTTCAGCCTTGAAGATGAATATCGAACAGGACGTCCAGTTGAGTTTGATGATAAGCTCCTTGAGGCATTAATTGAAAAAAATCCTGCATTATCAGTTGAAGAATTGGCAATAAAGCTTAGTTCAAACCATACAACTGTTCATCATCATCTTCAACAACTTGGAAAGGTTCCTAAACTTGGAAAATGGGTGCCTCATGTATTGTCCAAAAGTAACTGCAAATCCCGAGTTGACATCTGCTCTTCTCTCCAGTCTCGCAAACTCGTTTCATTCTTTTTAGATAGACTTGTGACTGGTGACGAAAAATGGATCTTCTATCGAAATGTTAAACGTCGTAAACAGTGGCTTGGTAAAAGGGGAGAAGCTCAACCACAACCGAGAAGGGAAATTCATGGAAAAAAGGTTCTTCTCTCTATCTGGTGGGATTGGAAAGGAGTAATTCACTTTGAATTGTTACCACGTAATGCAACCATCAATGCTCAAGTATATATATATATATATATATATGTGTGTGTGTGTGTATATATATATGTATGTAGAAACTCTATATCGATCTGTAGAAAAAGTGTAGGTAGAAACTCTATAAGATGTACCCAGTGCAAGCTATGGACACATAAGAGGTGCAGCAATATTTAAGGAAGGTTAACTAGGAAGT
>NC_069004.1:16176557-16178432 GCF_001194135.2 Octopus bimaculoides
TATATATATATACATGTATATATATGCATGTATATATGGAGAAATTTTTGTAACTGTGGTAAAAAGAGAACGTTCTCATTAGGCTGTCAGTGTGTTAAGAAAGAAATATAGTTTACGGGTGTAAGGTTACATCATGTGAAATGTTGCACATTCATATTTGATCATGCTTGACAAATTTCTAAGAAAAAAACATTTAGCTTCATTTGAAGATAGGCGAAAAATGCATAAAGGAAGCTTAAGTATGCCTATCTGGTCCTTAAATATAGAAACACTGATTTTAACATAGGACGGAAAGAATTGCATGGTTAAACGTTACGTAATTATGGAAAAGTGATGAAATCAATGCATAGCAGAAATATTCCATAGTTTCATGTCTGAAACCAACTGCTCAGTCATAGGAAGGAGCAAGAACTAAGATGTCTACACCTTTACAGATAACATTTTAAATATTTTCATAGAGAAGATTTTAATTCTATTGGCACTCGGTTTATATGGTAAGTGTCAATGATATATCTGGTGTGCTTATCTTAAGTTGTAATTAATATTTTCCATACCTTGAACTGTATAGTTGAAAATACCTGCAACACACATAGGACAAAAAACTACTCTTAAATTAAAAGTTGATTTGTAAAAAGAAATATTCACCTTGATCCCACAAAGTAAGTTCTACTTATTTAAATAGCCATGTCTTAATTTTATCTAAATTAGTGACCAGTAGCTGTATGAAATATCTAAATTCACTAAGGCTAATTTTTTTTTTATAAAGTGACTTGATTAATTCTTGCCTGGAAATTCAAATCTAAAGTCATCAGAGGGTCAACATCATCGTAATCTTTATAGTTCTATCAGATTATCTAACCTTCCTCTCATACACCTTGCACTCAAAAAACTGTAGTCAATTTCCAAAAATATATCACCTGTCAAAACTACATATACTGAGTTTGCTTCAATCCATTTCAGTGGATGGACCTTGAATAAAGGTACATAGACTAATCGCTAATTGACAGTAACTGGATGCAGATGCAATTGCTAGATATCTATACAACAGAAACATGTGTTGGGCAAATTTAAATCAAATATGCTGTAATTGACTGGAGAAATGATTAAAAAATTGTGTGTGCAGAGTCTCCATATTCATTGTTACTGTATTGGATATACACTCAGTTGAATATTCATTATCCAGAGAAGCGAACCCAGGATTTACCCATCAGATAAGATACGGTGGGATTGCTTACCTCAAGTAATTCTAGCTGCTCATTTGAACTTGATACAGTTAGCCTTAATCTGGATTATAACTAAGTGCTTGAATGGTACCAGCCTGGATATAATACCCCTGTCTATTCACTATGTGTGTATGTGTTTGTGTGCATAAAGTACATGCACACATGTATATACACATACTGTGTATATATTTGTTTATGTATGTATATATATATGTGTGTGTGTGTGTGTGTGTGTGTAATGTATGTATGTATATACTCTTTTACTTGTTTCAGCCATTTGACCCCAAAACTTATTCTTTGTAAGCCTAGTACTAATTTTATCGGTCTCTTTTGCCGAACCGCTAAGTTATGGGGGACATAAACACACCAGCATCGGTTGTCAAGCCATGTTGGGGGGGACAAACACAGACACACAAACACACACACACATATATATACATATATACGATGGGCTCCTTTCAGTTTCCATCTACCAAATCCACTCACAAGGCTTTAGTCAGCCTGAGGCTATAGTAGAAGACGCCCAAAGTGGCACACAGTGGAACTGAACCCGGAACCATGGTTGGTAAGCAAGCTACTTACCACACAACCACTCCTGTGCCTATATATAAACATATATACATATATATATATATATATATATATATATATA
>NC_069004.1:16182516-16209178 GCF_001194135.2 Octopus bimaculoides
TATATATATATAGGATCCTTAGGTTTTTTTATGATGGAAAGAAACGATTATCATTTGAGTTCAAATCCTTGTGAGACCAATTTTGCCTTATATCCTTTTGAGGTTGATAAAAATAGTACCAGTTGAACACTAGGGTTGATATAATCAACTTCCTACTACCTTCAAAATTGCTGGTCTTGTGCCAAAAAATTTGTAAAGATTATTATTATTTTTGAAAATATTAGCAGAATCATTACAGCATTAGATAAAATGCCTTGATGTATTTGTTCCAGTTCTTGATATTATGAATTGAAATCCCATCAAGGTGAGCTCCAAAGTCTATTAAATAAAATTTCAGTAGAGTATTGGTTTAATCAACTATCCTATTCTGGCTTTGTGCTTATAGAAGCAATTAATCATGGACCAGATTGAAAAGGCTGAAGACCCCTTTCTCTTTGGCCTAGCCCTCCTTTTACTTTTTACTTGTTTTAGTCATTAGACTGCAACCATGCTGAGGTACCGCCCTGGAAGGGTTTAGTCAAACAAATCAACCCCAGTGCTTATTTTTTAAGCTTCGTACTTATTCTATTGGTCTCTCAGCTGAACTACTAAGTTACAAGGGTATAAACAAGCCAACACCAATTGTCAAGCAATGGTTGGGACAAACACACATGTAGACACACATATGACTGGCTTCCTTAAGTTTCTGCCTACCAAATCTACTCACCAAGCTTTGGTCAACCCAAGACTGCAGTAGAAGACACTTGTCAAAGGTACCACACAGTGGTATGGAACCTGTAACCATATGATTGGGAAGTAAACTTCTTACCACACAGCCATACTTGTATCCTCATCAACTTTTATTGTCCTGTATCATCCTCAATGTTTTTGTGAACTTTAAGTGGTTAATAAAGAAAATATTATTATTATTGAGTGAGAGAGCAGTGCATGCCATCAAAGTGACACTGGGCTACAAATATAGGAAGCCCAATATGCCCATCATGACTACCAGTCTGATAAGGGTACACTAAGCATAAACAGCACATGACCTTGCAGGTGAGACCCAATTAGAATTTTCTTTAGGTCAAGTAGCCCATCCTGCCCAAAAGGTCCCTGAATAAGGGTTGTTTAAGGATGATGAACAAAACACCCATGTTTCCATTGGTGAATTATCCTAACCCCAACCCTAACCCCAAACCCCAAAGAATTTCTCTCAACATATGGCTATGATGCTCCCCCACCACTTCTGCTCTTGATCAGAGATGCACATATTGTAAACCACTAAGGAACATGATCAACTGTTTATGGTCAAACAACTGACAAACTAATCTGTGATATTGAGCAGAATATTTGCTGTAGCCCATGTTTTACACCAAGACAAAGCATTTACATAATAACACTGCCAATCAGTTAAGATCAGAGCTGTGCATGCCATCAAAGTGACCCTAGGGTAGAAATATACGAAGCTTATTATACTCAACATGACTACACATCTGATAAGGGTACACCAAGCACATGCATCACAACCATATGTGTGCAACATAGTGACCTCGTATCAAAATAAACAGCGTGATCCTTGTTATGACAAAAATTTTTCTTCTGGCAACACTGCATCTATCCAATGTAATGGATGTGTAAATAGATTCAATAAACCTTTCGAATTCAAAGAATCTGTGATTTTCTTCCTTTCAAATCAAGGGGGTAATGTCAGTGTAAACTAAATATATTTTGGGGTAATTGGTTAAAAAAGTTCCCCAACCTGTGGTCTATATGGATTGTTATTAAAGCTAAAAGGAGACAAAACAGATATTGAATGTGGAGACCCTTAGCATTTAGATGGTGGAATGGTACCAGTGGTGTATATCAGCTGCTTAAGGAACACTGTCCTAAAGATGTGGAGAATTTGTGTATTGGATAAAACCAAAGATGCTCATGAGCAAGTTTGGAGGAACCAGGCTGCAGAGAATGATCTGAGCAAATGCTAATTAGAGGTGCTGGGATCATCTCTAACTGGCAGCTTCACACTCCCTTGTGGGTGGATTACCCTTATTTTCATGCATTAAGTGTTTTAACTGATTTTTAGTACACTGTATTGCAGTTATGGTTCCTTGCTCTTGTTTCTCTTTGTTTTTGTCTTTTAGTCAGGAGAGAAGGCAATCCCTTTGATCCTTTTGCCCTTTTGCCTCTGAAATTGATGGCAGGGAGGGAGGAAGGTATTCTTCAGGCTTTGGCAGAATTTGACCTCAGAATGTATACCTGGAATAAGTACTGCAAATCATCTGCTTTGGTAATCTTACAATTCTGCCAGTCCACTGTCCAGGATTGATACTTTTTTTATCAACTTTGAAAAAATAAAAGGTAAATTTGACCTCAGCAGGGTTTCCAACTCTGAGAATTGGATTAGAAGAATCATTTGCACATTGAGAAAAATGCTTTTCAGTATTTGTTCCAACTCTATACATTCTGAATTCAGATTCTACCAAGATCAACTTTAATTTTCATCCTTTCATGGTCAATAAAATAAATACCATTTGAACATAATCGACTGACCCCCTACCCACCAAATTTCAATCCTTCTACCTGACAGAATCGTTAGCATGCTGGACGAAATGCTTAGCAGTATTTCATCTGTCGCTACACTTTGAGTTCAAATTTTGCTGAGGTTGGCTTTGCCTTTCATCCTTTCGGGGCTGATTATCATTATGAGGGCACATGGCTTAGTGGTTAGGGTGTTGTACTTATGATCACAAAATCAGGGTTTCAATTCCGTGACTGACTGGTGCTTTGTGTTCTTGAGCAAAACACTTCATCTCGTGTTGCTCTACAATTATGTTGACATCTGATGTGTGGTACACCATGCCCCTGTTCAGGCAACGTTGATTTGATGGAGAGAGTGAGCTAATGTGTAGCACGAACATTTGATCTCTATAAACAAACCATTCGATCATTTGGGCAGGCCATTGAGCAGGAGCTGAATGCTCATCTTCGATGGGCGAGTCCATCGTCATTATTATTATTATTTGCAGCAGCAGTAGCATTTTGTCTATCTTTATGTTCTGGGTTCAGATTCCGCTGTGGTTGTCTTTGCCTTTCATCTTTTCAGGGTCAATAGAATAAGTACTAGTTGATGACTGGGCTCAATGCAATCGATGTAGCCCCTTCCCTGAAACTGCTGGCCTTGTGCCAAAATTTGAAACTATTGCTTTTTATGGTGCTACTTTTGCATGGCCATAACTAACTAGAGTTAACACATTGTTTTGTTCACAAATCAAATTTTCAGAAGATACCGCATGATATACTACTCTAATGTAGTATATGACAAAAAACAAGCTGTCTTTTCTCATAGAAATGGAAAATGTGAATAACCTTTGTGAACATGTTTCAAGGGTTTGTTACCAGTTTATATTTGTCCCGATTTAACATTACCAAACAGCATATAAAGTGTGTGTGTGTGTATTTGCTATATGGAGTATGTAACATGAAATAGTTCATCTGAGAATTGCAGACTTTGGTTCACTGGGACATCCTTACCTGTCCACCATTCTTCACAGATGTGAGGATAATTGGTTTAAAATTATGATGAAAAAAGAAAGATACAGTTCTATATTTAAGAGATGAGGAATTCTGTACATTATTTACATTTAACGGATATTTGTCCTCATCTTGTTTGTTGTTAACTCAATGTTTTGGCTGATATACCCTCCAGCCTTCTTCAGGTGTCTTGGGGAAATTTCGAACGAGAACCCAGGTTCGAAATTTCCCCAAGACACCTGATGATGGCTGGAGGGTATATCAGCTGAAACATTGTGTTAACAACAAACAAGATGAGGACAAATATCTGTCGAATGTAAATAATGTAAATAAAAAAGAAAGACTTTAGGATGAAGTTTTAATAATTAATTTACAGAAATTAATTAAAAGTATCAGTTGAAATTATATTATTTTAACATTTTTTAACATTATTACATTTTCTCTATAATTTCAAGAATGGTTTTTAATACTTATTTTTTAAAACTCTATAATTCTTTTACTGGTTTCAGTCACTGGAATGAAACCATTCTGGGACACTACCTTCAAGTGTTGAAAGTTAATACATGCATAAAAGACTTGAGCAGGGAAGAGATTTGGAAGGGCTGATGATCTGAAGAAGAAGGATTGGGCATGGTGGTTAATGTGGGGAAAAGAGGGTTTGTACACAACAAGGGTGATTGAGAGGTGGAGAGGAGGGTGGGTCAGTGGTGCCTGAGTGATGGATGTATAAGATCAGACAGTTCCAAATAATAGAGGCCATTATAGTAACAACAGAAAAGACAGAGAAAAGAAACAGTTTGCCTGTGGGCTGATGCTAGTGTGTATTTTAGTGATGGAATGCCAATCAGCTGAGTGGCCCTTCTTTGGATGCTGTTTAGGATGTTAGTGTGTGTGGCAGCAGCATTGTCCCAGATGTACTCCATTGTGGGCCTTACTGGACTTTGTAGAATGTTGGCACTTATTGGGACCTGAAATATCTTCTGGCCCTGAAAAGAAATGTTTGTTTTGGGGATGAAGTCATAGCCATGCTAAGAAGTACTCTTACCAGGAGTGATTTGTGGTGCTAGCTCAAGCATATGAAATGACCATGAAAGCTCCGAGTACCACACGTTTTGATAGGGGTGTTTTCTTGACATGAGTTATGGTGGTGGTGGTTTCTTGACATGAGTTATGCTTGAGTTTTTTTTTCTTCTGCTATTAAAAATGACAAAATTGTCATGGCCCCACTGGAGGATGCTCTCAAGGCCTCCATACTTATTTGACTGGTGCTTATTGGTTTCTATTTATCAGTTTCTTTTTGATGTAAAGAATGCATCTTGATGTAGCATAGTTACATTAGTATGCACGTGTGCGCGCACACACACACACAAAATAAGAACAGATAAATAGGTTATTTGGTTTTGCTATTATTGTTTCATTAGAAGTTTTTATTTTGATGTAAGCATAACACAATTGGTTAGATTGTATAATACATTACATAAATTCCAGCTCATCAAGCTATCAAGTAAAACAGGTGAACAATGAGGTGTTGATTAATCAAATTTAATGTGGGTGTGTAAGGACACACACCTACCTTAAATTTCTTAAATGTTAGTATTCTGGTTAGAAATTTCACTTGTTAATAATCTGTTGATTAATCAAGAAGTTGTTAACCACCTGTTTTACCTGATTGCCTGATGATTTGGGAGTTATGTAACCTGTTTCACAATCTAACCAATTGTTTTATGCTTATGTCAAAATATAAACTCCTAATGAAACAATTATAACAATACTAGATAACCCATTCATCTATGCTTTTACACCATGCTTAATGCTCCATTCGTTGTTGAATACTTTCGGATACTATTGGAATTGCAGATTACCAAACAACAATGATCTTCCTCCATCTGGGCCTTCCATGCTATGGTAATGGATTACTTATCTGTCTGCTTTGCATGACTTTGTCTAGCCAATTACTGACATGTTTCACTTTGATATGCTTTGATCTTTTATGGATCCCTTGTAATCAAAACTGTCTGTCTATATACATACATATGTACGGATGGACAGACATATGTATGTATACTTAGTGAGCTTTCACACAGTTTATGTCTATTAAGTTCTATTCACTAGATATTGGTCTATCCAAAGTTAAACAGTAGATGACATTTGCCTAAGGTGCTGCACAGTGGGGCTGAACCAATGGCTATAACTGGGATTTAAAAAAAAAGATCCAGTTGAAATATGAGGTTCTATGCCTTTAATCTTTGTGTCTTTCTAGTTTGATGTGGTTGGAGTTGATGTTGTTGATGTTGTTGATGTTCAGTTTTGATATCTGTAGAGAATCATGGGCAGTTCTTAAAGAGGAGGTTTGAACAAAGCTTTAGAGACTGGGACACAGCAAAGATAAGTTTTAGTTTGCTAGTTTAAAAGAGCTGAAATTATTATAGTTTTCAGTAGAAGAGACAGGAGGGGATTACAGTGTGTTTTAAATCAATGTGTGTTGCAGCTACTCTAGCTCAGATTTGTGAACTGTAGTTTGATGTGGGTGCACTCCTATGTTAGTACACTTGTAGAGAGCCTGCCACTCTTCATAACTAAATAGTTTTGTGGTCCTAAAGAGTAAGCTTAACATTTGAAATGCTCTTTTGGTTATGACATATGTGAAGACTAGTATTTTGTTAAATTTGTGAACGCGATGTAGTTGCGGGTCTTCCAGAATGACATGTTTTTGGCCATCTTGGAAATGTCTGAAGCACTCGTACACTTGTGTGTGACTCATAAATTCCTCTCCGTACACTTTCTTCAACCTCTGAGCAGATATCATCATGACAACTTTCTCTCTCATGGTCAATGTGACAATCACACGCTACACACCTTCCTTCCAAGCACTGCTGTAAACAGCAGAAATGAGCTGGAATGTTAAAACTTAGTGCGCATACACAGCATGCTGAAGGTCAGTCTTTGCCATCTCAGCACTTTATCAATACTTTATCATCTCCCTTTCTCTGCCCATTTCATGACACCCCCACTTCTCTCTTCATCTGCATTGTCTCTCTGCCTTCAAATTTTCTAGACCCTTATCTCATCTTATCTCATCTTCTACATTTTCTATCTCATGCCACTTCCATCTTCCATCCATATTTATTCCTTTATCATGGGATAGTGCTGGACCCCTCACACACTCTACCCATTATCCTTTCTACTCTGTCCATCTTTCTCTTTTCCCATTAACCTTTGACTCTACTCCCTAACATATTTTTCTTTCAGTTGTGGCAGTTCTTTAGTTTTGCCATGAAAATAGAGCCCAATGCACTTTTTAAAGTGGTTGGCATTAGGAAGGGCATCTAGCCATAGAGGCCATTTCAAAGCAGAGAAATTGGAGCACAATGCAGTCATCCGACTTCTATCTTGTTCAACCATCCAACCTATTCTACCATGGAAAATAGATGATGATGATGTATTATGTATGTATGTATGTATGTTTATTCAAACCTGGTACATCCTTCTATAACTTCGTTTTCATGTTCTAACCTTTCAAGTGCATGTGTGTGTAATATGCAATACTCTACCCTAGTAAAAAGATTGTGGAGAGTGCATGGTGGCAAGGCAGGTAAAAAGAGAAAAAAGCAATGAACAAACTTTCATGGGCAAATTTTTTTTTTTTTTCAATATGCCTTTAATCCTATTTACTTTATGGTCTAAATCCCTACCTTAGTTATTTATCTGATCTAAACACAAATAAGTTTCCAGTTCAAAGGCAAAACTAGATTTCAGCCAAAATGAATCTCTGTTAGATGTTTTTAGTTTCTCACTGGAATCACTTTTCCATTCATGCTGCTCTTGTATTCAGTGGTTCTTGGCAGATGTGTTTCAATTTTGAAATGGATGTCTTTTGCTTATATAGTGAATACCTTTAGAGCATGGAATGAATAACTTCCATTTCTATCTTCTTTTCTATGTAATTCTAAAGTTTTTCATCTGATTATCTTTATGGTGGTGGTGGTCATTATCATCATTGTTGTGAAAATACTTCATGTTTTGTCTTATTTACTCTTTTACTTGTTTCAGTCTTTTGACTGTGGCCATGCTGGAGCACCGCCTTTAGTCGAGCAAATCGACCCCAGGACTTATTCTTTGGAAACCTAGTACTTATTCTATCGGTCTCTATTGCCGAACCGCTAAGTTACGGGGACGTAAACACACCAGCATCGGTTGTCAAGCGATGTTGGGGGGACAAACACAGACATACAAACACATACACACACACACATATATATATATATACATATATACGACTGGCTTCTTTCAGTTTCCATCTACCAAATCCACTCACAAGGCTTTGGTCGGCCCAAGGCTATAGTAGAAGACACTTGCCCAAGATGCCACGCATCATTGTCTTTTTTGTCTTTTTTTCATCCTCTTCTACATTCAGTAGAATAAATACCAGTAAAATCCTGAGGTTGATGTCATCAACCTTTCCGCAAATTTATGACCTTGTAGTTGTCAGAAGCCATAATTATCACTATTTTTTATTGCTCACAGTCTAAGGGTGGTTGGTTGGCAGAATCATTAGAGCATTGATAAGAATTCTTTATTCTGGCTTTCTATGTTCTGGGCTCAAATCCTGCTGAAGCCAATTCTGCTTTTTATCCTTTCAAAATTAATAAAATAAAGTACCAGTCATGTGCTGGGGTTGATAGCATTAGCTTTCCCCGTCCCTTCAAAGCTGCTAGTCTTGTGCCTAAATTAGAAACAGTTTTCATGGTTTGAGAAATACATCATTTTTTAAAAATCTTTTATCTTTTTCAGTCATTAGACTGTGGCCATGCTGGGGCACCACCTTGAATTTTTAGTCAAATGAATCAACTCCAGTATCTGTTTTTTTCTTTAAGCCTTGTACTTCAGTTCTATATTTAAGAGATGAGGAATTATGTACATTATTTATATTTGAGACGTTTGTGTTGGTATGGTCATGTACTGCGGACGGACGAGGAGAGCTGTGTGAAGAAGTGCCACTCCCAAACAGTCGAAGGAATCCAGGGTAGAGGGAGACCCAGGAAGACATGGGATGAGGTGGTGAAGCATGACCTTCGAACGTTGGGCCTCACAGAGGCAATGACAAAAGACCGAGACCTCTGGAGGTATGCTGTGACTGAGAAGACCTGGCAAATAAAGTGAGTTCACAGCTGTAACCTACACCAGTGTCACATAAACAGCCCACTCAAAAGTACCTTGGATCGTAGGGCGATATGCCATGCTTGAGGAGACCTATTGAGTCAAGTACATCAACATCAACAACAATATCAAAATCAAATGGAAATTGTAGTTGTGAACCCTGTGCCGGTAGCACGTAAAAAGCACCATCCGAATGTGGCCGATGCCAGTGCCGCCTTGACTGGCTTCCATGCCGGTGGCACATGAAAAGCACCATCTAATCATGGTTGATGCCAGTGCTTCTGGCTCCTTATACTGGTGGCACGTAAAAAGCATCCACTACACTCTTGGAGTGGTTGGTGTTAGGAAGGGCATCCAGCTGTAGAAACACTGCCAGATCAGATTGGGGCCTGGTGCAGCCTCCTGGCTTCCCAGACCCCAGTCAAACCGTCAAACCCATGCCAGCATGGAAAATGGATGTTAAACATTGATGATGATGATGATGATGATGATGATGATGATGATGATGATGATGATGATGATGATGATGATTGTCCTCATCTTGTTTGTTGTTAACATGTTTTGGCTGAAAAACTCTCCAGCCTTCATCAGGTGTGTTGGAGAAATTTTGAACCTGGGTTCTCATTCCTGAGGCATTTTTTGATGTTTTTATTATTATTATTATTATTCAGATCACTGCTTGGAATTAAACTCGGAATCCAAGTTTAATTCCAAGCAGTGACCTGATTAATAATAATAATAATAATAATAATAACATAGAAAAATGCCTCAGGAATGAGAACCCAGGTTCAAAATTTCCCCAACACACCTGATGAAGGCTGGAGAGTTTTTCAGCCAAAACGTGTTAACAACAAACAAGATGAGGACAAATATCAGTCTAATGTAAATAAGCCTTGTACTTATTCTACTGGTCTTTTTTGCCAACCTGCTAAATTATGTGGATGTAAACATACCAACACTAATTGTCAAGTGGTGATTGGGAGAACTGATACTGATGCACACACACACACGCACACACACACACGCACACACACACACGCACACACACACACGTGATGAGCTTCCTTCAGTTTCCGCCTACCAAAATCCACTCACAAGACTTTGGTCAGCCCCAGGCTATAGTAGAAGACACTTACCCAAAGTGCCACACAGTGGGACTGAACCATGTGGTTGGAAAGCAATTATTTTATTACATAAAGACAAATTACATACATATTGGAAAACATGCAAGAAAAAGTATTCAAATGTTTTTTTTAATGCTTTCTGGCAATATTTACAGATCCTTGGATAATTCTAATTTTCTGGAACATGACTATGTGTACCTCCTATTCTTATAGATAATCTGTCGACCACTTTACAGTTGCACTAATTACAAAGGAAATGTTGGCTACATTCCTTCATTGTTTTGTTTTTTTGTGTCTTTTTAAAAATTCAGCAGCAAAGTCTGTGTGATTCTATATAACATTATTGTTGTATGGTATTGCAGTTGTACATCATTGATATTTTTGTCAGAGTAAATCATGTCAGGCCTATTATATATTAGGGATACCGAAAAGTAATGTATTTTCAAGTAAATTGCCTGACGTCATACCACAGATGGTTTAGAGACCAATAAAGAGGTATCCATGCAATAAACTAATCAGTATAGAGTTAACAACTAAATATTAATGTGGATATATGCTGTGTGTGTGTATGCTCTATCTGATAGCCCATGGTAAACATAGTCAGCATTGCATGCTTTATGAATTTCATAAGAGCAACATATGCAAGAAGAAACATAAGTATTGTATATTCTGATGCTGTGAATGTTTGGCAATGCCAAAGGTGGTTTAACAAATTCAGAATCTATTGATGGGTCTCAATCAGGAAAACCATCTGTTCTCAAAAATGATGCAGTGAAAACAGCAGTTGAAATGGATCCTCGTCAAAGCATTGGGGACTCATCTCGGAGGTTTTATAAACCTTGGTCCACTGTACAAGATCATCTCCAGCAGATTGGAGAAGTGTATAGAGAAGGGAAGTGGGTGCTTTGTGTGCTTCTGCCCAAGAATAAAGCAGTGCATTCAACATGATAACCCAAGAAAAGATAAATTCATTGGGCTAGGAAGCTCTGCCTCACCCTCACCAGACCTAGCACAATCAGATTTTCACTTATTCAGGTCACTTGAATACTTTACCATGGAAATACATTTAGAAGCTGGGACTGTCAAAACTAGTTTTGAGGTGGGAAAATGTTGTTGCTAATGATGGTGAATATATTTTGAATGAATAAATCTATTTACAATGTTTTGTGCTGATTTGAACTTATGTGAAATGTGACATTACTTTTTTGCTTTGCTTAATATTAACTGATGGTCTGTCTATAATTGCTATGGTTCTGGAGTATTTTCTTAGTGTCATGTTTTTTAAGACAGGCAAAGGTTCCTAGGAGTATCTTATAGTGTTTTTTTTTCTAAAAAGTTGAACTTGGTGAGTGGGCATATGTATATAAAAAGAACAGCTTTACTACATTACTGCGCCTCTAAATATGTTTTATAGGAACTAAGTGTTGTCATACACTTACCTAACAGTTCAACCAGTTTGCCACCTTTATAACAATAATCTGATACAATACCATGTATTATTTTAGGAAATACACCTCACATGCAACAGGTTACTATTATTATTATTATTTCTGCCAGGGTTGACTTTGCCTTTCATCCTTTTGGGGTCGATAAATTAAGTACCAGTGAAACATTGGGGTCGTAATAGACTAGTCATTTCCCCCAAAATTTCAGACTTTGTGCCTTTCATAGAAAGGATTATTATTGTTGTCGTTGTGGTTATTATTATTATTATTATTATTATTATTATTATTATTATTATTATTATTAATATTAAGGTGGCGAGCTGGCAGAATCATTAGCATGCTGGACAAAATGCTTAGTGGTATTTTGCCTGTTGCTGTGTTCTGAGTTCAAATTCTGCCAAGGTCAACTTTGCCTTTCATCCTTTCGGGGTCATTTAAATAAGTATCAGTTATGCACTGGGGTCAATGTAATCTTATTACTATTACTGAGGTGGTGAACTTGCAGAATCATTAGTATGCTGGACAAGATGCTTAATGATATTTCCTCTGCTGCTACATTCAGGTTTCAAATTCTGCTGAGGTCAACTTTGCTTTTCATCCTTTCATGGTTGATAAATTAAGTTACCAGTGTAACACTGGGGTCAATGTAATTGACTAGTCCTCTCCCCACAAATTTCAGGCCTTGTGTCTTTAGTAGTAAAGATTATTATTACTATTATTAAGGCGACTAACTGGCAGAATCGTTAGCATGCTGGGCGAAATGCTTAGCAGTATTTCATCTGTCTTCATGTTCTAAGTTCAACTTCTGCTGTGGTTGACTTTGCCTTTCATCCTTCCAGGTTCGATAAATTAAGTACCATTGAAACACTGGGGTCAATGTAATTAACTTAATCTCCTCCTCCAAGCTGCCCTTGTGGCAAAAGTTCGAAATCATCATTATTGTTATTATTGTTATTATTAAGGTGGCTAGCTGGCAGAATCGTTAGCGCACTGGGTGAAATGCTTAGCAATATTTCATTTGTCTTCATGTTCTAAGTCCAAATTCTGCCAAGGTTGACAGGGTTAATAAAATAAGTACCAGTGGAGTACTGGGGTTAGTGTAATTGACTATCCCCCTCCCCCAAATTTCAGGTCTAGTACCTTTAGTAGAAGGGATTATTATTATTATTAAGGTAGAATCATTAGCATGCTGGATGAAATGCTTAGCAGTATTTTGCTTGTTGCTGCGATGTGAGTTCAAATTCTACTGAGATCAACTTTGCCTTTCATCCTTTCAGGGTTGATGAATTAAGTACCAGTGAAACACTGGGGCCGATGTAATCGACTCGTCCCCTCCCCCAAATTTCAGACCTTGTGCCTATATTAGAAAGGATTATTATTACTATTATTGAGTGAGAGAGCAGTACATGCCAGCTAAGTGACACTGGGGTACAAATATATAAAGCCTGATATACCCATCATGACTTCCCATCTGATAAGGGCACACCAGGCACATGTATCACAACCATGTGTGTGTGACATGGTGATCTGATATGAAGAGAAACTGCGCATGACCTTGCAGATGGGGTCTAGTTAGGTTGAGTAACCTATCCTGCTCAAAATATCCCTGAATATTATTATTATTATTATTAAGGCAGTGAGCTGGCAGAATCGTTAGCACACCAGGCAAAACGCTTAACAGTATTTTGCCTGTCACTACATTCTGAGTTCAAATTCCACCAAGGTTGACTTTGCTTTCATCTTTTCGGGGTCAATAAATTAAGTACCAATCAAGTGCTGGAGTCAGTGTGATTGACTAGTCCCTTTCCACAAAACTTCAGGCCTTGTGCTTTTAGTAAAAAGGATTATTATTATTAAGGTAGTGAACTGGCAGAATTGTTAGCACATCGGGTAAAATGCTTAGCGGTATTTCATCCATCTGAGTTCAAATTCCGCCAAAGTCAACTTTGCCTTTTATCCTTTCGGGGTTGATAAAATGAGTCCCAGTTGAGCACAGGGGTTGATGTAAATGACTAGCTCCCTTCCCCCAAATTTCAGGCCTTGTGCATATAGTAGAAAAGATTATTAAGTGGGGTGAACTAGCAGAATCGTTAGCATGTCGGGCAAAATACTTTGGGGCATTTTGTTCATCCTTAGTTTCTGAGTTCAAACTCCGTCAAAGTCAACTTTGCCTTTCATCCTTTAGGGTTGATGAAATAAGTACCTGTTACACACTGAGGTTGATGTAATTAATCTCAGTGTAATTTTCCCTTTTACCAAGCCACTGTTTACGACATTTAACATTTCGATAGAAGATCCATTTTCCATTACCAGTCATAAGTCTATCCAAAAAGGGTGATATGAGTTCGCGAGAATGGAGAGAGGAACAGATGTCAACCCAGGATTTGCAGTTGCTTTCGGACAATTCATGAGGCACCCATTTTCCAAGTTTAGGAACCTTTCCAAGTTGTTGAAGATGATGATGAACAGTTGTATAGTTAGAACTAAGCTTTATTGCCAATTCTTCAACTGATAATGCAGGATTTTCTTCAGATAATGCCTCAAGGAGCTTATCATCAAACACAACTGGATGTCCTGTTCTATCTTCATCTTCAAGGCTGAAATCTCCACTTCTGAATTTTGCAAACCATCTTCTGCAAGTTCTTTCATTCAAGCATTCTTCCCCATAAACTGAGTGTATGTTTTGAGTCACTCCGGCTGCAGAGTTTCCTTTTTTGTACTCATAAAGCATTATGTGCCTCAAATGCTCTTTGGATAATTCCATGTTAGAAAGCGTTTTAATCAAAGAAATTTTAATTCTATTATTCTGTAAAATAATATTTAATTAGTTTAAATGTACATCATCATCATCATCATCATTTAACGTCCGCTTTCCATACTAGCATGGGTTGGACGATTTGACTCTCAGTCAAATCGTCCAACCCAGCGAACCGGATGGCTGCACCAGGCTCCAATCTGATCTGGCAGAGTTTCTACAGCTGGATGCCCTTCCTAACGCCAACCACTCTGAGAATGTAGTGGGTGCTTTTACGTGCCACCGGTAACAAATGCATAAAAATAATTCTTAATTCCATTAGACATTCTAAAATACTATTAAATTACATTCAATTTTTAAAAAGGTAAAATCGGACAGAACTTATGGGATGACCTGATATATTGTTGAAATATATTGTAATGAATTTCATGTTTCAAAACATAACTTATGTTATACTCAGCCTGATAGATTGCAGAATCATAATAACATTGAACAAAATGCTTGTGGTATTTAGTTATGACCTTTTACATTATGAGTTCAAATTCCATTCTAGTTGATTTTGCCTTTTAACCTTCTTTGGATTGATAAAAAGATATTTGTCAAGTACTGGTCAATGTTATCAACTAACCCACTTCCTCGAATCCTAGGTCGAATGCCTATGCTAGAAATGATGAAGGACAGTGGATTGGCAGAATCATTAGCACTTCAGAGAAAGTGCTTTGTAGTATTTGTTTACATTCTGAGTTCAAATACCAGCAGAGTCAGTTGTACCTGTCATCTTTTGAGGGCCAATGAAATAAAGTAACAATGAAGTATAATATAAGTGACTAACCCCCACTCTCCTCAAAATTGCTAATCTTGTACTACAATTAGAGTCAGACAAAATGCCTTGTGGTATTTGTTTTGGCTCTTTTTATTCTAAGTTTAAATCCTGCTGAGATCAACTTTGCTTTTCCTCCTTTTGGTGTTGATAAAATCAAGTATCAGTCAAGTCTTGGGGTTGATTTAATTGACTAAAGCTCAGGGCTTAAATTATAACCCGTTGTTATGTTGTGTTTTGCATTTTCATACCAAAAATGATGATTGCTTAACATATTGCTTTGTTGCTCTGTTTTTTAACTGATCTTGTGTTTATTTTTTTTACCCCCACCCTGCATACTAATACACACCTACTCCAATGAGATTATGAACAAAACGATTATTGATAAGGCTGAAATAATCTACAAACTGTATTGATCCCTGCACAGCAACCTACCCAACTGTTCATCGATCTTACATGAAAGCTGTTTAGGAATGAATGCTATGCAGATTACTAGCAAAATATGTTGAAAAGAAAAATAGAAGAGAGAAGGAAACAAAGAATTTTGTTGATGCCACTAAAACTTCAAGACACCACATAGCTAGGTTTACAGACAATACTACTGTACCAATTGTACCAATCATTTTACTGATTATATCTATCTGTTAACCCATTTAACACCAACTTACCTGTTACTTCTCCTGGTTCTGTGAAACAGCTTACTGTTTTAAAGCGATCTAAACGAAAACCTTTCACAAAAATTTCGTATTAATTTATTATGTTCCAAACATCTTAATGTTATTTTACTAAGTTCTTCGTTATTTTCAAAATGTATTGAAACAGAAGTAGTGTATTTCAACAAAAATATGGTTACAAAAGAGTCAAGCCTATTTCAGCTTTTTTCTTTCATTGTTAGTCTGAAGAGGAAGGGATGTGCCCATATCTTTTTCAAGACCCCTTCCTTTTCCTTCATCCTTGTGGATAGTAGTTTGAACTGCTACTGGATTGATAGGAGAAAACATTGTTAGATAAGAAGTTCCAGAAAGATGTTTGAGAAAGTTGGAAAGTGTGTTTTTAACTTAGGGTAGAACAATTTGGTAAGAAGGAGAGATGAGTACTTGAAGTTGTAGCAGAAGAACCAGATGAGGATGCAAGCTTGGTGGCTAAGTAGTTGAATGATTGGTCAGCATTTAACTGTTATTTGTGTACTTAATACTATCCATTTTACTATGAAGCAGAAGTGATATCTATTGTCCTCTAGGAAGACTAATGTTGATGTGATTGGATGTGGAGTATGTTAAACTCACAAAAGAGAGAGAGAGAGATTGTGTTTAATTGAGATCTCTCACCAAATATTTCCAATACCCTAGATGTACCCTATCTTGTTAAAATTGAAAGCACTATATCTATCCTAACCTGGAATAACTCAATGAACTTAATGAGGTTAAAGCTCAGTTTAAATGATTGCAGAGTGGTGGGTGGAGGGCAGTAGGGGAGGAGTATACATATCAGAGGAATACGGTTCTGTGAACCAAGTCTACATAGAAAAAAAAGTGAAGCGAAGAAGTTAACCAATCTTCATTATCACATTACTGCTATTTTGTTTTATTAGTAGGATTTGAACTCAAAGTTATGAAACTAGTTTTTACAAAGTAACCACTCTGACATTTTATTGTTTGAATGCTGCTTCTGTACATTGTAACAATTACCTAAAAGCAATGGAAGTTAAATGTTTTCCTTTCACACATGCCATTCTTAATGCCGTTGTGAGTATTTAAGGTTTCAGTATTGTACTCACGGTTGTTAGATCATGGGTTTGATTCCAGGATTGGCTGATGCATTGTGTCCTTGAACAAGGTACTTCATTTCATACTGCTTCAGTTTAGGCAGCTGAAAATGTGTGAGAGCTCCTACTGAGCTGGTTTTATCCTGTGATGGCTGGTGTTCTATTCTGGGTGGGATCTGGTACTCTTAGTTGCTTAAAGCACCACAAAATCAGGATATGGTCAAATGAGCTTCTTAGCTTTTTAAGGATTTTAACTCAGTCTAATAAAATATCAAATTAAGGAGCTGTTGTCATAAAGAATCTGTGATAATACTTTACCATATTGAATATTGAATTTGTGCATTTCTCAAGTGGATGAAAATCAAGCTATATGCAGTAATTACATTTAGAGAAGCTACTGACATTGTGATGGATAGGAACCAGTAACAAAAAGTGGCTCAGTCATTGTTGATTGTCAAACATCTCTTGCATTATAGAAACAAAAAATAACATTGAAGAATTTTGTGCTGAGTAGCAGCTGTATTTTAGATATAGGGTTACTGAATGTAGATAAATTCAAAAATAAAATGAGAAAATTATGAAACATAGTGAGGAGATAATCTCCATTAAGCAAGGTGGTAAGGTTATGAAAATTTGGCTGCCATAAATGTTATCCTCTCACAACAGTATTTATAATAGTATCTGTGAAAAGTGAAACATTTAATTAACTTGTTGAAAAGATTTCCTGCTGGTTAACTAATTGGAAAGATTTAAGAATTCTCAAAGACTCTAGTTTAAATATTTATTAAAATTGACAGCGACTGTAGCCGTTATTATTTAAAACTTTTCTCTTCAGAGATTTTGAATGATGTGATGCATATTTATAATTGTTAGTTTACCTTCTTTCTACATTTATGTATTAAGCTTAATTATTGCATCTTTCGGTGTTATGTAAAATCACTACCGCCCACTCACTCCTTCTAAATAGATCTGATGAAATATTATAAGGGACTAGCAAGGTTGGCTTTGCAGAATTTTAGTGTGAGAGTTGAAAAATCCATCTAGAATCGAAGGGCCTTAGAGTCAATCAAACAAAAACCTAAGTCCTAGTAAGGAGGAAGGCAGACAAACCACAAATCCCTTTAGGTAGATGGTTCTGCTCAATCTGTAGAAAAAGGTGTAGGTAGAAACTCCATAAGATGTACACAATGTAAGCTATGGATGCATAAGAGGTGCAGCAATATCAAAGGAAGGCTAACTGAAAGACCGTCTGAAAACAACTTGGACGCATCCTCGGTCCAAACATTGGCATCTACTTGACTATGTGCTTGTACGCCAGCGGAACCTGAAAGACATTCTACACACAAGAGTGATGCCCAGTGCAGAGTGCCACACTGACCATCGCCTTGTCCGCTGCAAGCTCAAGCTGCAGCTCAAACCCAAACCCAAGAAGAAAGGTGACCCCGTAAAGAAACTCAACATTGGCAGCCTGTGCTGGGAGGAAGTGAAAGTCAAGTTCCAAGCAGACCTGCAGCAAAAGCTACACGAACCCCCTTGCACTGATGACACCACACCAAACAATCAGCCATCTTTAAGACATCTGAGGAAGTTCTTGGGCACACAAAGAAGAAAAACAAGGACTTATATATGCCTTTTGTGAATGTAAGTGCTACAGTGTTATGGTGATTTAGCCTGTAAATTATTTATACAATGCAGGGCCTACGGCAATGCTCACAAAGTGAAGAAAGGAGAGGAAGACAGAGAAATGTGGCACATACACTTGGAAATCCTATCAAATGTCATCAGTATGACTTGAAAATTGCAAGAAGCGTTTTGTTCTTTTGCTGTTCATTTGTCAGGTGTGAAGTGTATATACCCATTAAATGTGTTGGATGTCCTGCCTTTAAACATATGCTATCCAACCATTAAATATATGTTTTGATTAACAGCAACATGATGTTCTGCTATTACATGTAATATCCTACCATGAAATCTTTGATATCTTGCTATTGAACATGTGACCTCCTGCTATTAAACATGACATTGTGCCCTTTAACACATGCTGTCCTACTGTCAAACAATAATCTTCAGCTGTGGAATGCACATCTTCTCTTTAAACTGAATCATCCTACCATCAGACTTTCATCTTGTCTACAAGTTTACCTAAACTAAATAGTTTAGCTATCTATGATTGTCATGTCTGTGATAGTTGGTCATGTTATCCAGCAGATTAGGACTCCTTACTGAACCTTACACTCATTTGTTTATGTTCTGTGTTTATTTAAGTGCTTTTTGTTTTCAAATTTATTTTTTCAAAGTAGTTGAGTTTCCTGTGATTTTAGTTTGACATCATCATTGATTTTTCTGTGAACATCCTGTCTTTTCTTTTCTATTTCCCTTTCTACACACATATACACACGCATGTAAACACACATACATGTATACAAGATTTGTTCATGGGGATAGTTCTTGTTTAGCATTGGTAGGTAAAAGATTGCATCTCTAGAGTAATTTTTTTTATCAGTGTTTTTTGTACACTGGTCATTTAGCAATATTAACTGATGTATGCAGCATCTATCTGCAAAGAATTACTTCAGCCAACAGTATCATATACAGCCAGCATGAATGAATGGATGTAAAACAGTAGTTTATATAATAGTTTTTAATAATTCCTCTAGAAGTATTTTGTTGAAGACATCTGGTTTCCTATATTGTTATTTAATTTATCTGTTTATTCTTTAGCTGTTTTCAGTCATTGACTGCAATAATACTGGGGTACTGCTTTCAAGAGCTGAGTTGATCGTATAGACCTCCAGTCTAGTACTTACTACATCCATTTCTATTTGTCAAACTGCTTAGTTACAGATTTGGACATGCACAAACACACCTTCTGTTTGTGTGTGTTTGCACATAGATGTAGTCAGCTTCTGTGCAGTTTCTGTTCAATAAATTTCACCTTCAAAGCTTTAGTTGATCTGAACTAAGAAGGCATTTTCCCAAAGCGCTGCTTAGTTGGACTGAACCTGAAGCAGTTTGATTGCAAAGTGAACTTCTTAATAACACATCCATGCCTATTTAAGAATAAGTCTTATAAAATGCAGATTCTTGGTTTGATAGTGGCATAGACCCTCATCAGTTTTATCTAATTCCAGACTTTATTCTATATTGATGGTAGATGTGTACCAATGGTAAACTGACATGATGTGATAGTTGATTAGTAGCTAGCTAGATAAGTATATATGTGAGTCTACAAATACATCAACACATTTGCAGATAGAGAGATATGTTAATAGATATACAAGTAGATATATAGCTGAACTGAAGTGAAATGAAAAGAAATGAAAATAATCTCAATTGGTAAATAATTTTGACTCAGCCTTGAAGGTGGTTGGACAGTGAAAAGTGTAGTTTATATATATATATATATATATGTGTGTGTGTGTGTGTGTGTGTGTGTGTGTGTGTGTATGAATAAGTTTTATCATTTCAATTCATCTTTTATTTCCTTAAACTGTAAAGCACAACATATCTGTCAAAATATTAAAAGAAGGAAAATAAGCAATACCTTCTAAGTTCATTTTGATTATATTTGAAAGTACAGTTTTGACTAAATAGCAGGATTTCAAAAGAATTTTTGAAATTCTTTGTTTGTGTTTAATATAATAACATAATGTTTTCAAATGTGTTGATTTACACTGTCCTGCTAGTTTATATTATTATTGTTGTTGTTCTTTGTGTTTAATTTAAATTGAGATTAAACATTATGTAACACCAGTAGAGTTGTTAACCTGACTAGCACCATTTATACATGTACACAGTGCCTCTCTTTTTGGGTTTATATACAGTGCTGCCACCTCTGTATTCTCAACTAATGTAACATCTTCCATTTGAACTGTCATTTATACAGTGCCACCTCTGTATGAGCCAACGAAGGAGACACTGTTGCTTAACCCAGAAATAGCAATCAAATATTCCTCAAATCATTCTGTCTCTTAAGTAAAGATAGGACACATTTGGCTATTGTAAGTCTTACATGCTTTTAATCATAAGTATACTCATTCAGTTTAACCTAGGGTTAAAAAACAACATCTCTCTCTATTTTTATTTCCAAAGCAGCAAATTTGCAAAATCGTTGGAATATTGGATAGAATGTTGTGAATGATTCATTCCAGCTGTCTTCTGTACTCTTCAAATCTTTGCTTTTCATCCTTTCAGGGTTGATAAAGTACCAGTCCAGTAACAAATTAATTCATTCCTTTCTCTCCATTAATACACCTATAGTTGAAAGGCCCCCAACTTTGTCCTGTTGATACAGTGTGAGAATTGCATTAAAGGTGCCCGTTTGGTTGACTACTCAGGCATGGAGTTACTGGTGTCCTTATAAGAGTAATTTAAGCATGTTCTGACTGGGAGTAAAAGCTACAAATACAGATAAAAAGTGTGTAGGATAATTTATTAAATATAAGAATATAATATTTCATTTTCATATTTCTCCTCATTGTATTTTTGGAAATCCCTAAAACATTATATGGGTACTCCCAAGCATGTAGTGCTCCAGTTGATTCCCTGAGTTACCAATACATTCAGCTGGTTCTGCTCATCAACTTACACATTAATTTTCTGAGTATAAATTCTGTTGTACATTATTGAGACCAAATGATAATTCACTTCTTTTATTAGCACACCATTACTCCTGTACTCCTATTTGCACAACACTATCCCTGTACTCCTATTTACACAACACTACTACCCCTGTACTCTTATTTATGCAGCACAACTTATTTACATAATCCTGTTTCCTCTCAATACTGCACCCATATACTCCTATGTACATGGCACTATGTCTGTGTACTTATTTGCACACTGCTTGTGAATTGCTGTTTACACACTCCTTTGTATTCCTGTTTACAGTGTCTCAGCACCACTTCTGTACTCCAAGGTACTCAACATCACTTCCATAGTTTCAGCTACATTACACACTTGACACACATTTTCAAATACTCCATTATCTTGATACTTTTAGTTATTAAATCAATGTTGTTCATATATGTTTCAACATTGTGGCATAGTTGTAACATATATGAAAATACTGCATAGGATATAATGTGAAGAATATGACCATCTCAAGATTTCATTTCTTTTAGTTCTTAACTATTTTTATGTAAAGTTACAAGCATGGTGAAATAATTAAGATGTTTGCTTCACAATCAAATCTCCAGAGTTTGAACTCCTTTCACTTCTGAGAGAAAGTGTGAATGAAGTTGAGAAGATGGAAATTGTGCAGCCAATGCAAAAGCTCCTGTTTTGTCACATTGCATCACACTGACCCTGCTGACAACTGTATTAAGAGTACTGGTGTCAATGGAATACTCAACCATTTAACACTACATTTCAGTGTGTAGATAGTTCCAGTGATCTGCAAATTATTCCAAATGGATGGTAGCTCCATATAATTTTGTTACTGTGTGTCTATAGTTATACATGTATATGTATATGTTAGTGTGTGTGTATGTGTGTGCATATGTGTATGTTTGTATATGTATGTTATGTGTTTGTAGATGAAACTGTTTCATGATTTTATAATATAGTTTTATTTGTAAATAATTTTCATTATTTATATTATATGTACAATCTTTGATGCTGCCAGATCCATGGAGAGGGAAGATGGATTCTGGAGCCAACTTTACCACTTCTCCTTCTTTTCACCATTTTCTCCCTTCGGTAGTTCTTTCCCTCTCCTCCTCTTGCTTTCTCTAGACAGGGAGCGCATATACTTATATAAAAATACATATACACATAAAGTACCAAATTTTTCTGTAGTGTGTCTGTCTACTCACCAACAAAAATTTGAGATTGGGTTGTGTGTGTGTGTTTGAGAGAGAGAGAGAGAGAGAGAGAGAGAGAGAGAGAGAGAGAGAGAGAGAGAGATGATTGGCAGGGGTGATGGTGAAGCAGGAAGGGATGTAAGATAATGAAGAAATCTTGGCCATGAATACCAAACATATGGAATTAGTTACCATTGAGGAAAGAAATAGTCTTTATAGAAAAATAACAGATAAAATATAATAAAGGTAAAACTGATGTGACAGAGAGAGAAAGAGAAGGGAGAAAGAAAAGAGAATGAGAGAAAAAGATGCATGAATGGAGAGAGAGAGAGAGAGAGAGAGTGTGTGTGTGTGTGTGTGTGTGTGTGTGTTACACAAATTGAGAAAGATGAAGAGAAAGAGCAGTTTTTTTCAAGTTATATAACTGAGAGTAGATAAATCTAACAGCTTCCATTGTGGTTTGTTAGTGTGTGTGTGTGCATAGCAGTAGTAGTTATACTAATGTGTATGTTTGATTGGAGCATAGAATTTGTATGTATAAATGTACATATATGTATTTATATTTATAAACACACATACACACATTTATGTTAGTGTGTGTGTGTGTGTGTGTGTGTGTGTGTGCGCGTGCATGTATATTCATATTAATATGTGTGTAGGTATGTGTTCCTTATAAATGATGTATATGTATATATATTTGTGTATGTGCATGTACATCCACAATAAGGAAGAAAAATAAAATGCAATTAGGATATAAAGGTGGGCAAGTTTTGATATTGACTTATTGTGGTAATGTATGTGTGTATATGAAAAACACTTATAACTATATACATGACTTCTTTCTTTCCCTCTCTCTCTCTCTCTCTCTCTCTCTCTCTCTGTGGTGATTGCTCCAGCTTTACAGATGGTTGCCATCTCTCAGAGTTTCCTCATTGTTTATGGCATTTCTGACCACTCAGATTATTTTTCAGTCCTGATGCAGATCTGTATGGTTTGAAGCATACATGACAGATGTCAAATCACTGCAACTAGTAGGAAGGACGTTGCATACAGTTGCTCTTTCATAGGACTTCAGATGTTGATATACCCAGCCACACATTTCACACCTTCAACACTTTATATTCTCACTGAGTTTCTGATAACATCCCCCCCAAAGCCAGCACTTTAGGCTTTCATGCTCAAGGCAACCCTCTTCAAAAGTTTTACAACCTTCCCTTATATACTTCCTCCACTCAACTCTTTTCAGAGCCAGTTCTTCCCAGTTCCTTAGATTGATCTCCAGTTCCTTAGATTGACCTCCAGTTCCTTAGATTGATCTCCAGTTCCTTAGATTGATCTCCAGTTCCTTAGATTGATCTCCAGTTCCTTAGATTGATCTCCAGTTCCTTAGATTGATCTCCAGTTCCTTAGATTGATCTCCAGTTCCTTCAGGTTGCCTTTTATGCAGTCTTTGTACCTCTTTTTTGTGTGGTTTGTGCTGAGGATGCTTTCCAGTGCACATCTCACCATAGAACAGCTATTTTGGAATCCTATTATCTTCCACATGGCCTGCGTAATGCATCTGAGTAGATATGATGAGTGACTGGAGGCCATTGCAAGGGCTTCTGTATTAGGTGTTTTATTTTGTCACTTTTGATCAAAGCTGTCAAACAGCTTGAAATGCTTATGGTGTACTGTCCATGTTTCAGAATAGTACAATAGAGCCATTAGTATGCATACCTTGTAAATGTTTCATCTTGGTGATGATGCAATTTGCTCAGACTATCTTTTCAAACTGCCTAAATGCTACATATGCTTTCTGAATGTGTGGACATATTTCTGCATCTAGAGAGCCTTCTCTTAACAATGTGTTGCCCAGTTAAACAAAAGTGTCAACTACCCCCTTTCTTGATAATTTTATATAACTCTTTTACTAGTTTCAGCACAAGAGCTGCAGCTATGCTGGGGCACCGCTGTTAGCTTTACTACACTTTCACTATTTGAAATCTCCTCTGATATGTGGTATTTTGTGAACGAGGGAGTTTGATGCTGCTACTCTCATCTGTGTTTCCTGCTATGAGGTAGGCTCATCTGCAACTCATGACAGGAGGAGATCCAGTTTTGTTTTGAAGACACTTACATCCATCCTATGCAGGTCTTTCAAGCTTTTGGGGAGTATATTGAATAACTGGATACCCTTGAAACCCAAGCTGTTGCAGTATCTGGTTTGGTATCTTGATGGTAATGTTGGGATCTTTGGCACTATGCTGTTGTACTCCATTTTGCTGTGTGTAAGTTCCAATACCAATGTTTGGTGCAAGTCCTTCCATGATTTTCCAGATGTATATCACTGCATATCTTTCTTGCTTTCATTCTAGGGAGTAGAGTCTTAATTTTTTCAGCCTTTTCCAGGAGCTGACATGTATTGAACTTTTCATAACTTTGCAGGATTGCTTCAAGTTCTGCTGTTAATTTTACAGTGTGGCGACTATAGTTGGGAGCAGTAGTCTAAGTGGCTGACCATCATGATTTCCTGTTTTCTCATTCAGAAAGTTTCGAAGGATCCAGCCAGTTGCATTTTATTGCCACTCTCCAAGTTTTATAACTATGCTGAGATTACACAGCTTGTGACATAATCATACCATTGTTGAACAGCTGCTTTAGCACCCAGTTGTGCTGTAAGAGCTGTCTCATGCAGCTTCTACCTGGTCATAAACAATGCTTGGTGTTAGTCATCGAGTCATTCTCCTCTAGGAACGAAATTGGTTTCCTGTGGACTATTTATTCCATAACTTTCTTGATGTGTGAGGCCTGAAAGATAGACCTATGATTTTCAGCATCTGCTCTGCTTCCTCCTTTATGGATAGGATATATTGTTCCTACCTTCAGTTTGCCTGGGAGCTTACCACTTGCAGGGAAGCTCTGAAAAAGAAACTGCAGTGGTTTTGCAAGGACTCGGTTACATGATTTGAGAAGGGTTACTGGGAATTCATCAGGGCCAGCAGCTGAGTTGGGTCAGTATTACGTTTTCTGTAATGTTGATGTAATTAATTATTATGTAGTGGTAAAGAACTCCACTAGTTTGTTTCACTTGCCTGTGTCCCAAAAGGATAGTGAAAACACTTGTGAACTGTTCAGTCTTTCACTTATTCATATTGGGTTTTCTGTGAGGGAGCTGTTCTTTTGGAAGAAGGGCCCTGTCTTGTAGCAGACTGAGGCTGTTTGTATGATAAAGTTCAAGAAAGCTTTAAAGTTTAACTTATTATTCTCTATAACCCAGGCCTCTTTATCTGTTTCATGGGATTGTTGCAGACTTTTCTCAATCTCCGTCAGTGTTGTTTTCAGGTTGGACTTTTCACAACTGTTGAGATTTTGTTCAGGTGGTTTGCAATCTTTGTCTGTTGTCTCATAAGAATTTTCCTCTCTCTCTCTCTCTCTATCTATCTCTATCTCTCTCTCTCTCTCTCTCTCTCTTTCTCCCTCTCTCTCTCTCTCTCTCTCTCTCTCTCAGACTAACGAGTGCCACATCCATAAGAAAGGCACCTAGTATACTCTGTAACATGGTCTTCTGTTGCATCCAACTTATGCCAGCATGGAAGATAATGCTTCAAACAAGGTTGTTGATAGTCATGATCGCACACCATCATCATAATCATCATCATCATCATCATCGTTTAACGTCCATCTTCCATGCATGGAAGACGGTTGACAGGAGCTGGCCAGGTAGAAAATCTACCCAAAGCTACTGTGTCTGTTTTGGTAGAGATTTTACATCTGGATGCCCTTCCTAACACCAACCACTCCACAGAGTGGACTCAGTGCTTTTTACGTGGCACTAGTACAGGTGAAGTTAGTTTTGGCGCAACTTTTACAGCTGGATGCCCTTCCACATGCCAACCATGTTACAGTGTGGACCGGATGCTTTTAACATAGCACCAGTACTGGTAGGGTAAACAAGTAACTAATAAGATAAGGAATTATGAGAGGGGCAGAGGCATTTGTGTCAGAGGATGAAAATTAGAGTGTGACAAAGAGACAGAGAAACAGAAGCAGGTGTCTTGCTACAACAGAGGAGGCATTAGAGGAGGTGATCCAGTATCAAATGATGAAAGGTTAGAGTGTAACAGAGAAATAGAGAGGCAGAAATAGGTGTCTTACTATAGAGGAGGTACAAGGTTACCCAGTGAGAGGAGATAGAGAGAGAGAGAGAGAGAGAGATTAGGAAACAGCAAAAGTGTAAGAGAGAGCAGAAGAGAGATGGTGTAGTGCTAGGGTATACTCACAAGTAACAAGAATATGAGCG
>NC_069004.1:16209248-16210178 GCF_001194135.2 Octopus bimaculoides
AGAGAGAGAGAGAGAGAGAGAGAGGGGGCAGAAAGAGGCCAGACCCAAGTGTACTGATATAAAGGTGATACTTGGTTACCTAGTTAGGAAAACAAGAGAAGGAGAGAGAATGACCAAAGGGAAAGAAAGAGAGAGAGAGAGAGAGAGAGATTAGGAAACAGCAAAAGTGTAAGAGAGAGCAGAAGAGAGATGGTGTAGTGCTAGGGTATACTCACAAGTAACAAGAATATGAGCGTAGAACCTGGTTAGAAAGAAAGGGAGTGGGTGTGGAGAGCAGTGATACAGTGAGCACAAAAAAGGGGATTGGAACACAATCATAATGTATGAAGAGAAAGATGTGTGGAAGAGAAAGATGCAATTAGAAGAGGAATTGTAGTTTGATTTCTTAGGGTAGAGTGGGTGAAAAGTGTGTTGTTACATATGGGTGGGACACAACTCTTATAGCACTCAGTTTCATGGATGGGTCTTCCCGAGGACCACATATCACCAAACATCTCGGTCTACTATCATTTCCTCTGTGAGCCCCAACATCCTAAGATCAGTCCTCACCACTTCATCTTATGTTTTCCTGAGTCTCCCTCTTCCACAGGTACCATCCACTTTCTGCGACAGGCACTTCTGTATACACCTGTCTTCGGTCATATGTACCACATATCCAAACCAATGCAATCACCTCTCCTGCATATAATCATCAGTAAATCGTAAATCTGAAAGAGAAGCACAGTCTAACTTATAGAGCAGTAGAGTATTTAGGTAAAGATATTTATGGCTGATTTATAGGGTTACCCACGGTTTTGTGTCCATAAAGTGCTTAGCTTTGTATATGTCTGACATGATGTAAGTAAAGCTAAGCACGGCCATAAATATCTTTATCTCTCTCCCTCTCCCTCTCTCTCTCTCTCTCTCTCTCTCTCTCTCTCTCTCTCTCTC
>NC_069004.1:16210259-16211478 GCF_001194135.2 Octopus bimaculoides
ATATATATATATATATATATATATATACATTTATATATATATATATATATATACAGAATATGGGGTTTAGTCCACTGGTGATCTAAATGACTAGGTACGCTGGGTAAGTGCTGTAATGGATTATCAGAGCTCCAAACTTGTAACTAAGACGGGAGCTATGGATCCATTTTGGGTTTTAGGTTTAGCAGATGTATATTTATGAAAGACGACAACAAATGCCAAGGCATAACAAGTATCTCAATTCATTTACATTATTTTATGTTATTCTTAAATTAGTCGAAGTTTTACAGCTTTTTCTGGGATATTCCAAATGATAGGTGAGTATGTCTGAATATGGAATATTCCATCATCAGAGACAAGTGGAGAACATATGAAAGATCTAGACATGGAAATATTCAGATAAAACATCTAGACATGGAAAATTCGCAGATAATAAGCAATGAAATAGAAGAGTAGAGAGTAAAGAAATAAAGTTCACAGTTCATTTTATGGATGTTAGTCCGAATGTCCTTAGGTAAAATCCAAGGTAAATCCAGGCAGTATTATGGCAATACTACAGCTATCACTTGGGATATCCCAGAAACAGCTGTATGGCTTCAACCAATTTAAGAATAATATAAAATAAAGTATATTGAGGGCAGCGAAACAGCAGAATTGTTAGCATGCCAGGTGAAATGCTTAGTAGTATTTCGTCTGCTGTTATGTTCTGAGTTCAAATTCCACCAAGGTCGACTTTGCCTTTCATCCTTTCAGGGTCAATTAAATAAGTACTAGTTACACACTGGGGTCAAGGTAATTGACTTAACCTCTTTGTCTGTCCTTGTTTGTCCCCTCTATGTTTAGCCCCCTGTGGGCAATAAAGAAATAAATATAAAATGATGTATATGACTTGAGATGCTTGTTATGCCTTAGCGTTTGTTGTCCTCTTTCACAAATATATATATATATATATATATATATATATATTTTTCATTCATAATTTTTCCATTCATAATTTTTTCATTCATATTTTTATTATTACGTTTGTAGAAATAAATAATCTTGTATTTTTCTATTATTCAATTCATCTTTAATTATAATTAAATAAACGTCTTTAGCTTTAAATAGTATAGCTTTAACTATTACACCGGTTAAATATGTACTAATTTTATCTTCATTATTATTTTAAACTTAAACTTCGTTCAACTTGTATTTAAAACAATGATAATTTAAAACAATG
>NC_069004.1:16212207-16212878 GCF_001194135.2 Octopus bimaculoides
ATATATATATATATATATATATATATATATATATATATATATAATATCAGCAAGGTAATAACTTTATAACATGTATTTCATAGTTCCTCTATGGTTATTGGCTACCATATGCTATCATACAGCAGGAATAGTCCTTTTACTAGATATACACTTGGAAATTCATTAGTGTACACAAAATTGATACAAAAAATTTATAATACAAGAAAATAGAATGAACAAGTTTTAATCCAAATATAATTGTTTCTGTGCATCAGTTGTTGATTGCTGAGTTTTCACATATTATACATATTATTATATGAATATTATATAAATATGATACAGCAATAGCTGTGTACTTGCACATCATTAGGTGAGTGACTTTGAGAGCACTACTGATAGCTGAGAGCTATTGCTGGATTATATTTATGCAATGATATGTATAATATGTGAAAACTCAGCAACTAACAGCTGATGCTAGCACACAGAAACAATTGTTGTGATTTAGAGCTTTTCCTCCTCCATATTTTTAAGAGGTCATGGGTCCACAGATTTTTGGGATCAGATACGCCATAAAGCTAAACCCTTTATAGACGGGAAACCTAAGGTAATCTCATAAACAGGCCTTCCCCATTTTTAATATATATATATATATATATATATATATATATATATAATATATATATATATATACA
>NC_069004.1:16213731-16214512 GCF_001194135.2 Octopus bimaculoides
GTGTCCAATTTAACTCGATTTCGATTTCACTTGCCTCAACAGGTCTTCACAAGTGGAGTTTAGTGTCCATTGAAGGAAGGTACGTCTAAGTGGACTGGCTGAGGCCTTAGATTTAGATCTCACTTGGCTTGCTGGGTTTTCTCACGCACAGCATTTGGCAGAGTTTCTACAGCTGGATGCCCTTCCTAAACGCCAACCACTCAGAGAGTGTAGTGGGTGCTTTTACGTGCCATCGGCATGAAGGCCAGTCAAGCGGTACTGGCAACGGCCACGCTCAAAATGGTGTATTTAATGTGCCACCCACACAAGAGCCAGTCTAGGAGAACTGGCAACGATCTCGCTCGAAAGTCCTTACACATGCCGCGGGCACAAGTGCCAGAAAGGCGACGCTAGGCACATATATATGTACATACACAGAATATATCTAAAGACAGTTATAAATGTCTTTACATATATAAATGTTTTCAAAGTTTTGTCAACTGTAGGTAATTTACATGTATATACATTTGTGTACTCTAGCATTGTTTCACTACATACTATCCATAATAACCAGTTTACCTGTATGTATGTACACACACACACACACACACACACACACACACACATATATATTTTCTTCTTTATACTTGTTTCAGTCATTTGAAATGCTGAAGCCCTGCCTTTAGTAGAGCAAATCGACCCCAGAACTTATTCTTTGTAAGCCTAATACTTATTCTATCGGTCGATTTTGCTGAACCGCTAAGTTATGGCGACATAAACACACCACCATTGGTTGTCAAGC
>NC_069004.1:16214592-16215945 GCF_001194135.2 Octopus bimaculoides
CACACACACACATATATATACACATATATATATATACACACACACACATATATATATATATATATATATATATACACACATACATATATATATATATATATATATATATTTGTATATATACATATGTATATATATGTGTGTGATGTGTGTATATAGACACAAACATATATATATATATAATGAGTATAATGTGGCAAGCTGGCAGAAACGTTAGCACACCAGGCAAAATGCTTAGCAATATTTTGTCTGTCTTTATGTTCTGAGTTCATATTCATCCAAGGTCGACTTTGCCTTTCATCCTTTCGGGGTTGATAAATTAAGTACCGGTTGCGTCCTGGAGTCGATTTAATCGCCTGGCTCCCTCCCCCAAAATTTTGGGCCTTGTGCCTAAAGTAGAAAAGTATATATAATGTGTATGTACATATATGTGTAAACACACAAAATGTGTGTATATTAGCTGCTGTGATGCAAACTTTATTATATTTAACTACTGTGAACTTGCACTAGAGACTCCATGTGTATATCTCCCTCCTCACAACCACCTCCCTCTCTCTCTCTCTTTCTTTCTCTCTCTCTCTCTTTCTCTCTCGTTCTCTCCACCCCATCTCCCACCTTATTATTACTCCATTACCACCACCACTAACATTGCCAGCAGCACAGGCAAAGTTCTTACTATATTTGCTATTCTGCTTTTCCAAGCTGTAAGTTAGACCTTGGCCTCATTCTAATACTTTCCTAACAAAGCTGACTCATATTTACACTAATCTCTCCCTTCGTCCCACCACCACCACCACCACCACCACCATTAGCTCTTCCTCCTTCTCCTCATCTATATTCTCTCCCTTTCTTTTATGTCTTTAACTGTCAAATCTGAATATCTTTCACTTGCTCTATTTACACTCTCTCACATACATACACAAAAATGTAAGTGAGACGTTTGTGTGTGCACTAGTACACATCTGTGTCTGTGTGTGCTTATGTGTATGTATATATATATGTATAAGGTGCATCGTGTGTGGGTGTGTTTCTGAAGCAAGAAGGGCAGTGCCCTCTTTTTTTTTTAAAATTCTCCTGGACAGAAATTGAAATAACTGGGTGATGTTAGTGCAGTTTGTTTGTATGTGATGGTTCGTCTCTATCAATGTTGTTCTCTGTTATCTCTCACTATAATTGTCTTTGTATATGGGTGCTTTGTCATGTATATATTTGTAAGTAATATACACTCATATATTTCTAATGTTTGTTTGCATATTAGATGTACACACACATACTCTCATCCAACCCATGCAAACATGGAAAAGTAGTGATTTAAACTGTGAAATATATATATATATATATATATATATATATATA
>NC_069004.1:16215955-16230347 GCF_001194135.2 Octopus bimaculoides
TATATATATATATATATATATATATATATATATATGGAGAGAGGCATGTAAAAGTAGTGTAGAAGTTTATTTTTCAATCATGTGAACCTGTGTTTAATCTTGGGCCATGGAGCCAGTCAGATGGACTGTTCATCTAATTGAAAGGGCCAGCTTTGTAACTGATTCTTCCTGAACATAATTCATTAAAGGTAAACATGCCTAAAATATTCAGGCTTGTAAATGCTAATAGACTGAATAGGTAATTCAGTGGATCAAACATTTTATTAATATCATTGAGAATATTTACAAGTCCTGCACTGTTGTGTGTGTGTGTGTGTGCATGCATACCCACTTCACCCATCCATCCACACTTAAGGAGGTGATTGAGGTATGGAAGTTGGGCAGGGTGGTAGTGATAGGGAAGTAATATATTTCTTCTGTAAGTTATGACCTAGAGGTAGAGATTTATTGCTACCTACCTTGATTCTGTGTTTGAATGCTGACAGGAATGGTGATAAAACATAAGGACATAAAGATGGACAAAATGCTTTGTGGCATTTTGTCCATCTTTATGTTCTGAGTTCAAATTCTACCAAGGTCGACTTTGCCTTTCATTTTTTGGGGGGGTTGATAAAATAAGTACCAGTGAAGCACTGGGATTGATGTCATCAACTTAACCCCTCCCTTGAAATTGCTGGCCTTGTGCCAAAATTTGAAACCAGTTGTATGGCTTTCCAGTAGAGCTTGTATTATCATCACCTGTTTATGTTTGCTTTTCTCTGTTGTTGTATTACATTGGCTTTTCTTGATGGGTAGCATTCGCTTTTCTCAATGGCATAGCATCTCACCATATGTTGCACTTATGTGTCATCTCTTATATTCATCTAGTTTCTTCATATCAGACTTAAACATTTCATCATCAATCTTCTTCAGTCTCCCTCTTCTGCAGTTTCCTGTCACTTACCTTGTTTGACTGGGTTTTTTTTTTTTCAGCCAGCTATCTTCTTCATACACATCACATTTCCAACTAGTTCAGTCTCTTCTCTTGTATCATTTTTTTGTTGGATATGTAAAAATAAAGATTGCATTGCTTTCAAAATGTTTCCGGACTTGTTCTGTTGTGCACCAACAGATGGCAGCACATGGTTGCATGAGCAGTTAGAGCCACCAGTGACCTTCATGAGGCAGTGTGCTGAGTGATATCACTTTGCAAGTTGTGAAATTTGTTTTTGTGATCACACAAATGCTGTAGTCAGCAGTTTTGTCATGGACAGGAGCAAAGAGCCAATGTGAAATTTTTGTGCTAAACTTGAGAAATCTGCTACAGTGACATTGAGCATGCTTCGGCAAGTATATGGCGATGAGGGAATGGGTTCACACAATGATTCAAGTGGCATGGACACTTCAAAAGCAGAAGAATGTCTCTAGAAGATGATGAGCAATCTGGAAGACCTGCCATGAGCATCACTCCCAGAAATGTGGTGTTGTGCATTGAGAATTCGTCCTACAGGGTCAGACCATCAGTCAAGAGTTCTACTGCTATGTTTTGAAGTGTTTGAGGGAGAACATTCAGTGGAAGCTACTGGATCTGTGGAGTGCAAAGAATTTGATTCTTCACCAAGCTCACTTCACTTGTGAGTTTCTCGCTGAAAACAACATGTTATCACTTCCGCATCAGCCCTTTTTGCCAGATTTAGCACCTGTAGACTTCCATCTCTTCCCCAAGAAGAAAATGCAGTTCAAAGGTCACCCCAGAGGGAATCACAGAAGGTCCTCAACTCACTTAGGGAAAATGACTTCCAGGCCAGATTCCAAAAGTGACAGGAATGCTAGGACTGGTGTATTGTTGTGCAAGGTGATTATTTTGAAGGAGATGATGTTAAAACATAAGTTATTTTTTTTTATTAAACATAACTAGTTCAGGAACCTTTTTTTACTAACTCGTACCTTCTTAGCTTAGGAGATAAGAGTAACAGCAAAAGTGGTGAATGGCACAATCAGGAGAGAATTGGTCAGAACACAGAAGTTGAATTTGCCTTTAGTCTTCTGGCGGTTGGTAAGGTAACCAACAAACAAGGGAGCCTATATCTGGTAGAAATAGTAGTCAAATCTTCCTTAAGTCAAACCCTTATATATTGGAAACAGGACACATTTGTTGGTGTACTACTAGACATGAGAATATGACAACCATTGCTTAAGGTACCAGGTGGAGAGATAAACAGTTGCACCAACATTAGCTGGTACTTTCTGTTTTAACATTGAAAAGATGAAAGGTGAAGTGGACCTCAGCAGTATTGGAACTCAGAGTGCAGAGAACTGGAGCAAATATAATGCATTTTATCGTATTCTCAAACAACTCATCTATTCATCTGCCTTACTACTAGATTTATGACTTCTGAAAAAAGATAACATTGCCATGGACAGAACATTTTTGATCAAAAGTCAGCTTAATTGTGATAGACCTGAGTAAAAAACTACAATAATAAATAGGTGCCATCAGCTACTGAGTCCATTGTTGATGTTTCACCTCTACCTCATCAAAATTGTCACCATGCACAAATGTTAGAAATCATTGTTGCTCTATCACTAAAGACTGGGTTTTTGGATTCTTTTCTGTTACATTTCTGGCAATCAGTTCATCAACCAATTGGTCAGTCAAAACTGATAACCTAGGGAATAAATTAATTGTATGTGTGTGTGTGTGTGTGTGTGTGATCATCATCGCCATTTTACCATCCACTTTTGTATATTTGTATGGGTTGAACAAATTTGTAAGGTAATATTTGTCCATGGCTAGACATGTTTTCATAGCAGAATGAAATGAAACACATCACTTGCATGATGGTGATACTTAATTACAACTGCCATGTGAGGTCATAACAAGGACACTATAATAAATGTATACATACAAGTGTGTCTCTGTGTGTCTATATATACATATATATATATATATATATATATACTAGCAGAGATACCCAGCCTTGCTCAGGATTAAAATGTCATAGGTTTTTTTATTGTTTTGGGTTTATTTTTAAATTTATTTCTAATACCTATGGTTCAAATTTCATCAAAATCCGAAGCATATGAATTTTCATGGGGTGGGTGGGGGTGAATTACCTCTACAGTTTGAAGTTTGGAAGTGTGGAAGTTCTAAAGATAATTTATGGACATGACAGGACAGTTACACAGGGAAAGGAAAGCTAAAACAACAAATGGGGTGGGAGTGAGTGACAGTCACAGATGCTAAATGCAGGTGACTTTAGTTTATCAGTTTCATGCACACTGTTATGGCAAGAATCATGACACTCCCTGTGAGAATGGACTAGCCAAACTCGTATAAGTAGCAGCGTGTTTGACTGAGAGGGAGAAAAGAAAAATTGCAGGAAGTTGAAAGGTGATGTTCATGAATTCATGGAGTCACAGGAAATTGTTGAGGAGTTGTTATAGTTTGTTGAGAGTTGTTTTGGATTGGTTACAGTTGTTAGCAGAGTATTTTGGAATACATCAAGTAGAGACAGTTGGTGTCCCCCCCCCCATTCCATGTTATTGTATATCACACTGTTATTAGTGCATGACACTAAGGTGACATATACAGGAACCACATTATAAAAGTTGTGATGAGTTGATTCGAGGCTTATATTGGTCATTAACAATTTTTTATGAAACAAAAAATTCACTAATTATGGAAGACCTATTAGCTGGCATATTACATTTGCAGAAGCAGCAGAAACAGGAGTTAGAGCAACAACTACAACACAAACAGTTGATGTAGTCATAGTTAAAGCACTCAGGAAACACTGCAAGTTCATTTTCGCCAAGTGGCATAGCGAATGCTATAACAGAATTTAGTTATAACCCAGAAGAGAGTATAACATTTTTGGCATACTTCAGAAGATGTGATAGAAATCTTCAAGGAAGAATGCAAGTGTTGGATGGACAATGAAAAAGTGAGACTACTGTTATGAAAATTAGCTCCTTCAGAACATGAAAAATACTGCAATTTTATCCTGCCTAAAAAAACAAGTGAAATTTGTTTCGAGGAAACAATTGAATTGCTATCCAAAAGGTTCAGAGATAAGGAGTTTCCTGTTTAATACTCACTGGGGGTGTTTGAAGGAATATTTTGTCAGTTATGCTGGAATCGTAAATAGAATGTGCAAAAAATTTAAAAACTGAAGGAATTATCTCCTGACATGTTTAAATACCTCATCTTTGTGCAAGGTTTGGCAGCAAACACAGATGCAAAAATACATGCACAAATTCTTACAAAACTAGAACAGGAAGACCAGAATTTAACCCTGCAGGCAGTAGAATAGGAATGTCAAAGAATTATCAACTTGCGACAGGATGTAAAGAAAATTGAAGAAAAAAATTTCTTTCAAGTACAGACATGTCAACCTCCAGGTTATATATATATATATATATATATATATATATATATATATATATACAGAAAATTTTTATTTTGTACCCCCAAAACTGTGTTCTGTATCCGATACTAGGATGTCTGGGACACCGTATCATGCAAAAAGTTCATGAAGGAACCTTATTGTTACCTTCAAGATTGGTTGACTGCATATCTCTGGCCACTTGGTATAGCTGTCTACTATGATCAAGTAATATGTGCAGTTAACTGATCCAGCAAAATCTATATGTAGCCTGGATCATGGACTGTCTGCCTTTGGCCACAATTGGAATTTCACTGGTGGTGACTTTGCTGCAAGAGCACAACCTCTGCAAGGTTTCATCAATTTGTTCAATATCACAGTCCATAGTAGGCCAATGCACGTAACTCCTCAGTACTGATTTCATTCTTGAAATCCTTGAATGTCCCATATGAAATTCACTTAATACACACTTTTGTAGTGAGGCTGGCACTACAACTCTTTGTGCATATATCAATACATTATCACACAGAGAAAAATGGTTCGCATTTGTGTTAGACATATTTTTATTTTCTTTTTCCTTCAACATTTCTTTCATCTTTGCAATTAATTTGTCTTTCTCCAATTTTAATTTTATTTCTTGAACAGTTACTGGCAGCTCCCAAATGATGTTACACAAAATGTTTTGCTATTTCATTTTCCGCTTGCAATGCAGCAATCACGGTATCTTTGAATAGTTCTGTATTTTGGGGAATTAGTATCTGGTGAGTGAGGGAGTTTGAAGAGCTGTGGGGCCCTTGAAACCCAAACTGTTGCAGTAACTGATCCTGTATCTTGATGGGGAAGTTGAAACCTTTGGCACTATGAAGTGGCACCCTATTCTGTTGTGTGTGTAAATTTCAAACTTTCAATACCAAAGTTTAATACAAGCCCTTCCAAGATTTTCCAGATGTATATCACTGCATATCTTTCCTGCTTTCATTCTAGGGAGTAGAGTCTTAACTTTTACAGCCTTCCCCAATAGCTGACACTTTGTGTTGAGATGATTTTCTTTGTGTAGCTTCACTGGATTTCTTTGTGTAGTTCCACTGTAATTTTATACTGTGTGGTGACCATAGTTGGGAGCAGTAGTCAAAGTGACTGAAGACATATGTCTTCCAGAGGACCATCATAGTTTCCTGCTCTCTCATGCTGAAAGTTCGGAGGATCCTTCTGGCTAGCTGTTTGCATTTTATTGTCAAATTTGTAACATGCATCTGGAAAGATGCATCATTACTTATCTCAGTGACCTGATCATGCACTGATTTTGATTCAGGGTTGCAATCACTTTTGGACCAGTGTATCCTGTCTGCACTCCATTCAACTTTGTGTACTGTATATTATATCCAACTTCTGTTGCAGGTGCACAATATTTCCTGGGTTCTGTATCCTCTGAGAGACTTTTGTGTCATTTGCATAGCTAGCAAAGGTGGCTATCTGATCAACTGAGGGCATGTCTGAGAGGGCCATTATGAATAGCAGTGATCCTAAGACAGTGTCCAGTGGAATTTCACTCACTATTTGTTTCCTTAGAGGTGGCTCCATTGGCCACCACTACCTGACTTTTACCTTTTAGAAAGTCATGTAGCCACTCTCTAAGTTTTCTGACTATTCTGAGATCATGCAGTTTGTGACATATATCATGGTTGACTTTATCAAAGGCTTTTGCAAAGTTAAGATATATCATGCCTTCATTTGAGTTGTTGAGCAGCTGCTTTAACACTCAGTTGTAGTGCTGTAAGAGCTGTGTCATGCAGCTTCTCCCTGTTGAAAGCTGTGCTGGGTGTCAATCATCAAGTCATTCTCTTCAAGGAAAGTAATTAGTTTCTTGTGGACTATTCATTCCATGACTTTGCTGATGTGTGAGGTCAGAGAGATAAGCCTGTAATTTTTAGCATCTGCTCTGCTTCCTCCTTTGTGAATAGCGTATATATTATTCTCTCCTTCAGTTTGCCTGGGAGCTTACCACTTGCAGGGAAGCTCTGAAAAAGAAGCTGCAGTTGTTTTGTGAGGACTCGGTTACATGATTTGAGATGGATTGCTGGGAATCCATCAGTGTCAGCAGCTAAGTTTATGTTAATCTCATCTTTGCCCAGTATTACATCTTCACTAATGTTGATGTAATCAATTATTATGTTGTGGCAAAGAACTCTGCTGGTTTGTTCACTTGCCTGTATCCCAAGCGGGTAGTGAAAGCACTTTTGAACTATTTGTTCAGTATTTCACTTATCCTCATTGGGTTTTCTATGAGGGAGCTATCCTTTTGGAAGAGGAGCCCTATATTGTAGCATACTGAGGCTAATTTAGTATTTTCTGTAACCCAGGTCTCCTTGTCTGCTCTTTCTTTTTCATGGGATCATTGTAGATTTTTCTTAATTTGCAACACTGTTATTTTCAGGTGGGACTTTTCAGTACATTTGAGGTGTAAAAACAACTGGTACTGTTATATGTATTACAGATCGCTCACTAGATGCTCCAAATCATACAGGCGAGTTTGAAGACTGCCTCACAAAGATACCAGTTGTTTTTACACACACACACACACACATTCATAATATGATATGCTTTCATGCAGTTTCCATCAATCTGATGCTACATTTGAAGACACTTGCTCAATGTGCTGCAGACCAGGATGTAACTTAAAGTCAAGTAGTCCTGAATCCAACTTCTAAACTGTTTTAGCATCCTTTCCATCATGTTTGCCTCTGTATAAGTTAAATTTACAAGACTTGATTGTTGTGATGAATGGTGTTTTAAAGAAAATGTTAATGTATTCGCTAACTTTGCATCAAAGAAATCTTGTTGGAATTCTTGCTCACTTCCACCATTCTTAAAACACCTGTTGCTTCTCAACATTATACTAAATTATTGTAATCAATCACTGACTTAGCAGCAAGTATTCTTTTGGAGTTTTCTCTGTTTCATAATAGTTCTTTAAATTATGTCTGAATATGGAAATATTGACATATTTTAACTATTTTTAAGTATTAGAGCAGCTGGCAACAACTGAGTGACATTGAAAGTTATTTGGTAGCAATAATTATTTGTGTAATAAATTGGATTCTTTTAAATTGCTTCATCTTTGTTCCTTCATGTTAACTCTTGGAAAGGCTGTTTGTGTTGCTCTGTATCACCAGGCAGTTTTTGGCATGTTATTTGATGAGATGTGATCCACAAATCCATTGTTATAATAGTATTATATATCCTACAAACTGGAGGATCACACTGCATTTTACTCATTGCTTAGTCTCTTTGTATGCCTAAAAGTTTGTAATGGTATTTTAGTAGTTTAGGAGATGGTTTTACATATGAATTTCTTACATGTCCAGTTTGTTCATTTTTAACATTTTTGTTTCATTGTATAGGTAGTCTTTGTATGACTGATAATGAGAGAAATCATGCTGTTTTGTCTTCTTTGCAAGTTTTATTGCTGCTGCTGCTGTTGTTTAGCCCCATGTCAGCTCTCGTCATGCAGACCCATGATCAAAAGCAAACTAGTGGAAATCTAGTTTCAATTTCTATACAAGACAGTGTACTTCATTAAAATCACTCTAGGGTCAGGTTGTGGTGTTAAACTATCTTCCCAAAGATAGTTTAAGATCTGAAAAGATATATTATTTGGGTGCTTTTAGTATAATTACTCCTGTATTCTGTAAGTCTTCCTTCTCTGTCACTCTTTTTTTGATCCAATTGCTTATCTTGTGCACTAATAGTTTACGTTGGGTACACCATATAGAACTCCTACCTACTCCTTTTCTGTGTATTGAGTATAACCATTTTCCAGATAGCACTAGAGTCCTGCCTTTTTTTTTTTTTCTTGCCAACTAAAATTTTTGCTTTTGAAAGTTTTACTTTGATGCCTCTTGAATCTAGATTTTGCTTCCATATTTTGATGTTTTCTCTGGATCTTTGCCAGATTCAGCTATTTCCATAGCTGGGTCATTGTTACACACAAATCCCTTGGACAACTGATCTAAACTCTTAGAAAACTGTAATAAACAGCATCTATCTGCACTCTTAATTCCTCTCTAAATTTATCAGTTTTTTAATATGCTGACTGCATATCTGGATATGGCTTGCATATCTTCCACAAACCATTCATCTACACCTAGTTTTGTTAGCGAATTCTGGCACAAACTCAAACTGTATCTCATCTAAATTAATTCTCATTTTACTTTCATAATTTGGGCCAGTTTGATGTCCTTATAAAGGATCTTGTGTGCCCTTGTAGCAACTGATGATGATACTGCTATACAATTCATTGTGTATGACTCATCCTTCTACTATGTAAATGGCTATGCATAAGTTGGGATAGCATGTCTTTTACTCTGCTAAATATTTTTAGCCTCACTGTAACTGTTCTTGATAGTCCAGCTACTTTTCCTGTTTTCATTTTCTTAACTGTATGCTTACCCATATGACTGTTAATTTCAATAGCTGGTCCTTCTGTTGGGTCTACTTGGACCTGGTCCGCTATCTCTAATGTAGTCTTTTTGTTCAACGACCTTTTGTGGTAATATTTCTCTTTTTTTCTAATTGTCGGTGATGGCAAATACATTGTTATCATTCTATATATCTGTTTTGCCAGTGATTATCTTGATTTGTGCTGATATATTGCTTCACAGTTTGAAACATCTCTGATCTTCTCATTATAAAATATTACATTCAGCTTTTCTCTGTGTTATATACACCTGATGTCTGACATCTTTCTTAGCAGCCTGGTATTGCTTCATACTTCTCTTCCAATCTTTCTAGGTTTGTCTTGTAGCCTTTATGGATCTATCTGTTGAACATTCCACCACCAAGTCATCATCTGTCTGTTAGAATCTTGCTCCATCCATACATGTGGTCTGTGGATTGCAGCAAGTAAAAATTTCTAGTTATTCTCTATAAGTCTCTGTTTCCTCTCATTTCTTGTGATACTTGTCAGTTAATATTTCTTTAACCCTACATCTAGCTGGGGACATTTAAACCTCTATTCCTTCTCTAGGTTGTCTTATGTCATAAAGTCCTACCTATTACCTTGATATCACTCATCTGTATTGAGTAGCAAATTTTTCACTGGGGAAAAATATTTACAAGCTGTTATCCTGTTTCCTAATGAAGTATTCCTTTCTTGCATGTTATCATTCATTGATGTTAGATACTCCTATGTGACCACACCACTGCCATGCACAACACTAACATAGTGTTAGTCCTGTTATTGTTTCTTTCTCATTGTATTTGTTGTAACTTATCATTTTGGAGTGATGTTGTTGGCTGGATACCTTTCCTGTTACCAGCCAGTTTAAAGCCAGCTTAGAATTAGATGTATTTTATAGTGCTACCAGTACTAGATAGATTGTCTGTCAGCATTAAAATTTCCCCTCTACACAGTATCATATTTTATTTAGAGTTACTGCTCTTCTGGATGGGTTGCCTTTTTTGCAACTTGTAGAGACCATATTTCCATTATGCAGAATTACATTCAGTTACTGCTTTCCTAGTTAGGATGTCTTCTCTGTGGTTGAGGAACCACATCAAGCCAACTTAGAAAAGACTACAGAAGTCTCTTGGATCAGTTTTTCTACATGAAATATTCTCTCACTTATCTAGAGCTCAACCTTCTAATATAGTAAGCAACATCTCATTCTGTAATACTTAAAAACTGAATTACTACCCTCTGTAGTAAATGAATAATGCATTTCAGTCCTTAAACCTAAGACAACATTCCCTATACAGACATTGAATGCTGACCTGATAATAGACTTTGATCCATAATCAACTTTGGTATACTGACAGTTTGATTGGTTATTTCTATACCATAGGTTTATTGATTAATGTCTTAATTATAATCTTAATTGCTTTCTGCTATTCTCATGGATCTTTTTTCTTTTCTCATTGATTGTTTACACAACCACAGTCTCCAGTAGCAACTCCCGGTTGTCAATTTTAGCATTTGTGCAACAAATCACTTTTACAATGTCTTCACCTTTTCAACAACTTCAAGTATTCCTACTCCAGTGTATTCTTGCTGCATCATGGCTATTATAATGTTGCTGAAATTATAGAAGTCTCATAACATGTTATGTTGAAATTTATTGTTCAGTGATCTGTAAAGACAACGAATATTACAGCATTATTTCATAATCCAGGTAAAAAAAAAAAAGATGAGAAAACTAGTTAGTTGCATGTTGATTATATAGTAGAATTTCAGAAATACTGTCTTCTACTACTAGGTTACACTGTACTCTACAATTTTATACTTTAAATCCTTTAATACCTATGTTATCAATATGCAGAAGTAAAAGAACTTTTCTCTTGCTTTTTTTCCTTGCTTATTTAAGAGTAAGGAGTAGGATATAAAAATGAATCATTTTTGTTTTATATATAAGTTATTGAAGTATCAATAATCCCACAGCCACGAGATATTATTTAGAATCACTTGCATGCAATAATGTTTACTTAAGTGTAAAGAATCCCTAGAATTTGTCCATGTTTTCAATTTTATTTTCTTCCCATTATACATACTGATATCATCATCATCATCATATATATATATATATATATATATAATTATGTGTATTTCTTCTATCTTAATGAATAAAAATTCTTCTGATAGAATAAATGGGTTAATAGAAACCAATTATAACATGCGTTTTCTCCAATCCTTAAATTCTTATATATATATATATATATATATATATATATATATATAAACTTACTGTTAATAAATGTCATGTGTGTGTTACATTCTGTTACTTAATAGATGAAAAATGCATTGTAAATAAGTGATAGATAAAAAACGTATACGTATAAGACACAGAGGTTCCCTAATTCTTCATCAGTTATCAACCAAAATGGTAATACTCAATTTCGCACCATTAATGATACAAAACTGAGTTGATAATGGATGAAGAACTAAGGACTCTCTGTGTCTTATATGTATATATACATTTTTTCTGTCATTACACACACACACACACCCACCTTTCTCAGCAAACTAGTGTTACTTCCTGTTGCTATATCTAATAGGCTAATTAAGGTAAAATTATCTTTGAATGACAGGTATAACTATTGTTAGTGTTTATACTTCTATGATGACAGACAAGCAGAATATGGAGGAGGTTTTCTTCAATGCACTACGCAGACTGTGTTCCAGTACCAATAACCAACAAGCTGATTGTTCTGGATGATTTTGATGGAGATGGATTACTATTAGACTTGCAGCACTGCTGTTAGGTCATTTTGGAAAAAAAACAAAAAAGCTATTGACTGCAACAAAGCAACTTTTACTTGAGCTCTACATAAAAAAAAAAAAAGTTCCAGATTTGACAAACATCTAGCTTCCTGATAGGTTGTTTTACAGCTGGCAACATCTGTGTAAAAAACAGTGGCATTTGTTGGAGTACAGGTGTGACACCTTGGGCAAGTGTCTTCTATAGCCTCAGGCCAGTCAAAGCCTTGTGAGTGGATTCACTAGATGGAAACTGAAAGAAGCCCATCACAAAAAAATATATTTATTAAAAATAAAAAATATTGCTTTTTATATTACATTCACATCTTTGAAAGTTTTAAAAATATTTACTTCTGGTCTTCTAGCATCAGTGACGTAACATATCTCTTTATGTATATCGCTCTATCCTTCTGTAACATATCTCTCTATATCTCTTGTTTTCACTTTCATTTTTCAGATGCTATTCTTTTCACTTCCAATTTTCATACGCCATTGTTTAACTTCCACGTTATTGTTTTTACTGTAAGCCTAAGTTTTCAATCGCTATTTACAAATAAGCAATGACAAATTACTGACAAATAATGAAATTTTAAAACGCACAGTTGCAGAGTTACATAGAAAGTTGGTATCTCAGCTACTAGCAGTTGACACCTGCGTAATCTAGACTGCGTTTTAAAATTTCATTATTTTCTTTAACCCAGGCAATGCTGGGTATTTCTGCTAATAATGTAATATGAATAAATGTCAAATGTTTTAGTGCATGACTTTTGACTCACCCTATTTATTAAGAAAACAGAGGTAGTCAGGATTTGGATAAAAACTATTTATTTAGTACTTTCATACAGATATATATATATATACATATATATATATATATATATATATATATATATATATGTATATATATTGTGTTGTATTGTGTTCTTGAGCAAAACATCTCATTTCACATTGCTCTGTGATGATTTTGTCATCTGACATGTAGTACGTTGTGCACCTGTACAGGTAATGTTGATTTGATGGAGGGAGTGAGCCTATGTGAACACAAATATTTACTCACTGTAAACAAATCATCTGTGTAAGATGTTCAGAAAGAAATTGCAGAACCCTCATATGTCATCTAATAACAGAAAAGTCCATGGTGTATTTGTATGTGTATACATGTGTGTGTGTGTGTGTGTGTGTGTGTGAGAGAGAGAGTGAGAGTATATATGTGTGTGTGAGTGTGAGAGAGAGTGTATGTGTGTGTATGTATACTTCGTTTTTGTAACTGGTTTGCATGATTCTTGATGTGAATTCGTGTGTTGAAACAAATTTTGTTGTGTCTAGGGAGAGTCATTATGCCAATATTATTAACACACACTGGTTCAATTCCACTGGAACACAGTGTTGGGAGGAGAAATAAACACACACACACACACACACACACACACAGAGGTATATATGCATGGTAAGAAGCTTGCTTCCCAACCACATGGTCCCCAGTTCAATCCCGCTGTGTGGCACCTTGGGAAAATGTCTTTTATTATAGCCTTGGGCCGCCCAAAGCCTTGTGAGTGGATGTGGTAGACAGAAACTGAGAGAAGCCCATCATATATATATATATATATATATATATATATATATATATATATATGTATGTATATATTTATGCATGTGTTTGTCCCCACCCCCACCATTGTTTGACAGCTGATGTTGGTGTGTTTACATCCCCATAACTTAGCGGTTCAGCAAAGGGGACTTATAGAATAAGTACTAGACTTACCAAATGTGTGTGTTTATATATCTGTATATATGTGAAGTTGTGATTTGAAAGATATTTGGTTCCTAGTAGACTGAGCCACTTCATAAGACAGTTTCTTCATTAGTTTGTAGTAGTAGTAATTATTGCTGCTCAATTCCATTTGGTCAGCTGTACATGACACAAAGGCAGCTGATCAAATAATTAGTACCAGCATGGAAGTTCAAACGTATATTGTTTAATTTTTGTTGTTTTGGTTCCATCATCAGTTTCTCACAAGATTGCTAGAAAACTCATGCTCATACAAGGTTTGAACTCTGCATGTTTTGGTTTGTGCAAACAAACTTTTTTCAATTATATCATCATCCTTGGTGAGCTGAGTTATATGAAGAGTTAAATGTTGTATAGAGAAACACAACACATGTGTAAGAATCTCTACTTTGTTGTTCACTCTGCTTGAAATAGCAGCCAAATCACCTCAAATCACATTCATTCATTCTAGAAATAGCAACCAGTCTCCTTCAAAGAATCCACTACCATCTTAAAATGGAGAAGACATTATGAATAATGTGATTTTAGATTGTAGAATAAAAAATGCAATGTTGACAGCTGAAATGTCTTTGATCATAAGATTGTTAAATCGAGGCCAAACGGGCTAAACAACAAATGAACATCCTAAAATGAAACCAGTGAACCAAACAGTGCAATATCTTATGTCTCTTTAGTTATTTTTTTTTCTTCTCTAATGATGATTAAATTATAGCAATGATGAAATAACCTCATCATCTGTAAGACTAGATGTGCAATAATTCATTCCTAATTATTATTTCTATGGCTGTTTTAGTTTCACTCTTATTAATGTTACAATATTAATGTCAATATAAACGTTCACTCTTAATTCTTTCCCCACTCCACCGCAATTTCATTACTCTAAGGCCTCTTAAGAAACTGTCAATTATATTTGCCACTTTGTTGGTTCTCTCTCTCTCTCTCTCTCTCTCTCTCTCTCTCTCTCTCTCTCTCTCTCTCTCTCTC
>NC_069004.1:16230990-16236802 GCF_001194135.2 Octopus bimaculoides
ATATATATATATATATATATATATATATATATACATATATATATATACATACTGCATTGCTTCTTTCCAGGTAAACTGATATCTAACTGATCAAAGAAGACTTAAGTTTTTGATAAACAAGAGTTTCTTCAACCCTTGTCACCACCAAAGAAAATATTGATCTTGTTCAGCACATGCTGATGGATGACAGATGATTGACTATAAATCAAATAGCCAATGCTTTAGTATATCCTGTGAGAGAGTTGAGAATTTTCTGCCTAATGAACTTGGCATGATAAAGGTTTTGGCTTAGTGGGTGCCACGTCTTCTGACACCTGATCAAAAGTGCACCAGGTTGATCACATCATTGCAAAATCAGACATTGTTTGAAGCAGGTCCAGCTGGTTTCCTTGAACATTTCCTAAGCCAGGATGAGTGTTGGCTTCATGAGCCAAGGACAAAGAGACAATCCATGCAGTGGAAACATCCCTTCTCACCTGCTCCAAAGAAGTCCAAGATCATTTTATCTGCAGAGATGATAGCCTCAGTATTTTAGGATGCAAGAGGCATTGTGTTTATTGACTATCATCAGTAGCACCATGCCATCAATGGAGAGTACTATGCCAATTTGCTGAGGCAGTTACAAAAGACTGTCAAAACCAAATGCTTTGGAAAACTGATGAAAGAGGTCTTGTTTTATGAGGACAATGCTCCAGCACTCAAGTTCTTGGTTTCAATGGTTACCATGTGTGACTGTGGATTTGAACTGGTTAAACAGACTCCCATTTCTCCTGATTTGTTCCCCAACAGGAAAAAAGCACTTGAGTGGGAACCAGTGTTGCAGTGTTGATGATGTCATATTTGCTGTTGATGATTGTTTTGACCCACGGGATGAACACTTCTTCACCGATGGGATCCAAGTGCTGCAATACTGATGGAAGAAGAGTGTGGACCACAAGGGCGATTGTGCTGGAAAATAAACTTCTTTTGATCACATTCCATGAGCGTATCTTCGTCAGCATATGAACTTTTCAGCCAACCCTTGTGTTTGTGTGTGTGCATATATGTGTTTGTGTGTGTATTTATTTATTTATTTATGTATATATGTGTGTTTAATTGTGTATACGTATGTATTTTTATATATATACACATACATGTATGTATATGTGTGTGTGAATGAGTGAATGTATGCACACCTATATAAATGGAGAGAAATATTCACACACTTTAAAGAATAGCAATATTTGCTAGGTTAAGAGAGCCTAGAGCAAATTGTTATACTCTCACTGCAACTTCTCAGTAAAGACATGCAGAATTAATCCTGTGTACTTGCCTGTCTAGTATACACAAGATTCATGGGTACATGTGAAGGCCAGCTCTTACAGTACTGGCTGTTGGTTATCCAAAACGTAATCATAGGCTTGTGAAAATTTCCCACATGAAAAAATTCCTGAATGTCAAAGTCCTTTGTGTTTTACTTTATGTTATTTCTTTTGTTTTAATGAAATGTGTGGATCCCCAGAAATTGTAAAGTTATTCTGGGAAAATACTTCCGTTAGTGTTAGCCATGGGTCCACCTTGTTTTGTTGTACTATTATGATTATTATTATTTGTAGGAGTAGTGCAGTTGGAGAAGATTTGAGTCCAAAAACTTGGTCATTTATAGCATGAAAGTTCACTTTCTTCAGGTACATCTGGGTACTACCCTTCTCAGTAACATTTTGCTTTCCACACTGCATTGGATTTTTGTATACTGAGTTCAAATTCTGCTGAGATTGACTTGGTCTTTTATCCTATTGGGGTCAATAAAATAAGTGCCATTTGAGCACTGGGGTCAGTAGACTAACCCTATCACTCCCAAAATTTCAGGCCTTGTGTGAAAATTAGAATGAATTTTTATTATTAGTAGTATTGTTAGGGTGGCAAGCAGGCAGAATGATTGGCACACCAGATGAAATGCTGCTTAGCAATTTGTCCGTGTTTATGTTCTGAGTTCAAATGCCATTGAGGTATACTTTGCCTTTCATCCTGTAGGGGTCATTAAAATAAATACTAATTGAACACTGAGATCAATCAATGCAATTGACTATTACCAACTCCTAAAATTGCTGGCCTTGTGCCAAAATTTGAAATCATTATTATTCTTGCTTTTGTTGTTGTTGTTAATAATGATAATAATAATAAAGTAAGGAAACCTTGCTAGTGTCAGTTAGGAATGAGGGAGTATTGAAAGCAGAGAAAAAAAGGAAAAAACAAAGGAAGAAGTACAAAAAGGACATGAAGAAGCATTATGCAACAAGGGACTACACAATCAATTCCATGTAGCCACAACAGAAGTTGCTGGAAAACATAGGTGGGATTGGCTGAAGGAAGGAACATTGGAAAAAGAAACCGAGAGCACTATACTGGTAGTGCAAGACCAAGCTTTGGCCGTGAATTGGTGGGTCAACCTTAGGAATGAACAAGTGTCTCTGCTGTGCCGCATCTGTAACAGAGTAGACAAAATCATTGCCCATATTACGAATGAATGCCCTAAACTTGCCCAAAACCACTGCAAGTTTTGGTGACACGGTGAGATAGTGAATGTGCTACATTGGAAACTGTGCGAAAAGTGGGGGCTAGGGAGAAGCAAGACATGGTATAATGGTATGAACACAAACCGCAGAGAGTGACAGGATCAGAGACTTGCAAAATCCTCTGGAATTCCCCAATCTAAATAGATCGAGTGCTAGAGCATAACAGACGGGACCTAGTGATGGTTGACACGATACACCACATGTGCTATATAGTTAATGTTGCATGCCCCTTTGATCCACAAGTAGTCAAGAAGGAAGGGGAAAAAAAAGAAGATAGTGCCAATTATTGTTGGGTCCTTGGGGACAGTATCAGAAAGCATCAAGAGGAATATAAAGGAAATTGGAATAGTGTGTCCAATAGAACTGTTACATAAGGTTTGCCTCCTTGGCATGGCCAGAATAATCAGGGAAGTATCAGATAATTGAAAAGAACGGATAACATGGTACTGTAGGCTGCAGGCAGCAGGCCTGCTACGCATACAAGACTCCAGGATTTACAACAAAACCAAAGATAAAAAGAAAAATAACAACAACAATAATAATAATATTGGCTTCAAATTTTGGCACAAGGCCAGCAAGTTTGGGCAAGGGGGTAAGTTGACTACATTGACCCCAGTGCTCAACTGGTACTTATTTCATCGACCCTGAAAGCATGAAAGGCAAAGTTGACCTTAGCGAAATTTGAACTCAGAATGTTAAGATGGATGAAATGCAGCTAAGCATTTTGCCCAGCATGCTAATGATTCTGCCAGCACCCCACCTTCACAATAATAATAATATTGCTATTGTTATTGGTATAGCTGGTGTTCTGTTTAAGAGAAAGATGTGAGATTGATAGAATAAGTAGAGTGCAAGATAGAATACCTTGAGATACTTAGTTACATTCTTTATTTTTTTTTTTATCTTATAACTTTTGTCAGGAGGATTGGCAGTGCTTAGAACACTTCACAAGGCTTCTAGAACTGGGGAGAGAAGAATGTAGTTATCCTCAAACCAGAAATGAGGATAGACACATATCTGCTTATAGCTTTTCTCTTTTACTTGTTCCACTCATTGGATTACAGCCATGCTGGAGCACTATGTTGAAGGGTTTAGTCAAACAAATTGACCCCAGTACTTATTTTTTTCAATCTGGTACTTTCGCTCTCTTGTCAAATCATTAATTTATAGTGATGTAAACAAACCAACACCAGCTGCCAAGTGGTGTGTGTATATATAGGGTTCAATCTACAGAGAAATGGGTAAATTCAACGTTTATGAGTCTACTATGTGAACTTGCTTCCTCTTGACAGAGCTCCAGTATTAATAAATTATTAAACACTTCATCATCATATTACATTCATTTTCCATGCTAGTATGGGTTGGATGGTTTGGCAAGAGCTGGCAAGTCAGAAGACCACACCAAGCTCTGCTGTCTAATTTACAAAGAGTACTGCAGGAATTTTTGTCCTTTGATATCGAGATCATTGCTGGATAAGGCAATGGAGTTCACAAAGACTTGTCAATATTACCCATGTAGACATGGACTTTATTATGCATGTGTGAAAAATCCTTCTATTCAGTAAGTATTTTGCATGGATTAAAAATCTGAACAGATGAATTGTCTGATGTGTAGATGGGCTCATATGATTGTGCTGACATTGTGATACATTGAGATTCAAATTCCCATCCCATGATATTGGTCTATACCATGATGATTGTTTGGGCATATGTCACAACTGTGATGGGCTTACCTTGATAAAATTAGGAAAAATCTAATATCTTTAGTCACTTAGGCCTCAAAATTATTGTAACCACTAATCTGTCTAAAGCTGATTTCTTACATGTTTCCCTAGGCTCTTATAAGCATAAAGCAAATTAGAAATTCATGTATATATATAAACAGTTCTGTCACACCACCACCACATTGTTTAAAAACTTGATAACCAATATCAGTAATAGGCTATCTAATCCCTCGTCTTCTAAGGAAATATTTGATAAAGTAGACCCCCACTATAATGATGCCCTAGCTAACTGTGGCTTCAAAGATAAGATATCTTACAACCCTTCAATTAAGAATATGAAACCTAAAAATAGACCCAGGAAAATAATATGGTTTATTCTTCCTACTTTCTCTTTGAATGTTAAGACTAACATAGGCAAAAGATTCTTGGCATTGTTAGCTGCTGCCCCAATATGAAGGACATTATCACTTGCAAGCCACACCAAGGCATGCTTCATAAATTCAGTCATTTATGAAACAAGTCAAAGCAATGCTCCAAAATAATAAAATACAAAAGAAAAATTAGGTTTATGTGAACACAATTGAAAAGAAAATATGCAAACCACCAGACTTCTTTCCGATACATGGACAAGAAATAAAGCTACTAAGTTGGCTAGTCATGTATGGGACTTGAAGACCAACTACACACCACATACAATCAAATGGAACATCATGGTGAAATCCATGCCAAATGGAAATGGATCAAAGCAATGCAAGCTATCTGTGGCTGAAAGATCTCTCATTCTTTTTAGATTGAAGAATTCCACCACACTGCTTAATTCCAACTCCAGCATTTTAGCAAATGAAAACTGATGGAAAAATTTCTTTTGTCAAACTGAGTCACCACCTTCTATGGGTTGAATATACTATCTCACAGACATGAGTTTCCTCCTTGTTGAATTATTCTACATCTGCTCTACTAATTATGATTTCAATGGACAAAGGGGATGTTACTTTGGGTTTTCTTTCCATTTTGTTTTTCCTACTTTTATTTATGTTTTGTTTTCTCATTCCACCTCTTGCATTTACCTTCCTCTTGCTCTTTTTCATATTTTTTCATAAATCAGCATCCATTCATGTATATTTAAACTTAAAGGATTGCTTGGAGACATAACGCATGACAAATCTGCCAAATTATTGTGTTTCCACAGCATGAAACTATTTATAGCTCATATTAAAATACTGTGTATATTAAATGATATGTGTATATTTATGTATACATGTATGTGTGTGTGTATATATGCATGTATGAGTGTATATACGCATGTGTATATATGAATATATGTATGTGTATATATGCATATATGTGTGTGAAAGTGTATATATGTATGTGTATATGTGTGTGTATGTATGTGTATGTATATATGTATGTATATATATATATATATATGAGTGTGTGTGTATACATGAATGTATACATATATGTATATATATATATATATATGTATATATTTATCTATCTATCTATCTATCTATCTATCTATATATATATATA
>NC_069004.1:16236902-16241902 GCF_001194135.2 Octopus bimaculoides
TCACAATATTTCTCTACCTTATTTGCATCCTTTTCATAGTTGACATTTCTACACTGAAGATGGAACAAACAAAATAAAAAGAAAAAGGAAAAAGAAAGTAGTGAAAAACAATGATAAAACTAAGATGGGGTGATTGATGACCTTTTCATCCTGAAGGTCATTGACTTGATGGCATTGATGAAAGCTGCTAAAATGTTAGGTTTTTCCAGTTAGGGGTTGGATCATATTGTTCTATGAACTTTGTACTCAAACATTAGGTGCAGAATCTAGAATCTTTGTTTTTGTGTGTGAGCGTTCTTTTATTCTTTTACTTGTTTCAGTCATTAAACTGTGACCATGCTGGGGCAGTGCCTTGCAGAATATTAGTCAAATGAATTGACCCCAGTACTTATTTTTTAAGCTTTTGCTGATCCACTAAGTTACAGAGACATAAACAACATTGGGTAACAAACATATATGCACACATGCATGCGTGCGCACACACACACACACACACACAACAGGCTTTCAGATTCCATCTCCCAAATCCACTCACAAAACTTTGGTTGACTTGAGGTTATAGTAGAAAACATTTACCCTAGGTGCCACACAGTAGGACTGAACCTGGACCCATGTGGTTGGGAAGCAAACTTCTTAGATATGTGTGCAGCAACACTAATAATTTCTACTATAAGCAGACAAGGAAGCCTCTAGCATGGTTACTGAACTGGGTAATAATAACAGCCAAATTTCCATCAAATCATGTCCTACTTGTTTAAAAAAAAATAAGGAAGGACATATTGGATGATGTAACCTAAGGCAGTGCTTCTCAAACTGTCTGATGTGGCATACTGGCAGTTTTTTTGTCTTTCCAATGTGCCAGGGACTGGTAATATGTCTTAGTAATACTAATTCATACCAGAAACAATATATATATAATGAATATAATAAAATTTGACAATTTCTTTTATCTTATATTTATTTTGTAAACAAATAATACAAAAGCATTATATAATGTTTCTTTCTTTACTGGAAACTCGCTGCATACCGGCAGCTGATGGCTCACGGACCAACACCAGTCCATGGACCACCACTTTGAGTAGCATTGGCCTAGGGTACATTAGGCTTGGAATAAAGAAAAAAAGAGGAAAAAGTGGTCATGGCTGGGATGGCTTTGATTGTAACCCTGTTGAATCAGAGATAAATGTCACCACCATCAACCGTTACCAATACTATTAATATCACCACCTCAGTTGCTGTAACCATTTAACCACTTCCTCTTTGTTGCATAGCACTGGTACTCTCCCCTTCTTACACATGAAGACTACATTCTTCCCTTCAATGGGCAAGTAGATTAGATAAGTTGATATTAGGGTTGAAGTTGTAGTATATATTTATATGAAGGACCTTATTGACTGCATTGTACCCCACTTCCTTCTCTCATACACAAAAATAAAATTTCATTGAATTGCATGATCTCTGATGTATTGGCTTATTTATTTCATTTGTTGTTGCTTAACCCCAAAGTAAACACTGATCGAACATTCCAACCATGGTCATTCCAGTCCTTTTAGTAGTGTCAAAGCTTACATTATCTAATGTGACCCCTTCTTATAAAAGAAGGTAGAAAATTAGGTCAAATTTTATTTTTTCATTTTTGCATCATCACTACCACCAACCTTCTGATTCAGTTACTTCTAATGTTTAGAATCGATCAGTAAAGAATATAATTTTTAATCCATATTTCCAAGACAAAAACATACTAAATGTTTGAGTACTCACTCTGCACTTGACACAATATCATCATGTAATGTGATGTGACCATCAGAGCAGGCTGTAGTGGCAGTGAACATTTATTGTATGCTACAGTTGCTCCCTGAGGTCATGTCATACTACTATTGGGAGCTAAAACACAAATCTAGTGAGTTAAGCATAAAATGTAAATCTAGTATTGTCAACCAGTGTTGTCTTCATCAGATGTGACTCATTTAATGCTGCAAAATAGATTTGAGAACAATATGACAAAGCTTATTGTTTGTTTGTTTGTTTTTAATTTTATTGTTTTAAATGTTTTACATTCATTTTCTCATGCTTGCATAGATGGGATGGTTTTCTGTTGGTGCAATTATCTCTACAGCTTAATGCCCTTCCTACTACTAACCACTCAGCCATAGAATAGTAGGAGTGATGCCTGTTTTTTTCTTTTCTTTTCTTTTCTTTTATTCTGTCACTTGGAGAAAAGATAGATAGTAAACTATAGGAAAATTGGAAAAGTTCAGTTGCTGTAAGGAGTACAAAATATAATGTTTTGGCCCTTACAAGTTTAGAAGTTCAATTTGGTTACAGTGCTGGATTATCTAGCTTTTGGATCTAAGTGCTAGAAAACATCTATTTATTACCAGAACAGTGAGCTTATCTACCCCCACTTCCTCTCTTATACATTCTCATCTGTAACACTACCAGTGTTAGTGACTTAACACAAAATTTTTTGATACTTTGTGGTATATGTGGACTTCACAAGCTGCATTGCAGGCTAGCCATCTAAGAAAGTAGGTGATGATGCAGCTTGTGAAGTCAATATTTTGTATCCAAAATTCTAAACAAGAATTGATAGGTGAGGCTTTAGTTCTTACCTGGAGCAACTCTCTGTTGCTGGTGGTATGATGAAATGCACCTAAGATGCACCTAAGATGCACCTAATATCAAAGTTAGATGGAGTTTTTCCCTATTTGCATGTGGAAGGTGGTGCGGATTGTGTTATATACTAATAAAGAAAAATGGACATAAAATGATGATTATGACAGATATTAAAGATAGAACAAAACTGTATGCAATGTGCATTAGAAATTGCTGTAACTGTTTTGAATACAACATATGATCTTTAATTGAGTCAGGTACTACATATGATCTCAGATTAAACCAGGTATTACATATGATCTCAGATCAGTCAGTTTCAGGTGCAATACATAAACTCAGATCAAGTAAGTTTCAGGAGCAACACATGACCTTTGATCAAGTTACTTTCAGGTGCAACGCATGATTTCAGTTCAAGTCAAGTACTACACATGATCTCAAATCAAATTATTTTCCAAGAAAAGTATATATATCTCTAAAATTACAAATAATGGTTTCTTATATGACCACTTGATGTCAGGTTTATAGAGGAGGAAAATGAGCTGCTTGATATTCATGCTTTTCCCAAGAACCTAGCAGTAGAACCGAAGTTTGAATCTTCTTACTTCACATTTTCTTCCTCAAGCCTTGAATTATGTCTTGAAAGTCAGTCCAATATTTTCTTGAACCTTAATATATATATGTGAGGACAGTGAGTTGTTTAAGTGATCACATAGAGGGTCCCTTGTTGGCTAGGGGTATTTAGTCTAGCTCATTGTAAAGCATTAAGTTTAATTCTGTTTTTTTTTTTATATATATATATTCTGAGTTGAAATTCTAGCCTTGCCTTTTATTTTCATCCCTCACATACGTATACTCTTATTTGCTATAATGAATACTTTGTAAATAATGAAACCCACCATTTTATTACATGAACACGTGGTCAGTGCCATTTTATAATTAAATTATCAATTAATCTCATTTCCGGCTGCAGCTCAGTATTTTTTGTGTGCATGCTATTTATCAAGTCAGTTTCTACAATACCTGCAAGTGAAGGTAAAAGTTATGCCTCTGCTGCTGAATTCTTATAATCTGAAACAGAGTCATCTCCCTTACTTGTTTGGTCAAAGAATGATGTTAACTCCTAAAATTCTTCTTAATCATTTCATTTAACTCTACTGTTTTATATTTCTCATGTTGAATACACTGGAAAGAAATAAAAGTAATCTCCATTATGCAGTCAGCTTCTGTTTGTAATTAAATTATTAATTAGTACCAGCAGCATACTAGGATAGAATCAATTTATAATATCCCCTTTCCTTACAATAATTAACTTTGTGCCTAATGAAAAAAAAAGTTTCTATTGAAGCAATAAAGGTACATGCAGCAGTTGTTGACAATTTCATTTGTGTATTTATTGACACCTGTGCTAATGTAATTTGAACACTTGAACAGCTTAACTTCGTTTAGACTTGTCAGCTGACTGAAGAAGCTAAGTTACAGTTTTAAATCCAAATTGCAACTGATTGTTTTTTCATTGTAATATTTAACTCTCATCACTTTAATTTCATTTTACTTTCAGTTTCTTTCCGCTGTTCTCCTTTTAATGCATATTCCTAACACACAATTAATTACTTTCCTACTCACTCTGGGTTGTTATGTAATTTTTCTTCCACACTTAATGTAAAAATCTACCTCGGCAGATGACTAATTCCAGACATTAATAGGTTGTATGTGTATCTTTCATCATTTTGGTTTGTTTATTGCCTCTGTATCTTAGTATTTTGGTAAAAAGAAATTGATAGAAAGAATACCAGCTTTAAAAATAAGTACTGAGCTTGATTTGATCAACTAAACCCTTCAGTGCCTTAACATGGTTCCAATCCAATGAATAAAATGAGTAAGATTACAGGTGCAGGTGTGGTTGTGTGGTAAGAAGTTTGCTTTCCAACCACTTAATTCCAGGTTCATTCCCACTGCATGGCACCTTAGGTAAGTGCCTCCTACTGTAACCTTGGACCAACAAAAGCCTTGTGAGTGGATTTGGTTGATGAAAACTGAAGGAAGCCTGTCATATATACCCTCGCTGGATAAACCTGTTGCCTAGCTTTCCTCTTGGCTACCTGATATAGCTTTTTGTTGCCTCCATTTCTCCAATCTTTCCAAGCTTGTTTCCTTGCTTGTATGGCCCTATCCACTTCACTCTTCCACCACCAAGTCACTCTCTGTCTGGCAGAGACTTTGCCCAAACCACAGGTTTGGTCTGCAGTTTTCAGAAGGTTGTCTCATAGGAACTTCCAGTTGTTCTCTGTTATATGCCACAACCTGTGACTGTTCGATGGACCTTTGAGCTTCCATAACTTTCTTTTCCAAACTGGTTTGCATCTCTGCATCCATCTAACCCTAAG
>NC_069004.1:16246902-16263426 GCF_001194135.2 Octopus bimaculoides
AGATGAATTTATAAAGATGTGTATTTGTATGTCCAAGTATTTGGTGTATGCACATGGAAAACGAATGTTAAATGGTTATGATATATGTGTATGTATATGTGACTGGTTAGAGATGAAGTTATAAAAAAAAAAATGTACATTCACACACACACACACACACACATGCAGAGAGAGAGATGCAGATGTGGTTATGTAGTAAGTAGTTTGCTTTCCAACCACATGGTTCCAAGTTCAATTCCACAGTGTGTGAACTTTGGACAAGTGTCTTATACTATAGCCCTGGGCCATTCGAAGTCTTGTGAGTGGATTTGGTGGCTGGAACTAAAAGAAGCCTGTTGTGTGTGTGTGTATATATATATATATATATATACACACACAATTATTATTATTTCATTTAGGCATAGTGTTATTAATAACCTGGTGTTAGAACTCAATATTCATGTGCTTCAAAATAAAGCATCAGAACAGTAATAAGAAATTAAATAAATGACAAGTGAATAAGAAATTATGTCATCGACTTCTTTAGCTTACAGCTGTTTCTGCTATAAGATGCAATCCACTCATAGATGAGTGCACTTCATTTTTGAAACTCCAATGAAGCTATAGGCTCATGCACAAGCACTCAACTATGAATGTATTGCATCTTATAGCAGAAACAGCTGTAAGCTAATGAAGTTCAAGACATGATTTCTTATTCTTTTGTCATTTATTTAATTTCTCTCTCTCTCTCTAACCATGTACCTCCTCTATAGTAATGATAAGACATCTGTTTCTGTCTCTATGGTCACACTCTAACCTTTCATCATCTGACACAAGACCCCCTCCCTTCTCAAAATTTCTTGTCTTGCAAGGTACTTGGTGACCTTGCTGGTGCTGTTATCATGTAAAAAGCATCCAGCCCACATTATGAAGTAGTTGGCATTTGGAAGGGCATCCATATGTAAAAACCATGCCAAAACTGACCTCACCTGTGCTGGTGTCACATAAAAAGCACTCAGTCCACTCTGTGGGGGTGCTTGGTGTTAGTAAGGGCACCCAGCTGTAAAAACCCTGCCAAGACGGACACAGTAGCCTGGAGTAGTCTTCTTCCTGGTCAGCTCCTGTCAAACTGTCCAACTTATGCCAGCATAGAAGGCAGACATTGAATGATGATGTATGTATGTACAGGTGTATTATCATCTTACCTTGACATTACATCACCATAATGCTATCAGTATCCTTTGTTTTCAATATTCTGTGAAAATAGTATCTGGACATGGGGAAATGTAACCTTACTTGAAACAGGTGATGGTTGGCAAAGAAAATCTGCCTCAACAAATTCCATGTAACCCATGCAAGCTTAGAAAAGTGGACATTAAAACAATGATGATGATGATGAAGATGTGTGTGTCTAAATACGTATATCTGTTATGTATATGCATATACTTGAAAGAGGTATATACAATGCGAATAATGTACATATAAATATACATGTTGGCATAACAGTTTCTGTGTGTGTGTGCATAAAATATATTCAAACCTACACGCATAGCAATTTCATTTCAAGCATATTTTGAGAAAAACAGTATAAACGGCTTGATTCATTTCACATACATACAAATCCCTTTTTCTCTTTATGCTTTTAATGAGGTTTTCAAAGTTACAGAATTTAATTAGATTAGCCACAATAAAGTAATTATGTATATTACTAATTTAATATTTTTTACTTTGCAAATTATTAAGACGTTTATATAAAACTTTCAAAATTCACCTCACATACTCTTAACATGAATTTAATTGATGTTTAACAACAAAGAAACAGAAAATTCAATTTGAAATTTAATTTTGTATTTCCAAATATAGATGTTTATATTTGTTTGCAATTGTTGGAAAATTGTATTTTTCAAACTACATTGAGAAAGTGATATTATTTTCATATATTTTTATTGAAGCTTGTGTGTCAAGATGCAAGTGTGTGAGCACACATATTGTCCAAGAAGTACCACTCCATTAAAAATAAATAATAGGAATTTATGAAGTAAAACATGAATATACATGCATATGTATATACATATATACTTAAAATACATGCATGAAAGTATGTACACACACACACATGTATATAAATATATATGCGTATGTTATGTATGTTTATATATATCTGTGTGTAAGCATATATATCTATGTGTAAGTATATGTGTATATATATATATATATATATATATATACGTATGTATGTATACATGTGTGTGTGTGTATATATATATATACGTATGTATGTATACATGTGTGTGTTTATGTCCAGTCATATAGTGATGATTGGTTTCATATCCATAAAATGCTTAGCTTTATAGATGACTCATCAGACTCCAATGGCCACGGGCATATAAACTCTCTTCAAACTGGAGGTAGAAAACCATTACAGTCATTTAATTTGTAAACAAAAGAATAATATGCACAGTCTGAGTGTATATTAAATGGGATGGGTTATCACCGTTAGACTGGTCTGGTCAGCAAATCTTATGGATTTATAAAGCAAATGGGGAATCTCCGCCCTGAGGCTGGTTCCGGTCCATAAACACTTTTTACAGCCTTAATCTATGAATGGGTAATCCCATACCTGCAGCAGGTAGCATTTGAAATGGGGGTAGAATTATAGATTTCATGTCTTGAGTTTAAGAGAAACTCTGGGTCCAGCAAGTCTTTAAGGATCCTTGCCTGCTCTGCTATGCAAAGTTTGCATCATCTGCTCCTGTTTATAAAGGACCCCTGTTGCTCTATGATCCTCCATTTAATTTCATATGGAGTTTCTTCATCATTAAGGTACCACACATGGTTGGCCAAGGATGTGGTGTAATGTCTTTCCAAAACCCTAAGAGGACCTGTGGTTGTACAGGTGCCACTTGAAGGCGGTTCTGGGGCCAACCCAGTTTTTCTCCAAACTTGAGTGCTGGTTGAGTGCCTCTGGTATATCTTCCATTGGCTCTGGACCTGAAGTTTTTGTTGTTGCCACTGCTGTTGTTGGCGCGGTCATTGGTGTTGTAATTACAGGGCGTGGGTCCAACGACACCATTGTTGTTGCCATTGCAGTAGTCATCCCCGACAATAGTGTTGGTGTTGCCAATGGTGTTGTGGCTGCCATTGCTGTTAATTCTGGGTATAAGACTGGTAGCTCTGCTAGTAGTGCTGGTGTTGGCATGATAGTCATCTCCAGCCGTAACACTGGTGCTGTGGTGCTGCTGTTTCTGCTACTGCCTCTGCCATTGCCATTGTTGTCGTCGATGTTGTTGGATGAGCCACTGCAGTTGTAGTTGTCAGTGTTACTCTTCCTGCCACTTAATGCATTGCTGTCGCTTAATGGCTGCTGGTGCTGCCTCCACTATTACCATTGTTGTTGGATGAGCCACTGCTATTATTACTCTGGTTGTTAGGGCTGGATACTACCACAGCCTCATATATGACTTCCTCAGCCTCACATTGCCCCCCCCCCCCATTGGGCAGTTATTGTACTCCCTGCATGAGCAACTGGCCTCTGCTCACATTTTATGGGTGTTTGCCAATATTTTTTCTATGTTGGGAAGGAGCTAAAGGAGACCTTTAGGTTGTGCCTATTGAGCAGATGTCCATGCATGTTGTGTCTGTGTGAAGTGCTTGTCTACTAGCCAGAAGAATGTTCTTCTCACACAAGTCTTGACGTTGAGTTAGAAAGGTGGCCAGAACATCATCTCTGTAGAGACAAAAAGAGGACAGAAGAGAACTTCTTCCATAAAATGTTATCACTGTCATAGGCTTCCATTGCCACATTGAAGAAACCCTTGGGGTTGGATTGTTTGACCCAGGTCGAACCTTTATTAAACAGCACTGTTTTCCTGGCATGCATGATGATGTCTATGTCTCTATCATTAATGTCAGTGAAGCCCCTTGCAAAGGAAAATGCCTTGATCAGTAACCCTTTTAATATAGACAGGTAAAAGTTGCCTATGTTGAATTGGGTGAACCTTGCTCTACCACTCCCTTGATTGGCGTTAAACCATGAAATCACCTTGTTGGTGCTGCACCATAAGGAGAGGTTGGAGGCTCTCCTTATGATCTTGCTTAGTATATATTTTCTCACCAGACCAATCTTGGATTTGGCTGAGTTGATCAGTCGGCATTTTGGGTTAGAGGCAAAGTTCAGTTTATTGTCTTTGATTGTGACGATGCCATTCCTCTTGGCTAATATTTCTACCCTATTGGCTATACCTAGGCTGTTGGTGAACTGTTTGGCTTCACTTTTAATGTTATATGTGTGCAGGGATTTAAATGGCACTGGATTTACTTCAGGAATTCCTTTTGTGTACATGGAGCTTATAAAATATGAGACAGAAAATGGAATTCACAATATTCTTTACTGATCATTACGATCATTTCAGCCCACTGTATGTCAGTGGCTCACAAGTGAGATGCTATACAAACAATTGTGGTGCATCATTGGGGAAGATGTGTCTCATCAGGTGACTTGTCAAAAGGTACCTCGTTTGTTATTCTACATTTCACTTATTTTGATTAGAAAACATTTTGCTAGTTGTCTGTAGTTACTTGCATATACAAGAAATTTGAGTTATAATTTTGACTCAAGTTTCAGAAATCTTGAAATCACAAGATAATGTGATTAATTCAAAACAATGTGAATAAATATGCATTACATTTACCAGAATAAGCTGAGTGCTAAAGGGTCAAGTGTTCCAAGTGATTTGTTTTGTTTAACCAAACATCTGTGTGTTTGTGTATATTTCATGTCCACTCAGATATCAACAACAAACAATAGTAATAGTTTAATTTCTTTACTCTATTCAGATTCTGAAAATACTGATATGTATAACCTATATCTTATATTTAAATTTATATTTTTGTATTTGTTTTATTTCATTTTCCTTATATTTTTTCTTCTGCAGGTTTTGGATATTTTAACAAATAGCTGTGATTATCTCCCTTTAGGGAAAGTGAGTTAATCTTTTGGAAAGTACTGCAAGCAATTTTGGAACATTTTCATTTTTTTTTTTTTTTAGTTATTCTACTTCCCTACAAATTTTTCATCAAAAAAGGTAATAGTACTATTTCACTAAATATTTTTGTTATAACTGAAATTTTGAATTATTTTTCTATTGTTTCTGATCATTTATTAAATGTTATCTATGGAAACCAACTTCTTTCTGAAAATCTGTATGACTGTTTGTCTCTTTCTTTCTCCCCTCCCCCTCCATCTCTGCTCTAATCTTTATTGGCTGGTGAGATTCCTACAGATGGTTTTGTCATTGTGTACAGTTTATTTTAAAAGCAAATCAGCCGAGTAAAGTCCATCTCTTTTATTCTGTTAGCTTACTATTGGCTGCTGTTACAAATTCAGTTGTGCAAGGAGTAAGTGAAGAAGGAAATGACTCAAGCAGGAGGGGAACCTGTACCTAACTCAGCTTGTTGGGATTTTATATTAACTTCTTCACACACATACACACATGGGAGCACACATGCATACATGCACACACACACACACTCTTTCTCTCTCTCTCTCTCTCTCTCTCTCTCAAAACTCCCAAGTCAAGCCTACTTAATGTTCACTCCACCATATCTCTCTACTTCCATCTCAGAATCTACACTGTAATGAAAATTTTAATCCATTTTCTTACCCAGAATTCATTTTTTATGGAATTTTCCTGTGGAGGAAAGCTAGCAATCTCACTTCCTAAGCTGTGCTGGGGAAACATTTTTTAGAATTGATTTGTTTCAAGCTGGTCAAAAAGTGGTAAATGGAGAGATTCCCTGAAACCACATGCATAAATCCATGCATGTGGTTTGTCAAATATGAGTCTTGAAGTATTGACAGAATGAAATGCTGTCTTTCAATAAGTGAATTAACATCCCAATGCTGCAGCATGTTTTGTGTAGTTGCTATATTTCATACATTTGAAACAGTCCAACGCATAATAAATAAATAAATAACATGAATGATGATGTAATAGAAGTAATATAACCCAGAACATAGGGCAGCAAGCTGGCAGAATTGTTAGCTCATTGGTTAAAATGCTTAGTGGCATTTTGTCTGTCTTTACATTCTGAGTTCAAATGCCTCCAGAGTCAACTTTGCCTTTCATCCTTTCAGGGTTGATAAAATAAGAACCAATTAAACACTGGGTCGATGTAATTGACTTGCCCCCTCCCCTGAATTTGCTGGTCTTGTGCCAAAATTTGAAATTAATGTAACCCAGAACAGAAAATATAAGAATTGAATATTTATTTGCTTAATCATCCTTTGAATAGAGTGGCATAGAGGAAGCATGCTGGGCCCATAATCCAGAGGTCCATTGATTGAAACTATGCTGTGCAAAGAAATGGATACTATTTTGATTTTTATACATTGTAACTGAGTTGTCTACGAATATACCAACCATATACATGTATGTGTGTGTGTGTGTATACATACATACATACACATATACACACACAGACACAAGGATAGGTACAAATTATATTATGGAATAGAAATTTATACAGGATCAAGGCATTAACAACTGATTGAGATACACTAAAACCCTAGTAGTATAGTCGGAAGAGGCAACAACAACAATTATAGGACCTTTAGCTTAGTATATACGCTAGAGCAGTAGGATTCCCTCTGCACAGGACAACAGTCCATTCTAAGGTTAACTAACATTCGGCTATTGCTGATATTCATTTGTAGCTATGTGAACTAGAGTATTGTGAAATGAAATGCTTTACTGAAAAACACAACATGCCACCCGATCTAGGAATTGAACTTATTCAACTCTACCTATTTATCCCTTATTGATTTGTATAGAAACATTTTTAAATCCAAGGAGTTTTCAACCTCCACCACTGAATAATAATAAAAAAAAACTATGGCTTTATGACATTGTGTCACATATCATGTGGTCTGGTGTTTAAATTTTATTTCTACACTGTCTTGAAGTGTTTTAGTTAAACAAATCAACCCCTGTATTTATTTTATTAGTTTCTTTCACTAAACCACTTAGTTATGAGGGTGTAAACAAACTAACACCAGTTGTCAAGCAATGATGGAGGACAAGCACTTATGCAGACACCCGCATAGATATACTTATATGTGTATGTGTACACACACACACACTCACACACATGATAAGCTTCTTTAGGTTTCTGTCTACCAAATCTATTCAAAATGCCTTGGTTGACCTGAGGCTGTAATAGAAGACATTTGTCCAAGGTGTTATACAGTGGGATTGAACCCATGACTACATGGCTGGAAAGCTAGCTTCTTAACCACACAGTCATACCAATGTTCTGGATACAAATATGGCAATGAGGTCTACAATCCTTCTGTACAGAAAAAATAGACTCTATGAAAAAGTTTGCAAGACATCAATGTCCTGTCAGCAGTCTCATCATTATTGTCATCACTGGTCTAAGTTGTCATGTTTGTTGTTAGTGCTGCTTTTAACATTGTAATTGTCCTAATTATCATTGTCGTAATTGCCTTTTTCAAAATTATCATAATTGTTGTCATTATTGTTGTGGTCACCATTACCAGGACAATTTACCTCATAAGGGTCGTTGTTATACTTGTAAAGATCTTTGTATGTGTGTTAATTGTTATAAATTGTTTCCAGGCTTGCCGTTGTTGCTGCCATAAATAATGTGAGGCTCTCCTCCTCCTCCTCACTGTTATCGTCATTATCAACGTTTTAAGTATTGCTATTATCAGGAGTTAGTATCAAAACTCATCATAAATTGGGCAACACCACGAAAATAATAATTTAATAAACAGCTTACGTAGTGCAGAGAACACCAGGTATTAAACTGAATGGATACTTTGTCAGTTTTGGCGATTTAATTGTTTGATCAACTAAATAAGCTACTCAATGAATAACTGTGAGGTGACTGAGTATCTCACAGACATATGTGCCTTCATGAAGTAGTGTGCCAAGTGATATTACTGTGAAAAAGCCTTCATGAAATTTTGCATTAAATTTGGGAAGTCTGTTATAGAGACATTGAGCATGCTTCAGCAAGCTTACAGCAATGAGGCAATGATTTGAGTGGTGTGGGTGTTTCAAAAGCACAATAAGGTCCCTGGAAGACAATGAGCGATCTAGGAGACCTGCTACAAGCATCACTCCCAGAAATGTGGAAACCATTCATCTGCTTGTGCATGAGGATTGTCGGAGGACAATCAATGACATTGTTAATGCTGTTGGTCTGTTGTATGGGTCCGTGCAGGCAATCCTAGCGCCTGAATTGAACATGCAGTGAGTCTCTCTGCCAAGTTTGTCCCCCACCTGCTGACCACTGAGCAGAAAGAACATTATGTTGAAGTCTGTCAAAATCGCCATCAACATGCTGCTGAAGACCCATCCTTCAGGTCGAGTATCATCACTGGTAAAGAGAGTTGTGTCTATGGGTATGACCCTGAGATGAAGCAGCAGTTGTCACAATGGAAGAGCCCTTCATCTCCATGAATCAAAGAAGGCACAGCAAAGCTGCAGCTCAATCAAGAGCATACTCATAGCTTTTTTTGACACCTTCAGTATTGTGCATTGAGAATTTATCCTCCAGGGCTAGACCATCAATCAAGAGTTCTACTGCGATATTCTGAAGTATTTGAGGGAGGACATTCAGCAAAAGCAACTGGATCTGTGGAGTGTGAAGAATTCGATTCTTCACAACAACAATGCATCCTGTCACCGAGCTCTCCTCACTTGTGAGTTTCTCGTCAAAAACAACATGGTGTTGTTTCTTCACCTGCTCTATTTGCCTGATTTGTCACCCGCTGATTTCCATCTTTTCCCCAAGATGAAAAAGCAAATCAAAGGTTGCCATTTTAACACTGTTGTTAAGATCCAGAGTGAATCGCAGATGGTCCTCAACTCGCTTACGGAAAATGACTTCCAGGCTGGATTCCAAAAGTAGCAGGAACACTGGGATCAGTGTATTACTGTGCAAGGTGACAGTTCGTTCAGTGGGCTTCCACAGAGTTTCTTGTCTTTCTTCCCTCACAAGGCTTGAGTAGACTCAAGGCTATGGTAGAAGACATGGTTTGGAACTTGGAACCTAAGATTTGTGATTCTTTTACTTGTTTCAGTTAGTTGACTGCAGCAATGCTGGAACACCACCTTGAAGGGTTTTAGTTGAACAAATCAACTCCAGGACTTATTTTTAAAGCCTGGTACTTATTCTATTGGTTTCTTTTGCTGAACTGCTAAGTTACGGATATGTAAGCACACCAACAACAGTTGTCAAGTGGTGATGGAGAAACAAGCACAGATGCAAGCACACACACACATGTATACGATGGGCTTCTTTCAGTTTCTGTCAACCAAATCCACTCATAATGCTTTCGTCGGCCTGAGGCTATAATGGAAGATACTTGCCCAAGGTGCCATGCAGTGAGACTGAACCCGGAACCATGTGGTTGGGAAGCAAGCTTCTTATCACACAGCCACACCCGTGCCTATGTGAATTTCTGAGTATCAAAAACTCATATGCTAAAACCACTGGCTCAGATGTACTTTTTTTTTCTTCTTTCCTGCCTCTTCTACCACTATTACAAAAGTCTCTGCCCCTGTGAACCTACAGTCTAGAAAACCAGCTCCATCCAAGCTTAATCCATCTACATTTCTTTCTTCGTCCTTATTGGCTCATTTCCTAGACCTGCACACTAAACACTTTACTAAATTGTTCAATCAGTTCTTTTCAGACTACATTCTTGGGGAATTTCTTCTTTGCTCGCATTTTTACCCTTCAAAAACGTCAATCTACAGAACTTCAAAGTTCTAATTATCAGTGTTACTAGTCTGGGATCAGTTGGAATACAACAGTCAAAGAATCTGTTTCCCAATCCAACTTATTAATAGCAAAATTAATATTATATATTCTGTTAATTCCTTTCCATGTCTTTTGTTGCCTGTAATTAGGCCTTCTAGAGTAAGCTAGAATGTTTTATTTTTAATTGGAATATGGAGCTATTGCAAGTGTGAGGTGCTAAATGTCTAAATTGTCCATGAAGATTATGTGATGAAAGCTTGTAATTTTATAACTGCTGTCAAAATATTGCTAATTAATGCCCGTTTTCAACTTGCTTTATAATTAAAAATGACTCAGTATTAAATTTGGGGAAGGGTGGTTTGTTAAAAATTGACCCTGCTTCCTGACTGTGACTTATAAATTAATTAATATAACCAACATAATTTGTAATGACTACCACAAAATATTACAGCATTCCTAAAACCCCAGCCAATCAGGGAACCTCTACATAGTTGGTCAACCTTCTAGAAGTAGAAGCCAAATCTTCCTCAAATCATCCTACTGTCTAATAAAAGATTATGTTAGATAATGTTGTCCAAGATATATCATTTTGGAATGGCTTTTGGGTGTAAGTATGCTTATTCTATCAGGGTTAACCTGCAGCTTGTATATTGGTTCAATGTAGAAGAACATTTTGTACCATTATTCTTTGAGACTGTGACATTTACAGGTCCTCCATGTGTGAGATCAAGGAGGTTAATGTTCCTCTTGAACAGGAGAGTGAATTCTAGTCGGATGATATTGCGGAATAAAGAATGATGTTGGGGTGTGAATGATACAATATAGGTGATAAAAAGAAGAGAGGAGAATGAGTTGGAAGTATCTGTGTAGAAGTGGCTTAAGACTAGCCAGCTCTAAGGAGTAGAGGCCACTGTAGTTAAGATAAGGAAAGCAGATAGAGGTCGGAGTATGTTGGTAAGTGACTTCATACTAATCACTTGAATTACCTTTCTTTGAATGCAGTCTAAGTTGTCTTTGTGTGCAGTAACAGTTCCATCTTAGACATTGAATCCCACCTGAGACCTGAAGAGGGTTAGTAGTTGTTAGGAGGCTGAAGAATTTTCAGGCTCTGAAGAGGAAGGCTCTAGCTAGTTACAGGTCAGAGAGATCTCCATCAGTACAAACCACAGCAGTAAGATTAAGAAGCCACCAATCCTGAAAGATGATAAACAGTAAGAGACCATAGGTGATTGGTTTTATCTGGAGATTCAAGTACCAGACAAAGCTGAAATCTTTGCTAATGTCAAGAGCAACAACATTGCTTTCATCAAATTTCTTATGGGTAAGAGCTCACTGGTGAGTGACATACAAGCGCACGTCTCTAATAAATCTGGCTTTAAGAAAGCCATATTGGTGGTCATTAAAGAGGTAGAGAGGTTCAAAGTATTGGAAATTATTTTTGCTGATGGCTCTCTCCATCACTTTTGAGATGATGGAAGTGATTGCAAAAGGAAGATAGTTGACAGAGTTGCCTTGGCAATGGGACCTACCGTAGTGTGTTTTTAAAGATCGGAGTATATCTAAAGATAGATAGACAGAGAGACCGGAGGGAGTTTAGTGAGGATAAAGGTGGCTAGCTCTTGTTTACATTATGTTTGGGTAATGAAAAGAACATTGTCAAGACCAATGGCTTTGTTTGTTTCTTATGACCATAGGTGCTTTCACACCTGGAATATATATATGCATGGTAATGTAGTTGGTGGAGTGGAAAGAGATAACTTTGAGAAGATAATAGCAACAACATTCCAGAAATTATTCACAAACATTCTCTTGTTGTGTTACTGCCGAAACAAAAGTCAATAGATTATTGGCAATTCTTCACAATGACGCTTAACTAAAGTCACAGCAAGTTCTCAAGTTAATCCACTGGCATTTCTTTTTCCTTCTCTTAATTATGTTTAGATTTAGATTAATAAGCTAACGATGCAGATTACTAAGCTATGGCTTCTAGTTATGTTTCATTATTTTTAAAAGATAAACAATAAACATAAAAGTAATTTAAAATGGTTGACATGAAAACAAGAGATGATCTGATGAAAAGCTCTTTCAATAGATAACTGCTGCTGCTGTTAATACTTAAGAAAGGAGCTTCAATGTGGTTACTCAGCTTGCTAGAAATTGCAGCCAAATCTTCTTCAAATCATATCTTACTGTCTCGAAAAATAAAGGACACACTGGTTAATGTAATCCTAGGTATACTATGTCTAAATAAAAGATGGGATGGTCATGACTGGAATGTCTTTGTTTAATGAAAGAGATATTGTCAAGGCTAATGGCTTTGTAGGTTTCAAGTGACTAGAGGTGCTTTCACACCTGGAATGTATAAGTACAAGGTAATGTAGCTAGTGGACAGCAAAGAGAGCGTACACCTAAAAATAGAAGCCAAATCTTCATCAAATTATCTTACTATCTAATAAAAGATTATATCAGATAAAGTTGTCCTTGGTATACCATTCTGAAATGGCTATTGGGTGTAAATATGCCTACTCTATCAGGGTTAATCTGAGGCTAATATATTGGTTCAGTCTAGAACTGAAACTAAAGAACAACCAATGCTATTATATTTAAAAATATGTCTTCAGCAACCCATAAGAATTACTTAATGTCTTCAGAAGTTCAGTAGATGAGAGACAAATCTTCCTCTGGGAGGTACACCAGCCTGTTATAGGGAATGTTGTTTGGCATCTCACTCCCATTATATGGGAGTGTAGTTAAGTATTTTACCCAGATTATTGGTTTTTACTGAAAAATTGCATGATCATATTGCAAAACAATAGTCTTAGCAGAGAAATCCTTCATAAGTAATAAATTAGCATAGTTGTTAGAGTACAAGACAAAACACCTTGTCATATTTGTTCTGGCTCCCTGCACTTTGAATTCAAATCCTGCCAAGATCAATGTTGTCTTATCTCCAGGGTCAGTATGGTGGTGAATTGTCAGAATCGTTAGATTATCAGCATCATCATTAATACTGTCATTATTATTGTTTTAATGTCCATCTTCCATGCTTACATGGAATGAACTGTTTGATACGATATAAAGAGTCAGAAGATAATGTCTTGATTCCCTATCTGTTTTGGCTTGGTTTCTATGGCTGGATGCCCTTCCTAATGCCAACCACTTCACAGAATGTACTGAGTGCTGTTTACATGGCCACCTCACTCTTAACAGAGAGAGGCAGTTTTATGCCTAGGTGTTGAGAGGTTATGGTAAGCAAGAAAGGACAGGAACAATTTTCTTGTTGTAGAGGAGATATATAGATATCTGACATAATGTAAGGAAGGGTAGGAGTAATTGGGAAAGAGAGATAAAGATGGTGATGACAACATGTCAGAATTCCGTCATAGTACAAGAAGGTGAATAGAAGATGGAGTGGGAACAGAAAAGTGAGTGGGTAAAGGTTGCAAGAGTGTGGGGGAAGTAAGCATTTGTTGCAGCTCTTTGCATACTTTGTTTTTTTGACTTTGGACTGAATCCATTAGTTAGTTTAACACCACCACCTGGTGAAGTCCACTCTGTTGCAAGTACTTGGGTCAAGTTTTCAGGTTGAGGGTACCTTCCACCAGTCTTGGGGGCCTTTAAAAAATTGTCATGGGCACTGTTTTCCTCTTCACAACTAAATCGTTAAAAAGAGATATACTGAATAAAAACTTAGAGCTGCCCCAAATACACGATAGAGTAGTTTTATGTTTGAGTAGAGATGACAAAAGCTACTCAATATCAGCAGTGAAAAAGATTGTTATGGAAAATATTTTACTTAATTTCTGATGCCAATTTTTCAAAGTTTTCCTTTAAAATAAATGCAGTGGACAAAATAATGAAATATTTACTACTCCTGATTGGTTCTGTAGTGAGCAGCAATGTGTTATATAATCTTTAAATGTCCTAACTAGTTGAAAACAACCCAAAGGATGTAGTTGATCTCAGTAGTCTTAGAGAGACAGCAAAGGCCTCTGGACACAGACTCTTCCTCAGACCAAAACAAAGAAATAAAAACAAACAAGACAAAATGTTCCAATGGTTCCAAATTTAGGGATAAGGCCAGTCATTTTGAGGGAAAGTCAATATTATCAACCTTGGGACTTGAGTAGTACTTCATTTTATCATCCCCAAAGGGATACAATGATTTCTTTAATTTGCCACTAGGGCAAAGAGACTATATATTGATCTTAATGTATACATTAAATAACTACAATTTAATTTCACAAAATCTGGACATGAGAGAAAAATTTTACATACATATTTGAAACTGGCATACCAAAATTATCTAGAAACATCTATATTCATACATCATGGTAGTGAAGTACCCAATGACCTCATGTATATTATTTACTGAGGTACCTAATAACATCATCTATATCCTGCTACTGAGGTACCAAATGTCATGTTACCTAGCTATATCAACTGTATTGACAAAAGAACCTGTACATGATCAGTAGCCTGTTAGAATTAACAGTGAAATTTCTTCAAATCACATCCAGCCAGCTTGGAAAAGAAAGACACATTGCACCGGCGGTGGCGGCTGATGATGATGCAATCAATTTGCCCCACCCCTCAAAATAGTTTGACTCTGGCCAATATTATTATTATTAAGGTCAACTTTGCTTTCATCCTTTTGGAATCAATGAAATAAGTACCAGTTAGTTATGTCCTGGGTCAATGTAATTGACAAGCCCCTCCCTTCCCCAAAATTTCAGGCTTTGTGCCTAAACTAGAAAGGATCATCATCATCACCATCAGTAAATAACTGGTTTATTTGACTAATAAATATTAATGTAATAGTAATGATGTAATTATTTTAACTAATTCATTTTAACGTATGAAACAGCCAATGAGTATACTTTTAAAAAATACATGTTTAATGAGATGTTACAAACTTGATCTCCTCTGTTTGCATTATCAGTTTAACTAAGACCTATTTGAATTAATTCCAGAAACATTACATAAACAGACAGTGGCAAACCAATGAAAAGTAAACGGCACATAATGAATTACAATTTCCTTGTTATAACTAGGCTATTATTATGTAAAATTTTGTTGGTTCAGTGAAGTGCTGTGTATCAAAGTCAGACATTGTCATCAGAAACTAGAAATTTTTAATTAGGCCAAAAATGTCTTATCACTCTACTTTGAAAGATAATCTATTAAAGTGATTATGTTGTTAAATGAAGCTGATTTCAGTTGAGCTTTTTGTGGAACTAGAAACTACTTTAGCTCAGAATAGTTTGAGGCATAAAATTGGCAGGATTAAAGCATCAGACAAAATGGATTGCAATATTTATTCCAACTCCCTTGTGTTTTAAGTTTAAGTTTTGCTGAGGTCAACTTTTTATCTTTCTAGGGTTGATAAAGTATCAGCCTAGGGTGTAGACTGGTAGAACTGATAGTACCCGTCAGACAGTAAGCTTTGTAGTATTTGTTGTAGCTCTTTGCTTTCTAAGTTCGAATGATGTCATGATGTACTTGGTTGGTAGCCTTATGACATTGCTTGAGTTAATATCATCAACGTCTAGCATATTGGTTGCCTTTTGTGGAGTTCACTCTGCTGAAAACATTCAGATCAGGCAGGATAACATTCTACTTTCTGCCTACCAGTTTTAGACTTTCAAAGGCCCCATAAAATATTGTCTTTCACTCCTAACCAAAAGAATTTTTAAAAAGTGTTACTGGTCCACTCCATTAGTTCTGCTTACAACATTTGGAAACTACTCCTCTTCACAAACATTAAATAGATGGCAATACAACTGATAACCAACAAGGAGGCCTATATATGGTGGCTTCCTCTTACTAAAAATTTCCTTCAAAATTAATCCGACTGTCCTGTAAAAGGAAGGATATATTGAATAGTGTAGCCTTAGATACTCCTAAAAAAATAGGATGGTTTCACTAGGATTGCCTTCAAACATGGGTCTGTTTGCTGATGTTGTCCTGGAGTGCAACAGCAACAACAGCTATCCTAACATATTCTTCCTTTTGCTCTTCTGCTGCTACAACAGTTTCTACTTCTTTGAACTAGTAAGTTGCCAAAACCTACCATGTCATCGGCCATTTTATCTTAAGTCTTTCTGTTCCCTCTCACCCAAATCTTTTATCCATAAAAGTGGAACCCTCTTGGATGTTCCTTCTTGTTTATGTTTTCCCCATATTCTCTCTCTCTCTCTCTCCCTCTCTCTCTCTCCCTCCCTCTCTCTCTCTCTCTCCCTCTCTCTCTCTCTCTCTTTTTGATATTCCATTCCATTTCCATCAGGGGTCTAGAATTTCAGACATATTGAGCACTCAACACTGGCAATATCAGCAGCTTCACTAAGCTTAGAACTGTATGTGGTTAGAGTGCCATGGAAAGTTCTATAAGGTCAGTTGTTGTGACGTGGTCTGTATTTGCCTTTGTCTGAGTGAAAAGGGATATATATATATATATATACTAGCAGAAATACCCGGCGTTGCCCGGGTTAAAGAGAATAATGAAATCTAAAAACGCCGTCTAGACTACGCATCATCTTTATATATAGAGATGTATATACACACACGCACCCAAACACACGTATATATATGTATATCAATATAAATATATGAAAGTCAATGAAGTTTCGTAAAAGAAGGTGATCATGTACATACTTTCTTGCTGTTGTGATTATAACACCTCATTGTAAACTATGTTCCTTGTTTTCCCTTGTGGAGCATATACAAATAGGTTTTTTGTTGCTGCCCACT
>NC_069004.1:16264897-16271030 GCF_001194135.2 Octopus bimaculoides
GTGGCACATAAAAGACACCATTTCGAGCGTGGCCGTTTTCGTGCGGGTGACACGTAAAAGCACCCACTACACTCTCTGAGTGGTTGGCGTTAGGAAGGGCATCCAGCTGTAGAAACTCTGCCAAATCAGACTGGAGCCTGGTGTTGCCATCCGGTTTCACCAGTCCTCAGTCAAATCGTCCAACCCATGCTAGCATGGAAAGCGGACGTTAAACGATGATGATGATGATGATATATATATATACTTTTAATGTAAAGGGAGTGAGAAGCAAAAACTGTGCGCACTCAGCAGTTAATATGTCTTCTGCAAATCTCCTCCAATATGTATATCATTCTAAACCAAACATGTTCCTGCTCTCCAGGAGTGCAAAAATAATCATGGCTGAACTTAGAGTACCCTAGGGGGATAGATTTACATTTCTCACTAGTAAAAAAAAACCAAATATCAGGACTCATTTAATGAGGCCCATGTCGAGGGATGGTACATGGCCTCATTCCCTATTGAGGTCAGTTGCCATGGCTTTCCAGCAAGTTTGGTATACTATTCTTGCAGAAGACTTGTCCAGAACCAAGAGAACTGAAGAATGTGACCAAGGAGATAGGCATGGCAGCTGAAACCAGCTCAAGGTGGTTATAGTTGACATGAGTCTTTCTGGAGGGGAAGACTAGTTTGGTTCTTGCTACCCCGCTTAGGTACAGCATCCAGCATCCCTAAAACTTAAATAATAATAATAATAATAAGGCACAATAACTGTGAATTTATATCCATAAATCTCGGCGCAATGGAATTATATGATTCTTTTGCTTATTTCCATACTGCTGGATCATTTGTTTTGAAACTAAAATATATTTCATTCCCATAGTTCAGTCCAATTTATTGTTGTCATACATTTTTACAAATAAGCAAAATTACATTTAAAAATTTTGCATTGCCTACAGATAACCACTCTCCTGCTATCAAATGGAACTGGAACCTGTTGTCAAATAGGTAGATTATGACAGATAGTAATATGTGCTTGCACATGCATGCATGTATGTGTGATCTTAGGCTCAGTTCACTGCACAGCATCTGAGCCAAATGTCTTCTACTTTTTGGTAGATGGAAACTGAAAGCAGCCTACTGTGTGTATGTGTGTGTGTCCTCACCACTGCATGACAACTGATGTTGGTTTGTTTTCATCCCTGTAACTTAGTGGTCCAGTGAAAAAGACAGGCTTTAAAAAGTAAGTACTGGGGTCAATTTGTTTGACTCAATCCTTCAAAGTAGTCCAATGACTGAAACAAGTAAAAAAAAAACAGAAGATAAAAGATACATTCATACATGCTTGCATACATATCTATCTATCTATCATCATCATCATCATCATCATCGTTTAACGTCCGCTTTCCATGCTGGCATGGGTTGGACGATTTGACTGAGGACTGGTGAACCAGATGGCTACACCAGGCTCCAATCTGATTTGGCAGAGTTTCTACAGCTGGATGCCCTTCCTAACGCCAACCACTCTGAGAGTGTAGTGAGTGCTTTTAAGTGCCACCAGCACGAAGGCCAGTCAGGCTGTACTGTCAACGGCCACGCTCAAAATGGTATATTTTACGTGCCACCTGCACAGGAGCCAGTCCACTGGTACTGGCAACGATCACGCTCGAATGTCTTTTCAAGTGCCACTGGCACAAGTGCCAAGAAGGCGACGTTGATAACGATCATGTTCAAATGGTGCTATTTATGTGCCACCGGCACGGAAACCAGACAGCTGGTGCTCTGGCAACAATCATGCTCGGACAGTGCTCTTAGTGATCCACTGGTACAGGTGTCATCACAATTTTGCTTTCCCCAACAGGTCTTCACAAGCCGAGTTTAGTGTTCAATGAAAGAGGCGTTGGCAAGGGTGCCAGTCTACAAATTTAGTTCGATTTTGATTTCACTTGCCTCAACAGGTCTTCGCAAGTGGAGTTTAGTGTCCAATGAAGGAATGTTATGCGTAAGTGGGCTGGTTACATCCCTGGCAGAGGCCTTGGATTTTGGTCTTATCTTACCTATCTATCTATTTATGGCCAGGCCAAGAGTGATGTTGTGGTGAAAGTGCCATTATGAAAGGTTGCTAAATGTGTAGAATGCATGGGAGGAGGATTGTCTTCCTAATATGGATCCAACTGAGGGACCAGCCATCGGAGTTGACAGCAGAGTGATAGATAAAGCAATTAAAAATATGAAGACAGATAAAGCCCCTGGACTATCAGGAATCACTACTGAGATGCTTAAGATATTTGGCAGAGTAAGATATGGCCTAGTCACTTGTATAGTTGATCAGGTTATCCAGGAAGGCATCATCTCAATGTCTGATGTAGTAGCATTATAATTAACTGCTACAAGGGTAAAGGTGATGCCTTAGATTGAAACATTTATCGAGGTATCAAACTGCTGGACCAGGTCACAAAAGTTAGAGAGAGAGTGTGTGTATTATAGCCCAATTGATTAGAAATAGAGCTAAACTACATGCAATGCAGTTTGGCTTTATGCCAGGGAAGAGTACTACAGAAGCCATCTTCTTAGTGAGACAGTTGCAGGAGAAATATGTAGCCAAAAGTAAACCATTGTACTTGGCTTTTGTTGATCTGGAGAAAGCTTTTGACAGAGTCTCTCACTCTGTTATCTGGTAGTCTCTAAGGAAGTTAGGAGTAGATGAGTGGCTTGTTATAGCTGTACAAGCCATGTATAGAGGTGCTGTCACCTCTATACATTTAGTATACAAGTAGGAGATCACTAGGGCTTAGTTCTCAGTCTCCTGTTAATCGTCATAGTCCTCCAGGAATTTGCAACTGGCTGCTTGTGGGAACAATTTTGTATGTGACAGATGTGCAGGAACAATAAGTCTCAAGGACACATGGGAATTAGATTTTGTCAAATGCCCAGGAGGCTCCCTTGAGATTGTAGATAGTTTCCGTTACCTAGGTGACCAAATTAGCTGTGGAGGAGAATGTTCTGAAAGTATTGTTGCTAGAATAAGAATAGAATGGAGGAAGTTCAGAAAGCTACTACCTCTGCTGGCAATAAAAGGCCTCTCTCTCTCTCTCTCTCTCTCCCTCTCTCTCTCCCTCTCCCGCTCTCTCTCTCCCTCTCTCTCTCTCCCTCTCTCTCTCTCTCTCTCTCTCTCTCTCTGATTGTATGATGCTTGCATCTGAACAGTTATGCTCCATGGTAATGGATCTTGGGCTCTGAATGCAGATGAAGTTCGTGTCCTCCAAATGGATGTGCAATAAAATACAATTCACTTTCATTAGAATCAAAAAAGAATTATTTAAAATTCTGAATGTAAAAGTCATATAAAGTTATTCTGAGCTGTGCCAACTTGTAAATTATGGATTTTTAACATAGAGCACAAAGTATCGGTTATGATACGGTTGATTATGCTGACTATAGTACTTGTGCTTGGAGTTAGTTTTTTCAGGTCCAGAAGGATTGAGGGCAAAGTCAATTGTGGCAGGATTTCTGAAGTATTAAATAATAATAATAATAACAATAATGATGGTGATAATGATAAAATCAAATAAAAAAGGGAAGAATCAATATGGAAAATAGATTAAAAGTGTGTGCTGTGAATGCAGAGGTTATGAATTCAACTACGCTATTGGTAAGGCAATAATTAGATTGCTTTTGCAAACTAAGATGCTGTTTCACAGATTATTTGTTGTTAACATTAAAAAGAACAAAAAGACAAGTTTATGGAAGGAAAGGTCTGTCTTACTGATGAATAATGATATAATGTATATGAAGCCGTTGGGAAGGTCCTAGAAGAGTACTTCCTCACTTTCTGAGATTTCATAACTTCATAATAATTTGTTACAAAGACACTTGAAGATAATTTTCTTTACTCTGGAGGGAAAGCTAGTGCCCATGTCCCTTTGTAGGGAGAGTTCTAACCTCAAACCTCATTGAAATGCTTGCAACAAAATATACTCTACATGAGACTCTAGTGATGTCTTTAGTAGTTGTGTTATTTGGACAACAGATTAAGTCTCCTATATGCTTATGGTAGGATTTGAACTCAGAATGGAAAAAACTGGAACATACCAGAAAGCATCCAGTGTGATATTCCTATTGTTCTGCCTATCTAGCACTATATATATATCATTGGGCCCAATGAAAAACTATATTATATTAGCAAAGAATCTAATCATCCACCTGTAATTCTTAAGAACCTAGTTATATTGCATATAAATTTATTTACAGGGAAAAAATATTGAAAAACATCAGTACATGTGAGAGTGAAAAAGAAACGAGTAGGGTTGTCTTTATATGTGCTAGAAATGACAGCCAAATTGCTCTGAAGTCATTCACTTTTCCCTCTGAAGATATTAACAATTTTTTTCAATTTTTTTTTACCGAAAATGCTCTTTCCAGGGTTTTGAAGTGCAAAAAAGAAAAAATTAGCCAAAATAGGTCCAGAGTGGGATGATGAGGGAAGGGTGGAGTTGTAAAAAAAAAGAGTTTTCAAAACTTTTTCATACAAAGATGTCGCCCCCTCCAAACCCATCATTTCAAAGGCTGTGTTTTAAAAAAATGGGAAAAATTTTCCCCACGAATTTCTTTAAAATCATAATCTATGCCGTTTGAAAGGGATTTGTATAAATTTTTATTAAAAGATACCCATTTTCATGAAAGTTATAAGGGAAAAAAAGTCAGATCGTGTGAATTTTCCAAAACTCCTCTCTCTACCCCCTTGGAAAAATTCTTTCCCATAAATCCCTATATACTCTGAAGCCACAACATCTAAGTAGTGTTTGTAGAAAACTTTGTTAAAAAGTATCCATTTTTCTGGATGTTATGAGGCAATAAAGTCAGGAGTGTATACCTCTGTGGTAATGCCCTTTTATTTATGCGATTTTTTCATTTCATTTCATTCATTATTTGCAAAGTTCTCTCTCCTCCCTCTCTCTCTCTCACACACACACTGCATAGCTTACAGATTGGCTGCTGAATTGTAATCTCTATGCTGCTTTGAGGGGAAGGTAAAACTTGACAAATTGCTTCGCCCTCTGTTGTTGGACTACTGTGATGTTTGTTTAAAAGAGAGATTATGAATATGATTAAATAATGAAAGCAATATTTACTAAGCAAGTGAGCACTATTACACAAAGAAATAATTAGATGTAAAATATAAAAACTAATAGAACTGAGAATCAAATGTGAAAATATTAATAAGGTTCTAGAAGAAAACCTCCCAGAGGGTGGTCTTTCTGCTAGTATATATAATTATAATAATTGTTTTTTGATAACATAATAGGTTAAATAGGATGGTGTCTATATTACAATATTACAATAACCAATATGTTGTGCATGTATAGTAATATTACAATCATGAAATTAGCATTAGCTTATCTCACTCTTTGTGACAGAACCCCTAGGAACCTTTTGCGGAAGTCTGGTTGAGATATGCTGTGTTAGGGTAACCACAGGGTTTTATTGGGTTTCCACAAATAGCTCTTGGATTTCTCTCTCTTGGATAATCATTCTTTGTTTGGAATTTGTTGTTTCTTTGTTTCTCTTGTTCTTTTTACACATGATCCCATTTTGTATCATCCTGTATCATCCCCAATGTTTTTGTGACCTTAGTGATGAATAAAGAAAACTTTTTTTATCATAGGGTATGCATTTAAAATAGTTTTTTTCTTCTTCTTCATGTTAACTGTCAACTCTTCAAAAAAGCTTTTTTTATTATTACTTGTGTATTTCAAACTTTTGGTGTGATTTCTTGAATCTTTAAACAAATGAGACTTGGGAATATGAGATTGTTGTTTGCCAAACAAGAAACAATTTAGAAAAATTGAAATTAGTGTTAGTACAATTCACAAAAGCGAAAAAAGTCTGACAAGAATTGTAACAAGAACACTTATGTTGTGACTGATTAAATACTACTGCAATTATATTTAACAAAACTGTTTTATATGCATATTTCCATTATTCTGACTCCACTTCACTTATCTAAATATAGCTACATCTGACAACAATTTGTTAGTTAGAGACTTTCACAACAGAGTCAGTATTTACAAGCTTTTGTGTGTGTGTGTGTGTGTGTGTGTGTGTGTGTGTGTGTACTAGTGGTAGTTGTAGAAGTAGTAGGGATAAAAAAAAA
>NC_069004.1:16271171-16274318 GCF_001194135.2 Octopus bimaculoides
ATATATATATATATATATATATATATATAGAGAGAGAGAGAGAGAGAGAGAGAAGGAGAGATGAAATTATACATATTTGGAACAGAGTTTATGCATTTTAAACATTTTTATATATTTGTATACTTACTGTTAATATTAATCTTGATATACATACCTGTGTGTGTGTGTGTGTGTTTGTGTGTATGAATTTATATATACACACGTCTGAATTTATATATATATATAAATATATATTGGGTCATCCCATAAATAATGTGGTTCTTTTATACTTCTTTTATTTTTCTAAATTAAGATAAACAAAATCTTTTTTTAATCTAAAATATATTCGCCTTCATTTTCTTCAATGCTCTTCCATGTATCTGGTAGACTTGCAAGGCCCCTCTCCCAAAATTCACTTGTCCGTGACAAAACATACTCCTCCAGTACTGTTCTGACCTCATCTACAGAATTCATATTTTTTCCATACAAATGATTTTGAAGACTGTGGAATAAATGATAATCAGACGGGGCAATGTCTGGTGTGTGGGGAATTTGTTTCCCATTCAAACTGCTCCAGCCTTTGGAGTGTCATCTTCACTGTATGTGGCCAAGCATTATCGTCATGAAAGAACACCTTTTGTCTTGAAACCAAAAATGGTTGTTTTTCTTCTAGCGCTGAGTTAAGCTGCTCAAGCTACTCGCTTGAGCAGCTTAATGTTACATGGGTATGAAACTTGGGCTATGAATGCACAAGATTTGCAAAGACTAGACAAAAAGTAAGTTAGCATGCTATGCCGGATGTGCAATGTCAGTGTGCATGTGCAACAAAGTACAAATAAATGTGTTGAGAGAAAAATTGGATATAAGAGGCATCAAATGTTAGTGCAAGAGGGGAGGTTCATGCGATGTGGATGGGTGAAGACAGCTGTACAAAGTGCAATCTATAAAAGTGGAGGGGATGCATAAAAGAAAGAGAGGTTAGAAGACATGGGATGAGGTAGTGAAGACCATCTTCAAAATGTTGAGCCTCATGGAGGAGATAACAAAGGACCGTGAAGAATGGTGATATACTTTGCTTGAGGAGACCTGTCCATATCAGTAAAAATGAGGTCCTGCCAAGCTTTTCTCCCCCACATCCCATCTTCTACTATCCATCCATTCATCTATGTTCTAACTATAGCTCTACTCACTCGGGTGCTGTAAATGATACCATTTATTCTCCTATGCTTCACATTGTATCCCTGCTACTGTCCCTTATCTCCTCCTCCTTCTGACCCACTCTTATTTCCTACACTTCCCCTCCCTAAACTGATATGTGTCTATCTACCTCAATCCCCATCTCTAACCATCTGTCAAACTCTTTTCACATTCTCATGAACATACCTACTACCCTTTCTCTTCCTCTACCCTTATTCTCTCTCATGTTCAAAATCTACCTTTATGGTACACCATCATCATATGTCCCTCTTTCCAATTGGGAAAGCTATGTATCTCCTCTTCAGGAAGACATTTGTTCCTATCCTTGTATTCACTTTTACCTCCTTCGCTGTATCCCACTCAGTCAAGAGGTCTTGTCTTGAGAGTACTTGGTGACCTCACTAGTGCTGGTGTCATGAAAAAATACACCCAACACATTCTGTAAATTGATTGGCATCCTTGAGGGGATCCAACTGTAGAAACCGTGCCAACGCAGACATTGCAGCTCAGCTCAATCTTCTGTTAGTAACTTGTATCTTTATACATTAAATGATATATATATATATATATATATATATATATAGTCAATAAAACATATATCAGAAAAGAAACACACTCTAAAGAATAGAGCAGTAATTTTTAAAGCAAAATGTTGAATTTTGGTCATAGCATTACTGAAGGTTTTGTATCCACAAAAACCACAGCCTTATGGACAGCTTGTCAGACTCTATACAAAGACAAAAAAAATTAAACTTTCTACCATACGGATGTGAGGAAATGCTCAGATATCAAGATTTAATGGCTAACATAAAGAGGATGGTTTATATGGACCAGAGGATAAAAAACTCTTACAGACCTGAAATAGCCTAACCAGTAAACGGAGAGATCCAATTTTCCAGTAGGTAGCACTTGAAATGGACACATTTAGAGAAAACTTCTTTACAACTATTCAATGTGCCACGTTTAGCATAGTCCTTAAGAATTTTGATTCTCTCTGCAATGCAGATTTTGCAACAGCCACTTCCATTAATATATGAGCCTGGATGATCTATTATTTTCCACCAGAAGTCACATGGGATCCCTTTATCTTTGAGATGCTACACATGGTTGGCCAGGGACATGACAAAACGTCTTTCTGGGACTCTGAATAACTGGTGGTTGCAGAAGCAATGTTTGAAAGATGTAGTGGCCAATCCAATATATTTACAAACATGGGATGTGGCTATATTCGCACTCCTGGTATATCTCTGGTAGGTTCCAGGTCTGGGGATGCTGTTGGTAACACAGTTGCTGATGTTGATATGGCACAATGATCCAGTGGTGTCATTGCCATGGTTATCATTTCTGGTCATATGGCTGGTGATGTAGCTGTCAGTGTTAGTGTGGGTGTGGCTGGTGGTAACATATGGTGTGGGGCCAGTCATCTCATCGGTGTTGATGATAATTGTTTGGTCATTGTCTGCAGGGGTGGTACTGGGGACACCGGATACCTCCTCTGTGTCGCTGGTCTTGGATTCGTCATCATCTCTAGGTGTGGCAATTCTACTAGGCCTTGTCACTCTCAGTGTTGATGATAATGGTTTGATCATCATCTGTGGCGGTGGTACTCCTCTGTGTTGCTGGTCCCGGACTGGTCATCATCTCTGGCTATGTGTATGTATGGGAAATGCAAGCACAAGACCATCCTGCCTGGTGAAGCTGCACCAACAGAGGTGCTGCCTTCTATGAAGAGAATAGAATTGCAGGGGCACAAAGATAATGCAAATGGTGCAAGTCCAGTGCCAACTCCTTGCCTTCAGGCCCAGCCGACCACCAGTGCCCAACCTGCAGAAAAGCTTTCTGAGAACACAACAGACTGATTGGCCACAGCCAGACACCATACTGCATCTTCTTCTCCCATGTCATGTTCTTCATCATTGTCAACAAAGACAAACAAACTAATAATGTGTGTGTGTGTGGGGGGGGGGGGGG
>NC_069004.1:16275104-16277580 GCF_001194135.2 Octopus bimaculoides
TTTATTTCTACATATTTATTTATTTATTATTTATTTATTTATTTATTATTTATTTATTTATTTTTTTCCATATTTCTAGTGTTGGTTGGGTAAGAGTCATAAGAGTAGTGGTTGTGATGATGGTGCTGAAGGGTGAAATGGTCATGGTGGTGGTGGTGGTGGTGGTGGTGGTAATGACTCTTATAAAAACACACACGCACACACACACACACACAGATCAATAATGTGGGATATGTTTTCATCAATGTGATTGCCATTAACTTTTAGACTCAGCATTATCACCAGCATCATCAGCTGCATTGACAGAGAAGAGAAATGTGTGTAGTGAGTTGTGAGTAGTGGTGGTGGTGGGGTTTAAGAATGACACCCCTATTGAAGGCTGTTCTCCTTCCTTTCATCCTATCAGAATTCATTCCACCACTGTTATTACTACAATCAATACCACTACTACTACCTTTATCTCTGCCACCACCACCACCACCAATACCACCACCTGGATTACCAACAACATCCCACCACCATCACTATCACCATGACCATCATCCCTGCCACTACCACCACCACTGTCATAACTATCACTACTACAATCACCACTAACATTACCACCACCACCATGACCACTATCACATCCACTACTATCATTATCAACAACACCACTAGTACCACTACAAACTCCTCTGCTACTCTACTACTACTATCACCACCACCACCACCACTACACACCTCAAATACAATTAGTTTAACTTGTGAAACCAGTGAACCAAACCAATTTAGCCCAGTTGGTCCAGCCAAAGTCAGTTGAGACCAGTCAAATGGCAACAACAGCACATCTGTCCATTTGTAGTCATGCTAGATGTATGTATTTGGAAATAAGTTTGTGTTTGTATAAATGTGGTTCATGTACATGCATGTGCATTTGTATACATGTTTCATTATTATCAGCAGCAGCATCACACAGCTGTTTTTTCACACACACACACACACACACACACACACGCGCATGTTTAGGAGTGTGTATAGTTCTATTATAGAGTTATGTATTAAAAAATCTTTTAAGACCTGATTGGTAGAAAATTGCATGAGGGTGTTCTGACCATTGGTGTTGTGTTTCAGATTAATTTAATCAATGGCCGAAGACACATCTATCAAATATGGTGTTTTGTGGAAGTGGTGGTGGGAAACAGTTTAGTGAGGGGTTAAGTAGAAAGAATGAAACTTAGATTTCCCTTTTCCTTTTGCCTGTTCTTTTAAGAGATGTGTATTATTACATTGTAGCATATGTGCATGTGTGTTGCAACACATAACCACATGCATACACATGCAAACATATAGCAAGTGCAAATCAGTGATGTGCTTATATGTACTTATGGAATCATTCACATGCAAACATACTACAAGTATGTTTGCATGTATTATTTGTTCGTTTTTTACATCTGTTTTTCCATACTCTGCATTGATCATACAAATATATTATTGAAGCCTGTTTAACAGTCAGAGGCCCTTCCTGTCGCTAACACCTGTTTCTCAAGAAAGAGAGCCTTTATTCTGTATGTCTTTGAAGACACAAAGCCAAAAAACAATTTGTTACAAATGACTGTGACAATTGACAAGTCCCTTAACCTCTTGGGTGGGGGGGCATTGAGGTACTGCAGCCATGCAGTGTATCTAGGGTGAGAAAGCCTGGTGGAGTTCATTCCTCTCCAGGCTACACTCATTTCTACAGCTGAGTGGACTGGAGCAACATGAAGTGAAGTGTTTTTGCTCAAGAAAATAATTCATTGCCTGGTCCAGGGATCGAAACCACAATCTTATGGTTGTGAATCCGACATCTTAACCACTAAACCATGCACCTCCACAAATGACTGTATCACCTATAAGCAAACACACACTTGCACACATTCTGACAGAGTGTATCTAGGACTACGTTATGTTATGTGTCCTTTTTTCTTTAATGTAGCAGAGTGTGATTTGAGTAAGATGTGGCTGTTGTTTCTTGCAGCTTATATGGCCAGATAGTAGCTTACTGAATACATTGAAAGAAAAAAAAAAAACAAGGAAATAATTTTTAACTTTATTTTGGCTGCTGGTCAATCCTGATGCTGCGAGACTATTATGATGAAATGTGTTCCAGCTGGGTGCATCCCATATTTTATTGAAATACAGTGTATCTATTGATTGCATCCATTATTGCATCTATCATGTTGATTGCATCCTTTATTTTTAGATGGTTGGGTCTGATTTCAGGGAGATTTTGCTTCTGTTTGTTGCAGGTCTAATGTTGGACAAGTCATTGGTTGCACATGTTTATGCTGCATCAAAACAATATCAAATACCTTTCCAAACAGTTGACAGGTTAATGTAGAGAAACTAGGATCCTCCATAGTAATATTTTCTCTACATGTAGATATAGATGTGTATGTCTCTCTCTCTCTCTCTCTCTCTCTCTCTCTCTCTCTCTCTCTCTCTCTCTCTCTCT
>NC_069004.1:16277661-16288010 GCF_001194135.2 Octopus bimaculoides
CTCTCTCTCTCTCTCTCTCTCTCTCTCTCTCTCTCTCTCTCTCTCTCAAATCCTGACACCCCTGTGGGAAAGCAAGTCAACTGCCCTAAACCGTGTAAAGGCACATGTGCACTGTCAGGTGCTTTGTGAAGACACTCGTAGAAGTCTTTGAGAAGGGATATTGTTTGTTACGTGTTGTTTCTGATTTATATTTGTATTTTTATAACCTTGTTGTATGTCCACGTTATAAAGTGGCATATACAGCGAGTGCAAAGAAGGACATAATAGTATTAACAGGACACAACATATATAAATTAGGTTGAGTAAAAAGTAAGCAACATTTTGAACTACGAAGAATTTGTACCAGATTTTGTAGAGTTTTGAATTTTTTTTATACATATTTTTGCAATTGTCTCATAATACAGACATAGACTTGCCCAAATGCATCAATAAATTAACATTGATATTCTTTTCACCATTGTTATAATCATTTGAAATGGAACTGTCAAAGCATGATATTCGAACAATTTTACTATTCAACTTCAAAAAAGGATGTAAAGCAGCTGAAACTGCTTGTGATATCAATGAAACATTTGGTGAGGAAATGACCAGTGAGTGGTCAGCTCAAAAATGGTTTAAATGATTTCGCAGTGGAGACCCAAGCCTTGAAGATTGTGAGCATAGTGGACACCCATCTGTCGATTAAAAACCGTCATTGAGAAAGATCCATGTAAAACCACTCGAGAACAGGCAAAAGAACTTCAAGTTAGCCAGAAAATCAAAACAGCTCAACAAATGGGTACCACATGATTTAAATGGGTACCACATGATTTAAATGAAAATCAGAAAATGCAAAGATATGAAATTTTCTCATCGCTTCTTCTCCATAACCAGACCAATCCATTTCTCAACCGTATTGTAACTTGCGATGAAAAGTGGATTCTTCACAGTGGTTGGACCAAAATGAAGCACTGAAAACCTTCCCTAAACCCTAGCTCTTCAAAAAGAAGGTTTTGATGACTGTTTGGTGGTGTACTGCTGGACTCATCCACTATAACTTCTTAAAACCATTACTGCAGAAACATTGCCATGAAATTGCCAAAATGAAAGAAAATCTGTTACTCCTCCATCCCAGATTGGTCAACAGAAGAGAACCAATCATTCTTCATGACAATGTTCAACCACGTGTTTCACTAATGACACTCTAGAAGTTGAGGGAACTTGGTTACAAAGTTCTTCCCCACCCAGCTTATTCCCCAGACCTTTCTCCTACTGAAGGGAGCATGCACTACACATATGTACTCTAGACGTAATAGCCAAGAACTGTCGCATCCTACGATTGCAAAAATTTTTCTGCATGCGCAGGAAGAGTGGTGTCACATCCCACGCAAAAGTATTAGTTTTGATAGAAAAAAAATAAAGTGATACTTTTTGAACATGCTTCATATTTATAATTGCTGCTGTTACCACCACCACCGCTACTACTACTACTCAGAAAGAATGACATCATTCAAATCGTGTAGGCCTTTTCAGGAAAGAAGGAATTGGTGGTGGTGGTGTTGGCTGTATGCTCAATGATTCAACAGTAATTAATAGTTCACTGTTGGCTCAAATCAAGTTGTTGCTACAAATTATAATTTAAGATGTTTGATCTGAAATGATTTTGGAATTGTTTTTAAGATAGATGAGGTGAGATATCATGCTTTATGATGTGTGTTGTTGTTGTTTAGCCTAAGGTCAGCTCTGATCTAGCAGTGGTGTTTCAGTGGTGTGTATTCTGTACTGCAGTAAGTGTTGATTGGTGTTTATTAAGAGATAAATTTCCATTGAACTGAGTTTGTGACCTAATTTTTATTTTCTCGGTAATACAATTTACAGGTAACTTACGATTGAGCAAGTGTTAGTCAATATATGCTGAATATTAGGGCTGATTAATGAATACACGCATCCACACACATGGCCATGCAGAACAGAAAAAAAAATTCAATCTGTAATTTGAGTTGACACAGTTTTAACCACAGAACACTAATAAGTAAACTTTTATCTTTCAATGATTAAGTTATTCCTATCAAGGCAATAAATCATTTTAATTAACTTATATACATATAAATCAGATTTAACTTTGACTAATCATAGATGTCATGGTTTATATATACAGGATGCGATGGGTAATTTGTTGCCATTTCATATTTTTTATTTCGCACATGCACATTGTTCGCTTTTGATTTTTTTGATTACACAGTATATAGTAGAATCAGTTGGGCACCATCTGTGAGAAAAACAGCATCATAAAGCAATTTACTCTGCCAGAAATTTGGAAATGACATGCTATACTGCTTGGCATTTGTGCCAGAAGCTCCAGTGTGAACAGATGGTGAACACAAGAAGAACCATTGGCTTGCCGTGTTCCCAAAACATGTACCGAGAGTGATAAAAATCAAACATCCAGTTAACATCATGGTGTTTGGAGTGATCACTAGTGATGGCGATGTTAGGCCTCCATTCATCTGCCCACATGGCCTCATACTCAACACAGAGGCCTACATTAAGTGCCTGGAGGAGGTAGTGCTGCCCTGGGTGAAGAGGGTGGATGCTGGAAGAACCTATGTCTGGCAACAGGACTTTGCATCATGCCACACAAGCAAAAGAACCCAGTCATGGCTGTTAGACAATTTCTGTGATGGCATCACCCCCAACTCCGTGTACTGCAACCTCTTTTAATATGTGTGGAGTGCAGTGGAGCGAGAGACCAACAAAACTCCTTGTAACACCAAAGATGAACTGAAGGCAAGGATTATGGCAGCATTCACCAACTTAAACAAGGAGACCATTCAGAAGAGTTGGAGGAGTGAAGCTAATTGTGATTTTATTGAATAAATTTACTCTTTAGTATTTCAAGATATTTTTATGTAATTTTGGTAAATACATCTGTTAAAATGAGATGTCAGTGTTATTTTCATTTTTGCATAATTTAGATGACAGTATATTCACCGCACCCTGTATATCTGTGTGTGTGTGTGTGATTATATGTATTCTCTTCTGTTTAATGTCTGTATTAAAGCAGGTATTGGTTTGATTGACCAGCAATACATCACTTTGCTTCTCACCCTAGGTTCATCTCATCTGTGAGACTCTACATTCTCAGAGTAAAACCGAATTACTTCTTACTTTCTGTTTGTAAGTCCCCCTACCAAATCACTTTCCTTTTTTTATCCATCATCCATTCACAGTGTCTGGTTCAGTAGCACCACCAAATAACTGTCAAAGGGACACATTTTAGCAGTGGGATTACATTAACAAATAAATTTATATAAATTATAGAATGTTAGTTTACTACTGTAAACAATATGATCTGAGGAAAATAATGATGATATATATTGGCAATTGGTGAGTATAAACTGCAAAAATGGACTCAATCTGTGTGCCATAGTCTAACATTGCAGGTAATACTCTTTGTTCGAAAGTAGTGTATTCTAATGGTACAAAATCACTAAATCGAGAGAGACTGACAGAAGCAAAGAGAGAGAGGAAAAATAATAGAGAATAAGAGAGATAAAAGTACAGGAGACTACAGAAGAGGGAGATCACAAGGTAACACTGGGAATCAAAGAGGGGAGGTAATTAAGAATGCTGGTAAATTTGAGAAGTGGGTAAAGGTTAGAAGATAGGAAGACAGTTGAATAATAGGTATAAGATAGTTACATTGAATGAATTGTAGTTTGGGTTCATACTAGGATAAGGAATCTGTGATACTTTACTTTACTTGGTGGGAGTTCAGAGAAGTCCTTTACTTCATGGGGAGTTGTTCAGAGCATGCATGAGGCAAGTTAAAAAAAACAAAAACACATGAGTGATAGATTTTAATACATTAGCAGGTATTTACCAAGGTTCTATCTCCAACCTCTTTACAGTAGAGCTTATGAAAATCACACAGAAGATCCAAACTGTGTCCTCAGGAGCTTTTGTATGCAGATAGTGAATTGGTTCTTATCGCAAACTTTGTTCAGAAATAAAATTGCAAGAGAAGTTTGAAACTTATAAAGTGGGCTAGTGTGAAAAATGTAAAGATTGACAAAGTAAGGACCAAAGTACTAACAAATAATGAGGATCAGAAAGACCCAGCAGCATCTTGATACATTAGGGAAGTGACCATGCTTAACATGTAGAAAGATATACAGTGGAACAGTAGAGCATATGAAACTTGTTCTACAGTTATTCTTTATGAATATTGATATAATTCTTTTCACAACACATCATCATCAATGTCATCTATGTGAAAGGAAAATCCTCTCATCTTCATCCTTTTTAATCTCCCTGTAGCCCTTCCAGCTACCCATTAAAGAGATAAGATAAAGTGCTCCCCCTTTTTGTTTAAAGAAGAATGAAAAAAGTTGTGTGTATATATATGTTTGTGTGTATATATATATGTTTGTGTGTGTGAGTGTGTCTGTGTGTAAGTCCTATTTTTGTTAAGATGACTAACCAACAGCGAGCAGTTCTTTAGGTTTTAGCTAAGAATAGCATATTGTTGTTGGTAGTAATGGTGGTGGTGGTGATAAAAGGGCAGTGTTAACATTTACAAATATACTAATAGTTTATTTACTTTTACAACCATAGTAGAGAGTGGGTGATCAGTGTGCACACTCGTACACCCAAACACATGCATGGGTGTGCTTGCAACTGTATACATTCACAAAATATATACGGTACATATCCCAAATCTATCTCTCATATTCAAGATGGAATTAAGAAGATAGTGTTATCTCAGTTTCCTTTTTTTATTTATATTCTAAGACAACATGTTTGCACTCTGCCGTCTTGCTACAGTAAAGTTCCTTTACAGTTTTCGTATTATTTTCTAATTTGATGATTATTTTTTCTGCCTTCTGTTTGTCTCATGAAAGCATGTGGTCTAATGGTTAAGGGATTAGATCACAACCATCAAGTTTGATTCTTGAATTGGGCAGTAAATTGTGGTTTTAAACAGGGCATGTTGCTTCAGTCAACTCAGCTGAAAATGAGTACCAGCTGCTGCTGCTAAGTATCAATCCTGTGACAGACTGGAACCTATTCAGGGGCAAGGGAGCTTTATTGCCTCACGAATCTGGACAGGTTCTAGACTTATGATAACCTCTAGACATGAGCCTGACTGTTTTATTTATGTGTGTGTGTGTGTGTCTGTCTGTCTCTATATTTACTCACACACATATATACATACACACACATGTTCACTTTTAAAATTAATGATGAAAGTAGAAACTTTACCAATCCTGAGTTTCTGGTCATTAATCTTCAGAAAATTATTTAAAAGATGAGTAAATCCACACACGAACACATGCATGCACGCACACACAAAATGGGTGAAAATATACTCAATACATACAGCAGACTTTATTCATTTCTTTGATGCTGAGCAATGAAGGGAACCTTCAGCTTTGTGTGTGGTGGGGTGAGTGTATGTGAATCAATTATTCTCCTTCCCAAAATTTCAAACCTTGTGCCTATAATAGAAAGGATTATTATTATTATTACTGAGTGGGAGAGAAGTGCATGCCATTGAAGTGAAACCAGGGTAGAATATATGAAGCTCAGTATACCCATCATGACTACCTGTCTGATAAGGATACACCAGGCACATGCATCATAACCATATGTGTGTGACATGGTGATCTTATATCAAGATAAACAGTGCATGACCTCACAGGTGGGGCCCAGTTAGAATTTTCTTCAGGTTGAGTAGCCTATCTCACTCCATAGGTCCTTGAATAAGAGTTGTTTAAGGATGTTTGAATGAAACACCCATGTTTCCAGAGATTAATTATTCAAACGTCAAAGAATTCCTCTCAACACATGACTATGATGCTTTCCCACTCCTGCTCGTGATCAGAGATGCACATATTTTCAGCCACTAAAGGATGTGCTCGACTTCTTAAAGTCAAACAACTGACAAGCAAATTTATGGTATTGAGCATATTATTATTATTATTATTATTATTATTATTATTATTATTAAGGCAGTAAGCTGGCAGAATCGTTAGCGCAGTGGATGGAATGCTTAGTGGTATTTCGTCCATTGCTATTTTCTGAGTTCAAATTCTGCTATGGTCAACTTTGCCTTTTATCCTTTTGGGGTTCAGTAAATTAAATACCAGTGAAACACTGTGGTCGATGTCATCAACTAGTCTCCTCTCCAAAATTTCAGGCCTTGTGCCTTTAGTAGAAAGGATTATTATTATTATTATTTTCTGAGTTTGCTTTAGTTTATACAAGCTGCATCCAAGTTTCAGCTCGGGGTGAGCTGGCAGAATCATTTGCATGTTGGACAAAATGCTTAGTTGCATTTCTTTTGGCTCTTCAAACTCTATACTTGAATGCCACTGAGGTCAACTTTGCCTTTCATCCTTTAAGGGGAGAAATCAGGAAAATTAAATACCAGTCAAGTACTGGGATCACTGTCCCTACCCCCCTAAAACTACTAGCCTTGTGCCAAAATTTGAAACTATTATTATTACTATTATTAGTAACATCAAGTAATAAATAGTAAATTGCTTGTTCAAGTTTTCATGTCAGTTGTACAACTTTCAGTGAAATTATGAATTGATATAGATGGTAGGCATTAACCTTGGTACACTTCTATTTTTGTCACAATTATGCATTGTAAAATTCCATAGGGAAGTAAGTATAATAACAATGATTATAAATTTATAAAATTAATGTAATTATATCTGAGAGATAGATAAATGACAAAGAATTAAGGTTAAATGGTAGAGAAACAAAATTAATTTTTAAATTGAGGCTTTATATAACTGTGTTCATAAGGTTGAGTGGTTGTAAGTATGCACATGTTTCTGTACATGCATATCTGTGTAGATATGAGGGATGAAAAAAGTTATTTAAAACATTAAAAAAAATTATAGATATTGAATGATTGTAAAATGATCATTCCAGTGTTCATCTTGGTTGTATATGCTCTACTGAAATTTCAAAATGTCACAGGTATGTAACATTTTGTGTAACTTGTGTAATTTTTTTCTAATGGCTCTAAAGTTTGGAAGTTGGTTGAAAAGCATCTTATTATAGAGCACATATTGTGCATGCATACATGTGTGTGTGTTGTGCTTGTTAGGGGCTGATTATACAGGCTGTTGTCTGTTTACAAAGCATCAAGGTTTACTTTCCAGACCTTTATTGTTATGATTGGATTTGGTTATTGGTGTCTTGTTTATAATTTTTAATTTGATATTTGGTCTTTCCCAAACAAGTTGTCTGTGTTTTGTCCATTTTCATCTTGGAGGAGTATGATGACCTCTGCCAAGGCTAGCAAGGCCATTTCCCCGAGGATACGGGGGACCTGTCTTTTATCCTTCTTAACAACTTAGTCTTTGCTAAGTTTACTTTGAGGCCTTTTTAATTTTATGTTTAGCTTCCATGTATGGAATTTCTTCTCTAATTCCACAATAGATTTAGCTATAAGAATTAAATCATCAGTATTTAGGAGTTCCCACAGATAGCTGGTTTTAAATTTTTCTGTGATGATCCATAGGACTATGATGGATAGAAGAGATCTGAAGACTGAACCTTGATGGATCTCTACCTTCACACACACACGTATGCACATAAACAGACACACTCCAATGAACTAAATATTTCTTTTCCCTTGGGTTTGACCTGCTGATTTCTTATACCAATTTTTTTTACAACAGCCCCAAAACCCACAAACCAGATGTTATACTCTTAACCCTCCACCATCGATACAATAGACCATGCCATATTATTCCTTTCTGCCATTTCTGATGATTGCTGGTTTGGCTCTCCACCTCTGATCTGAAGCCCATTGGTGATTTGGCTCTTATGGGACTGTAATATAAAGAATGAGGATATACCCACTCTTTTACCTAATATATGAGTGTCTCTTTTTTTTCTGACTCATGGATTTTTAAATAAATACACACACACACACACACACACACACACAGATATGGAAAAGCAAGAGAGAGAGGAATACATGGCTCACTGTATGTGTGTGTAACAGGTGTAACAAATTCATTGTAGTTGTGTTGCAGCATAGCTAGCATGTTCTGATGAGCACACTCTATATGTGATAATGATTATATAAGTGATGAACACAACATGACAGTCTATAGCAGTGACCAAAGACAATGGTTTGCCAGATTGATTCTGTGTCGAATGTCTCTTAGGAATATGCCAAGATATGCCAAATTATCCTATCACTTTTTTAAAAAAGATTTTTTACTCTGCTTGCTAGAGATATATTGAAAATATGTCAGTTGGAAAATCAGTTTTGACAACTCTAGTAACAGTAGAGTAACATGTTTTTTTTTATCATGATAGCCAACTTGGCAGCACTATTCTTAGAATTGATTTATAAACTTAAGTGAATTGTATATTTTTGTCATTATAGTAGATTTTTCTGTGTTGTATGACAGAAACCTCAAAGAAAAATGGCTGCTTTGATCTCCTTTATGTCAATCACAATCCCTTCCATACCCTCTAAACTGCAGCAGTCACAAACTGATGCAATTCATCTACTTCATCTCCCCCCACCTCTCTCTCTCATCCTTTGTCCCTTTTGCTATTTATCTTTATAACAGCACTTGTCTCTGTCTTCCTCTGGTTAGCTGTCAAAATATTAGAAAAGGAGAGAGGACAAAACAGAGAAAGGCGGGAGCTCTTATGAAGGGCGATATTTGATTTAGTTTTTAGATCATCGTACTGTTGTGAGAATATTCAATATTAAAATAAATCCAGTAAAAAATATAGCAAAAATAATGCCAAATCGGGTTTGGCATTCTAAACAAAGTTTCTTCCTACCAACCACCAGTCTGGCATTGAAATGAGGCTAAAATCCCAAATACAAGGAAATTGATGGTGGTTGGTGCTAGCAAAAATTTAGTCAACAGGAAAGTTGATAGATTTTTGTAAGGTCAGTTTCCCATGACAAGTAAGGAATCTTAAGTTTGGAGTCCTTTCATTTCATCCCAAAATGAATAAGATAGAAAGTGGTGTTGCTGCTTGGACATTGAATATGAAATCAGTATATTTATACTAAATCAACCTATAAAGTTACAAACAAATGAAGGAGTCTCACTATTTGATTGTTTGACCCATGAAAAATATTCAATAGCATGATGGTGGATGTGCACACAGGCTGTAAAAGACCAAGGTAGTCATAGCTTGTCTGTCTTTGATCACAGATCTGCTATATTGGAGTTGATGTGGTGTGTGTAACTACAACAGCCTTCTTAGTCATCTCTCTCTCTCTCTTTCTCTCGTGAGTGTATCTATCTATACAGGGTCTTGCAGATAAATTGAGACAATTTTTACAATGCATAAATACTAAAATAATGGCAGTAGACAGATATAATTTTAACGTAACATTTATTACAACAAAAACATTTATCACTCAATATGGCCACCCTTTTGGGCAATTACTGCCTCCACACAAGAATAAAATTGTTTTGCAACTGCCACAACCTCTGCCCTTTTGTTTTTGCATGTCACATGCACGATGCAGGCCTTCAAACTGTTGACACTTGAGTGTGGTGAAACATTGGTTCTTGCTTGAAGTACGCTCCATAAAAATTAATCAAGAAGATTGAGATCTGGGTTATTACTGGGCCAGATGTTGGCCTTTACAAAAAATGGCGCCTTCTCACCAAGGAAGGCCTATGTTGCTTTTGACCCATGGCATCTTGCAGAATCCAAAATAAGCACTGCTCCATCCAAAGTAACAGAAGTTCTTCAGGATGTCCAGATACTCCTTTGTGCCAATCTTCAAGTCAGACTCAATGAGGTGTGGATCCATGACACTTCCATCACTCGCCACAGCTCCAAATACCATCAGAGAGGGGTGACAGAAGCTTTGGGCATCTCTCAGCTCTGATTGCTTTGGCTTTGGCTGTTAGAAGGTGACAACGTCGTCAAATATAGCTAATCATGCCAAGATTCCTGTTCACAACTCTGGATACTTTGGAAAGGTACATATTGCATTTCTTTGCAAGTGTTGTCATGGATGTGGATGGGTTCAGTTGAGTGTTTGAGTTTAGTGAGAAACTTTGGATTGCACTTGGAATCACTTCAAGTCTTGTGTTCTTTTTTTGTCAATCTTTCCCTATTCTTTATATTGTTTATACACACGATAAACTGTTGTTTTTGGAAGTTTCATCAACTTGACAATTTTATTGGCAGTGTGCCCGGAGCACACCAAAACAACAATGATGGAACGATTCTATTGTTTCATGACTTTCTGTTGTTGAACCAGTTTACTATTTACCTGAAAAATAAAGTAGATTAGGTTTTCAAGCAAGCAAGGTTTTGTCAAAAAATGAAATGTTAAACCCACTAAATCA
>NC_069004.1:16288138-16293383 GCF_001194135.2 Octopus bimaculoides
TATATATATATATATATATATTTGATTATTTAACATTCCATGTTCCATGTTGGCTTTGGTTGGATGGTTTGACAAATTCTGATATGTCCAAGGTGTTTATCATACGCCAATGTCTGCTTTGACATGGTTTCTTAGCTTGATGCATTTCTTAATGCCAGCCACTTTATGATATGTTTTGGGTTTGACGAAAACTGGACAGCCTGACTAAATTCAGCCTACAGTTAAAATCTCTAATGTTTTTATTTTTTTCTTATACCTATGCTCTGGCTTTGTACAGGAATTACAAAGCATTCTATTGTATATGATAGATATAACTGAGTTGGTTGTTTGTTGCTGTTACCCTTTACCACTATCCTATCTTTTTTCAGGCCGTGCACATCCAGAATCAACTATCAAATGCATACTTCTTTTTTTTAAAGATTTGGTTGCTGTTTTTTACAGGTTAAATAATCCCTGAAGAGGTTTCTTCATTGTTGTTATATTGATTGTACAACATGCAAATTCTGACTGACAAGACACTAAATAGTACAAACATTTACAGTTGATAATTTTACAGCTGAAATGCCTGAGAATGGAAGGGATTTTTTTTCTTTTTTTGATTTTAGAATAATTGTACATTTGTATCTATAAAATACAAAATAGGAATCCTTTTCTGAGCATATTGTTTACATTTCATTATATAATTTAATTTACAATGAAATGCTGTGTAGTCATTGTCACCACATGTGTGGAATATAGCAATTTAGAAATTGCCAACTTTCTAAATGTTGCAAGATCTTTTGTACAGTTTGAATGCAATTGCAAGCCTCTAGTGGGAATATTTGAACTGTATCAGCAAGAGAGAGAAACATTCTAAACATTGTTTGGACACTATATGGACAATACAGTCCATCCAACAGAAAAGTCAATGAGGGTCATTGCTAAAGAACTTCAGCTGTTGGAGTGGACTGTCAGAACTGTGGTGCATAAGGGCATTCAATACAAGCTTTATGTGCTGAGGAGATGCCAGTTTGTGTCTGCAAAGACTTGGGTAAATTGTTTAATTTGTGCTAAAACACCTCATGGACATGGCATGCTTTGGTTCTTTTCTGATAAGAAAAACTTCCACCAAGACCAAACATCTAACAGGGAATTGATACATGGTTATGTGCAGATCATTCTGATGTCCCCAGTACAACACACACTAAGTTTCCAGCAACTGGAATTGTTTGGGAATGGTAAATAACAAAGGCCATGTCATGCCACCTTACGTTTTCCCACAAGATCTTAGGATTAATACTACTGAACACATTAATGTGCTGGAGACAGCTGTTATGCCCTTGTTGAATGAAGTGTGCTGTAGAAGACCATATGTGTTTCAACAAAACTCAGTACCTTCTCTCAGAACCCATGTAGCTCAAGAATGGATACCAAACAATGTGTACAATCATGTAACACTAAATGTGTTGCCTCTAAACTTGCCATATTTAAATCTCATGGACTACAACATTTGGAATGTTTGTTGAAAGGAAGATTCATTGATGTCTTCCCAATACATTTTCATTGACAGTGATATCTTCACTGAAGGCCATCATTGTTGAGATGATGTCTAAAATAAATAAGGATCATTTAGTGCAGGCATGTCAACAATTCAGGTCCCACATTGAAACAGTCATTGAAGCAGAAGGTGGATTCATAGAATAATCTCATAAGAAAGCTTATTGCAAACATTTGCATAAATTTTAATCAAAACACATTTGATTTTTGCTGGATTAGTTTGTTTTATAAAATTACCAAATATGTCCTCAAATACATCTTGCACCCTGTATGTTCTCCTATCTATTCTTTTACTGGTTTTAGTCAGTGAATTATGGCCATAATTGGACACTGTCTTTGGTGCTTAGTCTGTATTTTATGGAATTATGATAGAAGATAAACAATCTTGATTTTTCAGTGACTGAATTTATATGATTTATATTCCTTTATGGTGGTACTTCTGCTAAAAGATTAAATACTTAATGGAATTAATTCTGGTTTATGCTGATTCACATGTTACACACATGTACGACTGGCTCCACACAGTTTCCATTTCTGAAATTTTACCCACAAACCATTGGTCAACTTGAAGATATTGTAGAAGTTACTTTAACTATGGTACTGTACAACACAATTAATCTCAGAATCGCATGGTTGCAAAGCAAACTTTTTGTATTCTTGTCACTGTATAAGTTTTAGCTGCAGAATCAACCTCAACTGTCTGAGGTTTTCGTTACTGATCCATTACAACCAGAGAGTAGCCAAAAGTAAAAATATATACAGGTGGAGCTTGATGGAGAAATAGTCTCATAAAAATAGCAATGTAGGAATGGTTAAAGGAGCATCCATTTATAAGCAATAGCACAACATGCATTGTGCCTAGGTAGGAATTTCTTTATACAGTGTGTGTGTGTGAAAGGCAGTTACAAGGAAAAAAAAACATTAGTTGTAACATAAAAGAAGATGATAATGAGGATGAGTATTGGTCACACAAGTCCCAAGATGTTGAGGATTGTACAAAGGTGAAGCACATAGGAAAACTAACAAAAAAAAAATCAGTGAGGGCATTTGCATTGAGTACAAGCATGAGATCAACCATAATAATGACATTCATAAAGAGGTAATAATTGATGATGATGATGATGATGGTGATGGTGATGATGATGATGATGATGATGATGGTGGTGGTGGTGGTGGTGGCGGCGGCGGCGTAGGCGGTGGTTGCATCTTCTTCTTCTCCTCCTCCTCCTCCTACTACTACTAACATGGATACTGGCAGAAAATAAAGTTGATTAAATTGATCTTGTACATGTTTGAATACTTAATTTTGTCTGATGGTCTAACGATCCTGCCAATTTACCACCCAATAATAATAATAACTGAATTATCGTTGACAAGTTAACCTTCATATTAAATCTTTTATAGCATATCTGTTGAAAACATTGCCTGTCGCATAGGGTCTGCTATGCTTTAAAATAAAAATGATATCACATGGAACCTGCTGATATCTCAACAACACCTTGCTACAGTTGTGTGGTTTCTTGCTACAAACATCTTATCTCTCTTTAAACATTGCTGTTCAGTCTGTCCATAGAATTGTTTCCATTCAGTTGCAGGATAATCTATTTCTGTTTTTTACTTTTTATTTTATGATTTTTTTTTTTATTGCTTGACACTCTGTCAATTTCTTTTATGTTGCTGCTTTATCTGGTTTGTGCTCTCTGCTCTCATCTTCTCTAGTCTGTGTGCACATGTAAGTGTGTGCATGTGTCTGTACATGCAATCTTTATCACTCTTGTGCATGTGCTAGTTATTTCATAGCAATTAGATATGACAATCCATTTTGAAGTTGGTTTTATTGGTTGTGATGCTACACTAATTTTATTATATTATTTTGTACTTGATCCATTATTAGGGTCCTCAGCTACTTGATGTCAGTGTGATTATTTCTTACAGTATACCAGTATATTAGTATTGTAGTGCCAGTGTTATTGTTATTATTTTGCTGCAGGTTCAACCTGGTTGAATAGACCTATGCTGAAAAGCATTCCAAATTCAGGCCATTCTTTTTTTTTTTTTTAGAGGTATGTAGGATTACATAATCTAATGTCTCCTTCCTTTTTTAAGATGTGATTTGAGGAAGATTATTTAAAGAAGGTTGAGCAGAAAAAGACATATTCTGTAAAAGACAGAAACAAAACTAGTCTTCTATACTATTATTTTAATAAAAGAAAATGCTTTTGCTCATTGTAAATGTATTGAGTACTCTGCAATAAAGTGTGTTTCTTTATTTGAAATAGAAACATTTTACAACATATCTATATATGTATCTCTGCATGTGTATACACACACATGTATTTATGTAATGTGTGTGTGTGTGTGTATGTATATACATATATATGTAGGTATATCATGTATGTATATGTAGATACACACACACACACACACATACACACACATATATATATATATATTTATATATACAGGGGTTGAACAAAATAATGGAAACATCTAGCATCATCTAATATATAAATCCCGTTTTGTCTGTCTGTCTGTGTGCTTATAACTCAAGTATTGTTCATTTGATTGTGCTGAAATTTTAAACATGGATACATGAGAGAGCAGGGCATTCCATAATCTAAAAAGATTTTCAGAATTGTCAGTTTCAAAGTGAGAATCACTATTTTTGTAATGTTTGTTTGTCCATCAGATGATTAAAACTTTTATTTTTATTTTTATTTGAAACTACTGTTACATATCCCATTGTTCTTACCACTACGTCAGTGAAAATCAAAATAAAATACTTAAAGCAACAGTTCTCAAATACAAAAGCCAAAAAATACAATTAACAAAATACAAAACTGTTAATTATTTAAATTTCACTTGCAATATTCACTTCGGAGATAAAACAGCATTCAATCTGGCGTATAGGTGTCAACATGAGGTATGCTTGAGTGCAAAAAGTTTCAGGTTATTTATGATGTCCGATTCCATTTGAAGTTGTATGTATATTGTGTTAAGATTCGTTATCAATCAATTATCCTTATTGAGAAGAAACAGTCAAAAGTAACCACTACATACAATCACCAAACATCTCCAACTTCTTAACACCATTCAAGTTAACTCGCTTCACCTTTACAGCTGACATGAAAACTACAAGGAAAAGGCAACCATTTAATTAAGCAAAACATAGAAAAAATTGATTGCTATTAAAACGCGTAAAATTTTGGGGTTAACAATCTTAATCTTTAGTTACAGTTTCTCATTAAAACCACATAATAGGCAGAATTGTTGGAGTTTTTGTAATACATTCTCCATAAGGTTTTACAGCTGCACAAAATTAATCAACCAATGTTCTGAAAAACCTCGTCGAAACAAAACTCTGGAAAAAAGCCAAGACTTTCAGATAGGGTCCGTCAGACTCTTACGTGAATTGTTAGAAAGGATCACAAAAGTACAGCTCCCAAAATTACTGCAGAGCTTAATGACCACCTCGAGAACCCAGTTTGCCAGGAGATGCACAAAGCTGGATTTCATTGAAAGGCTGCAATCAGAAAACCCCTACTTTCAAAAACAAATGTTGCAAAGTGTTTAGAGTGGAGTAAAAACCTACAGAATTGGACCCTAGAGCAGTGGAAGAATATTTTCTTGGACGAGTCATCCTTTAGCATATTTCCAATTACTGGCTGAGTATACATGTGGAGACAGCCAAAAGAAGCATATCGCCCAG
>NC_069004.1:16293829-16295303 GCF_001194135.2 Octopus bimaculoides
AGGGAAGTTGAACATCTTATCTGGCCACCACAGTCCCCAGATCTCAGTACTATTGAATATTTATGGTACATTTTAGAAAAACAAATAAGGAGTCAATATCCTCCACCATCATCCCTACAAGAACTGGAAACTGTTTTAGCTGAAGAATGAACAAAAATTCCTTTGGAAACAATTCAAACTTTGTATGTGTCCATACCTCATAGAATTCAAGCTGTAATTACTGCCAAAGGCAATCCTACCCCATATTAAAATAAATTTGTTTGAAATTTTAAGGTGTTTCCATTATTTTGTCCAACCCCTGTATATATCAACATCTGTTTTCCAAGCTGGTTTGGGTTTGACAGTTGCTGGTATGTCAGAAGATTGTGCCAAGTTTGACTGTCTGCTCTGGCATGGTTTCTTCTACTAGAATCCCATCTTAATGTCAGCCACTTTACTGGATGTACTGGGTGCTTTTTATGTGGTACCAGCATTGGTGATGTCACCTAGTAACTTGCAAAGCCCCTCAAGACCCCTGGGATTACACCACATCAAGGACACAAGGATTAATTGGGATATTCCTTGAAGCTCAACTTAGTACCTCATGTTTTCATCTTCATAAGGATGGAGGAAGAAAACAGTATAGAGTAGAATCACATCAAAAATATGAAGATAAACTTACTTGGAAATGGATGCATTGCATTCAATTAAATAATAATAAATGATATATGTGTGTGTGTGTATATATATATATATATATATATAGGTACAGGACGTCACCAACTGCGCAAACAACATGAAATATGTAAACAAAGAAGTTAAATACATAAACGAGAGGAAAAAATGGGAAATAGGACAAGTAAACTCAGAGAAAGGACCCTTCATCAGTTGTTGGTTGTCTATCTACTCCTCATTTCCCTTTTTCACCCCTCCTTCTTTCACCGTTTTCTATCTGTCTGTCTCTCTATCTCCCCCTCTTTTTTTCTCTCGTTGCTCACACGTGACCATCCATTTTTCTTTTCCTGCGCGGATATTCAAAAGACTGGACGTTTTTTTCTCTCTCTTCTATCTTTTCTCTTTCCAAAGAAAATATTTCCCCCATGTTCACTATTTTACCCTTGTTCTGATCTAATGACCCTCCATGTTTGTTTTCGTTTGGTTTCCTTGTATGTCTCCACTGTTCTGTTTCTATTCCCAACTTTGACCCTTCACAAATCCTAAATTTTATTTTAGAATTCATGGAAGCAACTGTCTTTGAAGACTCATATTGTCGTTGAATGCTTGAAATGAGGAGTACATAGACAGCCAACAATTGATGAAGGGTCCTTTCTCTGTGTTTACTTGTCCTGTTTTACACTTTTTACTCTCACTGTTTATGTATTTAAAAACTCATTTGTTTACATATTTCATGTTGTTTGCACAGTTGGTGATATCCTGTACCCATATATACATACATCCATATATATATATATATATATATATATATATATATATA
>NC_069004.1:16295831-16300936 GCF_001194135.2 Octopus bimaculoides
GACGTCTCATTTTAACATTTATATTTACCAAAATTACAAAGAAATATCTTGAAATACTGAAGAGTAAATTTATTCAATAAAATCACCGTTGGCTTCAACCACAGCCTCTAGATGACTTCAGAATCTCCTACAACTCTTCTGGACAGTCTCCTTGCTTAAGTTGGTGAATGCTGCCATAATCCTTGCCTTCAGTTCATCTTTGGTATTACAAGGAGTTTTGTTGGTCTCTTGCTCCACTGCACCCTACACATAATAATCAAGGGGGTTGCAGTCTGGGGAGTTAAGTGGCCAGATGTTAGGGGGTATTGTGGTTGCAGAAATTGTCTGACAGCCATGACTGAGTTCTCCTGCTTGTGTGGCATGGTGCAGATTCCTGTTGCCAGACATAGGGTCTTCCAGCAGCCACCCTCTAGACCCAAGGCAGCACTACCTCCTCCAGGCACTTGATGTAGGCCTCCGTGTTGAGTATAAGGCCATGTGGGATGATGAATGGAGCATAACGTCGCCATCACTTGTGATCACTTTAAACAGCATGATGTTGCCTGGATGTTTGATTTTTATGACTTTCAGTACATGTTTTGGGGACATGGTAAGCCAATGGTTGTTCTCTGTGTTCACCATCTGATCCTGGCAGAAATTTTTCTTGTCTGAGAAAAAAATCAAGGCATGTTCAGTTGGAGGGGATGCTTGAGTTTGTTCAAAAGCTTTGTAACAAGTCTTTCCTCTTGTCCTTGATTGGTTGGTATAAAACTTGGCCTTTTCTCATTTTGTATGTGGAATACCGAATGTCTTCATGCACCACCTGCCTGATAAGAAACTCAGACACTCCCATGTCCCTGGCGATGGACCTGATTGACTTGGAGAGATCATTAGCAATCATGGCCTGGATTTCACCAACAAATTCAGGAGTTCTTTTCTTCTCAGAACAATCAGAGTGAGTTTTCTGAGCTGCCATACCTTCATAATCACCATTAGACTCATCCAACTCTTTCTGAATCCTCTGCACTGTCCTCAGATTGACACCCAATTATTCTGAAATGTTTGTATTGGAGCTTCCAGCGCAAATGCCAAGCAGTACAGCATGTCATTTCTGGCAGAGTGAATTGCGTCATAGTGCTGTTTTTCTCACAGACAGTGCCCAACTGACCCTACTATACTGTGTAGTCAACAAAATCAAAAACAAACAATGTGCGTGCGCAAAGTCAAAAATATAGAATGGCGATAATTTACCCATCGTACCAGGTTTTAAAAAAAGGAATAAGTACTAGGGTTGATTTGTTTGACTAAACCTTTCAAGGTGATACTCCAGAATGGTTGCAGTCCAATGATTGTAACATGTAAATGGTAAAAGCTAGAGGCACAGACATGGCTGTGTGGTAAAAAGTTTGTTTCCCAACCACTTTGTCTCAGAATCAGTCCCACTGTATGGTGCCATCAGCAAGAGTCTTTTGCTATAGCACTGGACTGACCAAAGGCTTGTGAGTGAATTTGGTAAACGAAAACTGAAAGAAGCTGCTATATGTATGTGTGTGTGTGTGTTGGGGTTACTGTTGTCTTGCTTTGACTTCATGTGATAGCTGTAAACAAATGTCACCATCATGCTAATGTCCTTCTTTCTAATCTTCCATGAAAAGATGGGTAATTTTACTTTATTTGGAAACAAGTTACAGTTGGCAACAGGAAGGGCATCCAATTGTAGGAAATCTGCCTCAACAACCTCCATCCATGCCATGCAAGTATGGAAAAGTGGATGTTAAATGATGATGATGATGATGATATGTATACATGTGTACTTCAAATCACCAACCTCCTTTCAGTGGGAAGTAGTCCTTCAGGACACAGCTAACAATGGCCCACAATGGTCATTTTTATCATGAAATAAGCAAAACTCTGAAAAAGCAGTATAAATGCTTGGACAAAGAAAAAATATATGATCACTCACCCTTGAAATTCACTGTTATTGAAATTTGCATGCTGTTATTACATGACAGTTATGGAGTTGCTAAACACTCTTATTTTCCTTCATTTTTTTTTATTGCTGACAAGAGTAATGTCCAAGTAAAATAACATATCAGTCTCTCAGTTTTGAGGTTATGAGTTCATATCACATCACAAGCACTTTATACAAGCACTCTTGTCATGAATATGAAATATTTGTTATCTTGTGAATAGCTCTAAAATTACAATGTCAGGCAATGACCTAGTGATCTTAATAGATCAGTATATACAGAATAAGGTTATTATTTTAAACTTGAATGGCACTTGGTGCTTATTGTCTTTCAAGTTTTGGTGTCAGTACACAATAGTGTTTTCTTTTTGCTTTTATTTCTTTTATATAGTTTATTTCATGACAACTGGTCTCTTGTCTCTGAAGTAGATGTAGTCTTTTGATTTATTCAGCAGATTCCTGGCAGTGTTATAATTCTTTAGGTCTTGTAGATGATATGATATGATGGATGGAAGATAAGTCTATCAGATTTAGAAATAATTGAAATTTTAATTGATATCAGAGTTTTATTTCAATGCTAATTCTTCATTCCTTTATGTTGGAATGATATTGAGAACAAATACAGCTTCAACAACAATTTATGAATGTAAACTATAATTTACCCAGCTTCAATTAACACCATTGTCAGCTTTCCTATCAATAAAATTATATATTATTCATTTTGTTCTTGCATTACTTGAAAAAGCTTCTTTGTTACATTTGACAATGTAGAAATTACATAATGTCATGTTAAGTCTCATCCATTCTAATTCTAACTTTTATTCTAAAATCTCATAAAATATCAACTGCCCCTCTCCAAAGAGAGAGGGAGAAATTCTTTTCAGTTTCTATTTGCATCTTTCAGAAAACCCTGTCTGAGTTACAGACTGGAGTATTCATCATCATCAGCAGCAGCTTTAAGGCAATTAGCTGGTAGGATTGTTAGTGTTGGAAAGAATGCTTCATTCCTGCTCATTATGTTCTGAGTTCAAATTTTGCTGAGGCTGACTTTGCCTTTCATCTTTTTATATGCTTCACAACTTTGAAGTCCAGAATTCAATGCTATTGTGTGGCATCTTGGGCAAATATTAATTTTTGTAGCCTCCAGTTCACCTAAATCTTGTGTGTGTGAAATTGAGTAGCCGAAAACAGTAAGAAACACTACGCCATATGCCCACGGGCATATGTATCTGAATATATGTATGTGTTTTGCATCTGCTTCTGTTACTTATGTTATTAATTCTTGGTATTATGCAGTGCATTCCAGAAGTTTTGAATTTTTTCGGGAAGAGAAATTTATTAATTTCAAAGAAGTACAAAGCTTCAATCTCCTTCAAAGTAGGATTCTCTGATATTAATGCACTTGTTGTAGCACTCCAGCCACTTCATGAAGGCCCCCTAAAGGTGTCCAGAACCCTTGTCACAGCCTCCTTCATTTCCTCAATGTCTTCAAAATACCTGTCCCTGAGGTTCTTCTTCAGCTTGGAGAACAACAAAAAGTCACAGGAAGCAAGATCTAGACTGTAAGGAGAATGATGGACAGTTTTGCTACCCATCTCTGTCAAATAGTTGGATACCAGGATGGAATTGTGGACTGGTGCATTGTCCTAGAGCTCTGACCTTTTGCAATGAAATCTCTTCTTGAACTCCCTCAAAAACCTCCACAAAGTACTCTTTGTTGACTGTCTGGCCAGAGGGTATCCAGTGGGTTTAGATGATGCCCTTGCTGTTGAAAAAGGGGATCATCATGAGCTTCCCAATGGACTTGCTTTGCCTGGCCTTATTGAGTCTTGGGTAGCCAGGGTACCTCCAATGGGCACTTCATCACAGGTCACCAGAAACTCAAGTGCTCTTGGATTGGAGCTAATGAGGTTAACTATCTCCTGCTCTCACCAATGCATCTTTCCTTATGTTCTTTATTGATCATCCTGGGAAAAAATGTTGCACAAACTTTGTGCATGTTGAGATTTTCATGAATAATTCTGTGTACAGTTTCCACACCAACTCCAAATTGTGAATTTTCTCAATCTGCTCTGATGTTCTGATGCTCCTCTCCTTCCCACACCTCTCATCTCTTACCTCTTCTCTACCATCCTTGAATGTCTTGTGCCATTGAAATGCAGATGCTTGGCTCATACAAGCTAATCCATAAGCAGTCTGAAGTATTTCATAAGTTTCTGTCCTGTTTAACACAAAAAATTTTATTGCATAGTGAGCTTCCAAATTGCCTTCTCAGCTGTCCCCTTCAATCTGGAATTAACGTTGGCAGTTTAGCATATTTGACATATAGTAAATATATGCTAAAATTAAAATAGTCTAAGACAGTTATAACTGCCTCTCCTAAAAAAAGTTTCAGACCTTTTTGAATGCATCTCTTTTTAAAAACAAACCCCATTAAGTATGTCTTTATTAATATTCTTGAATTTTCTTATTATATTTTAGATTTAGAATTTTCTATACAATTCTAGAAATATTCCAGAATTTATAGAAGACCTAAGAATTATAATGGAAATCTTACCATCGTCAATCAACTCATTCATACCCCAGGCTTTTTCACCATAATCATTGTTAACAGTATCTTAATTGTCATCATCATAAGTATTATCATCATCATCATCCTCGTAATCAGCATATTATCACCACTCTAATGTACATACTACCATACCTGTTTGTTTTACACAGTTCTGTTATCCACATGTCTAGTTTGTAAGAACCTGCATGAAGAAATTCCTGTAATTTTAATATCACAAATACATTTGTAGGACAATCTACTGTGTCATTGATATATTTGTAGACTGTTTACTGTGTCATTGATACGTTTATAGAACAGTATACTGCATGACTGATACATTAATAGAACAGTTGACTGTGTCTATGATATATTTATTGAAGAGTCTGCTGTGTCACAGATGTATTTATAGAACAGTTTACTGTGTCTCTAATACATTTGTAGAGTGCTTATTGTGTCACTGATTCACTGATAACAGTTCACTGTGCCATTGAAGTATTTACAGAAAACCTACTGTGTCACTAATACATTTATAGAACAGTCTTCTGTGTCCCTGATACATTTATAGAACAGTCTTCTGTGTCCCTGATACATTTATAGAACAGTCTT
>NC_069004.1:16300946-16310824 GCF_001194135.2 Octopus bimaculoides
TTCTGTGTCCCTGATACATTTATAGAACAGTCTTCTGTGTCCCTGATACATTTATAGAACAGTCTTCTGTGTCCCTGATACATTTGTAGGTCCTTTATAAAACAGCCTACTGCGTCACTGATACATTTGTAGGTCTATTGTGTCACTAATATGTTTATAGAACATATCAGCTTCCAGCACAGTCTTGAAAAGTCTCTGGAACGTAGCACATTTGTTCCTTACTGTATCCCTGGAAGATCTTCAAACGCCTCTTTGATCCTGATCCAGCTCAGCCCTAGTGTTGCATGCAGAGCATACAATTGGGGTAATTAGGAGACCAGAAATTGGAACTGGTATATTTGTAGAAATTCTCTTTCTGGAGGTATGGCAAGGATTGGAATCTTGTTGCCACACATATTGCCTTCCAGCAGCAATCCTCACAAGCCAGGTTTTGACCAGTCTCCAGCAGCTTCACATAGATGTTTGAATTGAGCCTAAGGCCCTGTTCATCAGTTATTGGATAAATTCCAGCATGCAAATGCAGTCAGAATCCCTGCGGTGTCCCTTCCTCCTGGCTATGGCTTTGTAGTCTCCATTACAGCTGTCCATGTCACATCATACAGCTTTTACAGTCTTCACATAGCATTGAATAGCAATCATGATGTCATTTTGATACCTAGTGTAAATCACCATGATACAGGTAACTCTTTTCCAGTATTCAGATGGCTTCCAGTCCACCATGCCAGCTAACTTTTTCTCAACTACAACTTTATGCTCTCCAATGCCATTGACTATTCACCAATACATTAAGCTGTTCCTGTAAAAGGAAAACATTTATCCCAAACACCCTGTACAAAACAAGTAATGTCCACCTGTCAGTAAATCTGCCTTTAGCAATATTCTCCAATCACTGGTCACCACTATTTTCTCTCTACCATATTCTCTGTTCTTTTGATTTTGTTCTCTATACCTCTCTCCTCCAAACCAAATTGATGCACCCACCCTTCCTTTACTTTCCACAATTGCTTGACCATTATTCTAATTAGCTAGGATGTTCTTATACGGGATATTGGAGAATAGAGATCTTTGTTGGTTAGAAGTAGAATGGAGTTGATTTCAGAGGATTGCAGTTTGAAACAAACAGAAGGATCGAGAAAAGTGTTCAGTACAGTATCTAAGATGATAGGAGGTCTACAATCAGCAAATGTGGTGAAACAGAGATCCATACCATATATGAGCAGGTATTCCCATACAGTTGACAATCATGTGGTTTGGGATTTGGTATTACTATAGTGAAGTACTAAGTGACTGATTTATGTCTCAGTCAGTTCAAGTTTTGTGAATGATATTGGGTAAAGGGAAACTATGTAGAAACCATTCTTGGGAGGTCGACCTAATCAGTTGCCTGGTTTAACCTGCTTTTGATACATTGTTGCAAGCTTTTAGAACATGCAATCATTCTGAGATGTGGCTTCTCTCATTCTCCTTCCAACTAAATTGTGAAATATAATGGTACTAGCAGTAGAAGAAACAGGTAGAAAAATATAGCTGGATGATGTATAACTAGCAGAAGCATGGATAAAATATGTGTATATATTTTTACATAATCTTGTTAGTCTTTTAAGTAGATTGAAGTGTGATTGAAACCATACACTTACAATATACACATTGCTTTGTAGCTTTGATGAATGCTGAAATTGACATTTAATCTCTAACTGTATTCTGGACTGTTTTCTTATTCCACTATAGAAGCTTTCTTGTAATCAAAGACCAATAATAGTGCTACTGTTATTTGACAGCTTGTTCATGAGATCAAATTTTGGCATTGTTATGCATAAATCTGTCACATTTGCATTCTTTGGTCTCCATGCTGATTTCTGTAAAGCTAGCCTGTCATGTATATCCTGTGAAATATTAATTGGACATCCATCTTCCATTATTCTGTTATGGAAAATCTCTCAAGAATCTTCTAGTAATTTCCATTTATCTACTTATTTCTTTATTTACATTGTAAATAATATTTTTCACTTTTGTGATTATCAAAGGCTTATATGTTACAGTTGGTATGAGTAGCAGATGGAGGGAGAGAAAAAAATACAGTATGCAAATGTGAAGAAAGACAAGAATGTATGTAAAAGAGAGAGAGAGAGAAAACAATAGATTACTAAATTGCAGAGAATTTTTGAGGGGTTAGTAGCAGTTGTATAGACTTATAATATTGCAATATAACATCTTTCTGTGTCATCTGAACTGTTTGATGCCCAATTATCTAAGATCTAATCTAACCACTTCTCAAATATTTCTCTGCCTATTTCTATCATGAGGTCCTTATACCATAAGGCACTTATTTTGTGCTGTCAAAAGGCATGGCTTAGTGATTAGGGTGTTTGGCTCATGGGTTTGGTTTCTGCATTGGTGACATGTCGTATCCTTGAGCAAAGCACTTCATTTCACATGGCTCCACTCTACATGGCTGTAATGAGTACCAATCTGGTGCTGGTGCAATTATGGGATGAGACAGCTGGGGGGAGAGAGAGAGAAAGATAAACTGCGTCAGAAAGGTCAAGGTAAAGAAGTTGAGAGGATGTGTATGTCTATTCACATCTACATTAGCACTTAAAGCAATTAAGGGTAGTATGGTACATATTACCTGGCCTTAATCACTTGTAAATGAATGCTGATTGGTACTTTATCATGTGCTGTGTGCTATAAAGAGGTGTACTGGGGGAAAAGCATAGATTTAAGGTGTTGAGGTGGAGTTCAGTTATAAGATTTTAGGTAAGGTGGATTTTTCATATGAAATGATGTAGGAGTAATGATGGAAGATATATACTCTTCTGCAGCCAAGTCCATCTTATACCACATCAAAAATAATGAACACTAAACAGATTGTGTGTGTGTGTGTGGGGTGTTCCATTTTATTGTGACATTTAAGATCTAAGCTTATTTAAACATTTCTTAAACTAGGAGGAATGTTTCCAGGATTCCAGAGAGAAAATTTGGACTCCAAAAGAGAAATAGATTTTTAGGTTGAAAATTTTTTCCTCCTTATTTACAATGTATTTGCTAGATATATGCTCTACCCTTAAAAGTTTATCTCTGAGCATTTCTACTTCACATTTTAATGTAAAGTAGTTAGAAGTTGGGAGTTTTAGTTTAACTCAGACTTTCCCAGCTGGGAAAGCAGTAAGAGCTATATATAAGGTAAAGAGTCTAAGGGTGTTGCAATGGGTTCTTAAATTAATGTTCTAGACATTTATTGCTACCCCATAAAGCTGTTTATGTTATTTTTCTATTTAACCTCCAACCAACTACTTACAATGAATGTGTAGTTTCTCCTCCTATGCCTCATTTTCTGCCATCCTGTCACTTTGTCCCTGCCACACTTGTATTCATAAACTCCTCTTTCACATTCATGCTTGTCATATTCTTTCTATTTTCACTTTCAGTCACATTTACCTTAAAAAGGATGGAAACTATGTAGAGTAGAGACAATCCTGTAATTTTGTAGGAAACAAGTCAACTTTTTCAGTACTGATGCCTCAGTAAAATGCACCCAGTGCATCCTGTAAAATGGCTGACATTTGAACAGGCACAGTGTAGAGTTTTTAGTTGCATCAAGGACATGACCTCCTCTCTAGTGCCACAATAAAATGCACTTAGTCCACTCTGTGAGTAACTGGTGCTAGGCTGGGCAGCCAGTCATAAGAACCATGATTGTTTTGGGAGAGAATTAACTCTGATTAAGAGTTGACTCAAACTCTGACAACCTGTCTGACCCAAGCTACCAAAGAAAACAGATGTAAATAATGCTAATGATGATAATTATGATGATTATCACATATCCCCACCTTTTTATTTTTAATTATGATAAAGAATAGTATCTTCCTTCACTATCTAAAAAAAAGATTATCCATTTTTTTCTTTCTTAGAAGTGAATATTACTACAAATTTACAAGAATGATATTACATTCTGTTCATGTACGCCCTCACACCAGATTATTGACAGTGTAAAGTGATACGAAATTACTCCAATAAGGAATCAAAATCAGCTCATTAACTCACGTAATCACTTATTTTATAATTCTGACTTTGTTTTTGATATTATTTCTAAAATTAAATCATGGATCTCAAATGAAATCAGTGTTAGATAAATTTTGAGTAAATCTTATGGCTGTGGTCATAAAGAGAGTGTTGTTCATTTGTGTTATCTATGTAAGGTTACATGGACTACACTTCATGGTTGCAGTGTCTCCAGTAACTGGTAGTAACTCATTTTCCAGAACACTATGATCAGATACATAAAGTGGGCAAACATACTCACTTTATGTATCTGATCATATTGTTCTGGATAATATATAATAGCTTTCCATATTCCAGCAAGATATGAATCCCTAACACCAGGGAGGGCAATGACTGCAGTTATAAAGATTTATTCATCACTATCTTTCATTCTTTCAATGACGATGAAATAAGTACCAGTCCATTTCAGTGCTGGGTGTATTTCTAATTAAACACACTGATTTGTTTCAATTGATTTTGAAAATAATCAAGATTTGGGAGTCTAAGAATTGTCAAGTGTGCAATAAAAAAAAAATTACATAAGGGACAATCTTATTTCCCTACAAAGGTGGAGAAATAAGATGATTATTTTCATTACTAAGGAATTGATCTTTAAGGTTTGTTTATGGTTAATTCTTGGCAGTTTCATTCCTGGCAATAAACTGTTGTTGTTGGTACTTGTTTTTTGGGGGAATGTTTTTAATGAATTTTAATCTACTAAGAAAATATTGCAAGAGAACACTGAAAACCCAGTTCTTTATGAAGTTATAGACAACTTCCTTGTCGTTCTCACCTACAGAAATACAGTAGCTCAGTGATTAGTGAATTGGAAACTTGTAATCAACGATGCTGTTCTTCACAAACTGTGATATAAAATTAATAAAAAAAAATATACAAGCAAGAGATGTCCACCATTTCAACCAAGGAATCTGTATTTCAATTTCAGAGGAAATGAGATAATGTATTATTCTCAAAGGTATTGGCAATGTGTAAGTAGAAATTGAAACTGGATCATAGGTTCAGCTTATTGCAGCCCCCTGTCCTCCACTCTTTACCTGCCACATTAATACAGGGAGAGGTGAAGTTAAATGTTTGATGAAAGAAGACCAGATTGAAATGGTGTTGAGAGAACAGATGGAACAGCTATCCATTCCTGCCATGCTGAGATGACCTGGAGGCTTAATGGAGGCTATAGTGTGATAACTGATGATTAAATGATTTCTTTTTTTGACTCACTGACTTGATTAACATACACACACACACACAACTTTATATGAGTAAGTGTTTGTGTGTGTGTGTGTGTGAAAGAGGAGTAGGGGTAATACAATGGCAAGTTAATGATGATGGTAATAATATTGATTTCTAACATTGGCACAATTCCATAATTTTTTTGGCAGAAGGAAAAGGTATAGTCAATTAAATCATTCCAGTACTTGACTGGTACTCTATTTTCTTTGTTCTGCAACTATATGGTTCCAGGTTTGACACTTTTAGGTAGTGATTTTTACCTTAGCCATGGGTCTATCAGTGCTACTTGAGTGGAATTTGGTAGATGGAAATTGAAAATATGCCATGTGTCAAACAAAAGTATCATGTTGAGTTATATCCATGAACAAAGGCTGATATGGTTGTTTGACAAGTTGAGATTGATGAAATAAGTACCAGAGGAAGTATGGAGGTTGATTATTCTACTAAAAGCAAAACTTGAAGATGCCATCCCAGTATGATCTCAGTCTTTTTACAAGTATTCCAAAGAAGATTTTCATTTGTTAATGCTTCAGTAAAGTATCTCAAAGAGAGAAGCACATTATAAGAGCTAAATAATAATAATAATTATTATTGTAAGGGATGGGGAACTAAATAAACTCAAAGAGTGATGTGGCAGGATTGTATGTAGAGGAAAACAGGTGGAAAGGAATTAGTGAGCAGTGAGAGTTATGTAATAGAAGAAGAGAACAGCCTTGCATTGTATGCCACGAGTAGTAAAGAAGAAATGATTAAAGCAGTGAAAACGCAGGGAAACTTAAATGTGAATGAGGCAGGAGACTCAAAACAATTTTAAAAAGTCCAGAAAAAACAGGAGAAAGTTTGGCCTGACAAGAAAATGCCATCAGGTCTTGAAGGATGAAGATGAGATTGACTGGAATGAAACTTGGTAATGGCTGCAAAAGAAAACTTAAAAGGCTGCACTGAGGCATTAGTTTGTGGCACTCAAGAGTAGGCTCTCAGAACATATTACCCCAAGTACCATATTGATAAAAGCATTGACTCCCCACTATGTAGAATGCGTTACAAAAAGGAAGAAAGCATAAGCCACATTGTCAGTGAGTGCAGTAAGCTGACACAGCATAAATATAAAAGGACAACATAGTGCACTGGCAGCTGTGTGATAAAACAAACTTTGAGAGACTTGAGCAATGGTATGAGCACAAGCCAGAGCTGGAAAATGAACAATATAAAATCTTCTGGGATATTAATATACAATTTGACCTAATCATAAAGTCAAGAAGACCAGATATTGTGCTCATTGATAAAGATGGAAAAGAGGCTAGGTTCATTCATGTTGTGATAGTAGGTGATTCAAAGGTGAAAGATAAAGACCTAGGAAAAATAGAGAAATACTAGCAACTCAGGGATGAGTTAGGGAGGAAAGCTTTGGAGTATGAGGAAAGTGATTGTGATACTGGTAGTAATTGGAGAATTGGGAGCAGCCTCTTTGAGATTTGAAAAACATGAGAATATTGGTGTTGCTATTAGGCTTGAAAGTGATCTTGGAAACAGCTTTGTTGGTACAGCTTGTATTCTAAGGATACAGGTAGTATCTTTGAGACACAGAAGAAAGCTTTACATGAAACCTTTGGTAACTTGCTATTACCTGCTTTCAAGTAAAGAAAAACTGGAAATTAAGATTTACCCACGTGTCAAAGAAAGAAAATAATAATAATAATAATAATAATAGATACCAGGCTGTGGCTCTCATGGCTTTTGATCTAAACTGATTGGAAGTGTTATCATGTACATTGTTTTGTCTTGGTATAAAAGATGGGCAACAGCAAATATTCTGCTCAGTACCATAGATTTGCTTGTCAGTTGTTTGACTTTAACCAGTTGAGCATGTCCTTTAGTAGCTGACAATATGTGCATCTCTGATCATGAGCAGAAGTAGTGGGGGAGTATCATAGCCATGTGCTGAGAGGAAGTCTTTGGGGTTTGAATAATTCACCTCTGGAAACATGGGTGTTTTGTTCATCATCCTAAAACAAAGATGATTATCAGCTGGCCAGCTCCTGTCAAACTATCCAACCCTTGTCAGTATGGAAAAGTGGACATTAAATGATGATGATGAATAATGTTGATATTAATATTCTAAGTTCAAATTCACTTGACATCAGTTTTTTGCCTTGGATATATATATATATATATATATATATATATATATATATAAGTTGACTCTTCTCTTAATACATATCAAGTACTATTTTGTTGATGTTGGGGAGATGAAAATTAAAATTGACTCTAGCAGGATTTAAACTCAGAACATAGAAAGGCAAGTCTGCATATTGCAATTTCACTATTTTGTTATTTCTTCCAATATTCTGCATTCAAAAGCAATCATCATCATTATTATTGTAATGAGAGCTGTGCAGTAGAAATAAATTCTTGGAAATCTAATGCCAGTTTCAATTGTACATTAGTACCATTTCATTTACCTCATCTTATATTTCTTTCTTTTCCACATCAGAAATTTCCATTATTACTCTCCTAAAAATCATAGACTTTATGCCTATGGAAAAAACAGTAATTATTACTGTTTTCCATGTCTGCTTTCTTTATAATTGATTCTGTGTAAATCCTCATTGTCTTTCTAGTTTGTCCTTGCAAGGCCCCCTCATCTGTTCTCTTTGCAGCATATAGAAAAATTGTGTTGCTGTCTCCCCAGTGTACCATTAAGGTGTCTCAAATATATCGTCTAAAATTGTGTTAAGAAAATCCTGTTCTTGCCATTCTAAGAAAAGAATGGTAAGGAGTGTGGTGGTGAGGAGGGTAAACTAGGGAAACAATAGAAAAACAATTTTTCAACCAATTCCAGACAACTATTTATAGAATTCAGTAAACACAACAATCTTCTTTTTACTGTATGTTGACGGGACTCATCCAAGCATGAAAACATTGGAGAAAAGAAGGCGCCAGTTCCAACTGTTTCTCTCTATTTGAACAGTTGATCAGTCTTTCTACAACAACCAAGTGAATGGAAATGAATTTGAAGTCTTACATTTGTGAATTGGCCACATGGTCTACATACTTTCCTTGTAACCCTTAATTTGGTGTAGACCCCATTCAAAACTTGTCTTTTTTCTTAAAGTGTGTGAAAGGCAAGCTGCTGTTGTTTATCCGTTGTCAACTTTCATCAAGCTGGACCTATAAATCAAAGCAATCCAGCTGTGACTGTCCTATCTTTTTAGGGGTTTGCAGAACTACATTATCTCATATACCGTTTTCTTATTTAAGATGTAAAGTGTGATTTAAAAGCAGTTTGCCTGTTTTTTTTTTTTTTAAGTAGGATGGGAATAAGAAGACAAAGAGGTTGTGGTACTCAAGCCTTTCCAGAGAGGTAATTGGTGATATATGTGAAATGAAATTAACAATGGGAACTGGATCACAGAATCAGTCCACTAGAAACTCATTTCTACCTTGTGTTGTTGTTTTTCTTCTTCTTTTTCTGGTTCTGAGATAAGACATTATTGGTTTAAATGTTTTGTTTATTGTATTTTACTTGCTGGTAAACACATCGATAACCTACTGTGAAAGGGATGATGGTTGACTGGTTGGTTGTATTGATGTTTAAGGAGAACTGTTAGAAGTTAATATTTCAAGGGAGATGTAGGTGAGATGGGAGGGACCAGTTGCAGAGATGGGAGGTGATTAGGTAAGGTGGGCATTGAAAAGACAAGAATGTTTAAGGTGTGAGGTAAAAAAAAAGTATAGGTAACAATAGTAGTGTCTGACAGGTATATTTAAAATGAAGGAGATAGGACATGGTGTTGTGTAAATATCCCAATCATATCTGTCACTGGTTTACTGTCTGCCAGCCTGTGTTGTATGGTTGTGCTGTGGCATGCTGGGGTAGGAGAAGAGGACTATGTTCTAAAATCTTAGATATTTTTTTTCCATAACTACATATCTCACTTTTTTTTTTTTTTTTTTTTTGCTCACTGAAATTCCTTTAGATGAAGCAGGTGGCCACTGGTCTCCCTTCGTTCTTGTGATGATTATCTTTTTCATCTTTTGGATTTGTTGGTGTGTATGTTCAATTGTAAAAGAATAGTTGGTGTCTGTATGGCAGTATGGTAAACTCAAACCCCCTCCTCCTCCTTCATTTTAACTATTGTCTTCATTGGATCATCACTGCTAACATCAATTATCTTTTTCTGATTGAGGATAATAATTTGTTTTTTTCTTTCTATATAATGAATTTTGTGATTTTTATGAATGGATTTATGTGAGGAGTTTCTCAATAGCATCAGAAATATAAGTAAAATGATTCCAGTTGAGGTTTGAATCCAAAAATTTTAATCTGTAGTCTTGTTTTCACAGAGAACTGACCATTCCATTGCACTTCATTGTGAACTGCTGGAATAAAGACAAACGTAAAGCATCATCAGTTGATAGCAGTGATATACTTCTGTCTTCTTTCCACTATGAATAGTGATATGGGATCAGTGGAAGTTTATACCTTCAGATCATTTGTATTTGTCTTAAACTCCATTTCATTTGGAAACTTGAAATACTCTCTCTCTCTCTCTCTCTCTCTCTCTCTCTCTCTCTCTCTCTCTCTC
>NC_069004.1:16311235-16311700 GCF_001194135.2 Octopus bimaculoides
GTTACGGGGACATAAACACACCAGCATCGGTTGTCAAGCGATGTTGGGGGGGACAAACACAGACATACAAACACATACACACATACATATATATATACATATATACGACAGGCTTCTTTCAGTTTCCGTCTACCAAATCCACTCACAAGGCATTGGTCGGCCCGAGGCTATAGTAGAAGACACTTGCCCAAGATGCCACGCAGTGGGACTGAACCCGGGACCATGTGGTTGGTAAGCAAGCTACTTACCACACAGCCACTCCTACGCCTGTCTTTTCTTATTTTGTAGGACCCTTACCCTCCTCCACAACAAATATATGAGCATAGAAAATAAATACAACACACACATGCAAACCTCTCCCTTTAACCCTTTAGTGTTCAGATTAATTTGTCAAATGTAATGCTTATCTGTTCACATTAATTTTGATTTATTCAGGTTCAAGTGGGGTGTCCACAATATTTGCTT
>NC_069004.1:16311710-16319826 GCF_001194135.2 Octopus bimaculoides
AGGTTCAAGTGGGGTGTCCACAATATTTGCTTGTAACTTTGTTAATTTTCTACATACAGATTTGAAATTTTGTAAATGGGTGCTTATATGCCAGTGGTTTATAGCTACATAATTTTAGCTGATCTTTCTGATTAAATTTGACTTTTATGGGCAATTTAATTAACAGGTGTAAACAACAATAACATTATGAATAAACACTAAAATTCATATTCTTAATACATCTTACCTGTTTGATTTGTTACTAAAATTATCCCAGATGTCAGCCGCCAACAATTTTACATTTTTCAAGATGAGGTACATTAATTTGAATTAATTAAAATACAGGTGTAATCAGTACAAGATATTGTTCTTTCTCAATATTTTATTCAAACATTTTCATTGAAAATAAAGTACAAAACTCTTTCACTAGTCAGTATACCATTGGCTATGTACTCCTATACAAGTTAATGAATTCATTTATGTAACAATGCATCTAATAAAAAATGCTCATTAACAGGTGAGACAAAGGTGGATACAGGTGTGTAACATACTGAAAATTAATATGTATTTCTCACTTTCACATTATTTATAATAAAACGAAAAGGAATATATGATAAAATAATATAGTTACAAAATAATATAGTTATGACATATTTCTGTCGTGAGACTGCCCAAAGCACCCTTTACACAAGGGCACTTTGCAAAAGGAACACATATACGAAGTCTCAATCTGATACCCTTTTGCAGTTTTTCTTTTTTGCAGTGAACACAGTCTACAAACTTTTCTTCTTCCATTTATCTTCTCGACTTTAATGAAAGTCAATATTTTCTCTGTTGACATCCACCTCAGTTAATTTTGCTTTTCTCCCAGTTCTGTGCTTTCTGGAAGAAAAGCCCTCACGTAACTGAGATGTGATGTCAACCTGAAATTTCAAATGGTTGTAGTCCTTTGGTGGCTTTTTACATATACAATATATGAATTAACTATAGTTAAATTAACTAAAAACTACAAAATGTACCTCCACCATTTCTTCCCAGGTTGACCAACTGGGTAATATGCTCGATATTAGTCAGATTTATCAACCCCACCCCTATATTTGTTATAACAAATATTCACTAGAGGTTTCCCCTCAGCACCAACACCAGGTTGTTCATTAGTAGACAGAAATAAAATCTGTCCTTTATCTTTGAAAGCAGTAGCAAATAAATTTTCCTTTTGCATTTGTAAAATTCCCCTCTTTTTTTAAATTTTGTTTTCATTTCACGGAGAAAACCTTTACGGTTCCCAATATCAGTACTGCACATGTAAGTACTTACATGGGCAAGATTTTCTGCCAAAACCACTGAAGAAGAAAAACGGTCAAAATAGAGGTGTCGGTGCTGATGGTGAAATGGTTCAGTAAGAGACCATACTGCATCATGTCCCAATCCATATGGTCTGTTTCCATTATATTTTTTACCTGTGTGAACATCAAAGTTTACACAATATCCAGTGTCTGATTCACAAACCTCCCATACCTTGATCCCCCATTTAGTGGGTTTGGCAGGCATGTACTGCTGAAAATGTACTCTGCCCTTATAGCCTATCATGGCTTCATCTTCCCTGAAATTTTTCCCACAGTTTTATAACTATTAAGGAGTAAATCTGTTACAGGACGTACTTTGTACAGGGATCGTAGTTTGGGTCGTTTTTGCTGGGGGCATTGGCAGAATCAATTAAATGTAAATACCAAGATATTTTTGAATACCTTGTCTTCGACTTTATACTTGAAATATATGGATCACCATACTCAGGACTCCAGTAGTTCCACAGTCGAAGAAGCTGTTGAACACCAAACATAATATTGATTGTGAAAAATGCTCTCGTTTCCACAGTATAAGTTGGTTGCCATAGTGATTGTTTCTTCCACGAATAGAAATTATACGTTACGCATATTTTGTAAGTGTGAAATGGATTAAAATTTTGATACTCCATATCAAAAGTTCTGACAAGAATAGGCAGAACTGAATTCTCTTTACATAATCAGTTTGATCAGTTACCTTCCTCTGTCGGTTGAGTAAAGTGTCATCCAAGCTGATGTTTATTGGTAATTAAACTTAATTTGCAACACCTGTGCGTATTTATCAGCTTTGTTTTTGTTGGTAATTCTTATCAACAACTTTTCCTGTGATTGTGATTTGAGAAGAGACACAGCAGTATGCTAAAGATTGAGCTTTTTATGTGATTCTTGTTAAACAGAAATTATTTTTATTTAATGAAAATTTAATAAAATCTAATCATCATAAGTAAGTGAAATTATGCTAAATACAACTAAATTGAAAACCTTTTTCCCCTGGTAATTCTGAAAACTTTTGGGTGCGAATTTTACATGAGTAGAAGCTTTTATTAACAAATTTTATCCTGAAAATCACCTGCATAAATTACACAATTGCACAAGTTACATGGGTTTTTATGGTATGTAATGAGCAAAGTAGTTTTAGGCACTTTTAAAGAGACCTTTTGTCTTAATGTTACTATCAGATGCTTCTTATTCTTACTTGCTCTGCTGCTGCTACCAGGTAAAGCAACCAAGACAAGGAATATTTGCTGCCATGCTCACACTTTTTAACCTCTTTGTTGCTGTTTAGTAGGGAAAGACATGCTTGGTACTTTATCCAGATTTCATACAACGATTAATGTGATGCAAACTTTTACTGTTCAACTTGGAGATAAAAGCCTTTATCCCCATTGCTGTTCACAGTTCCTCTGTTACTCACTGAATCACTGCGTATCTTGTACAAGACAACTATTCACCACTTCAGTGCACAAGGTTTTGGCCCTTAAATATATGTAGAGACTAAGCTGTGAGGAAAGAAATAAGTGCATGAAATGTATGTGTGTTATGGACTGTGTTCCTCCTGAAGTACTTCTAAGCAAGACAAGAAAGAGTGTGAGTCTCAAAGAGACTTAAGAAGATAATGACTCTTTTATGTAAACATAGAAACTTGAGCTGTAAAGTCTTTGGCTGATGGTTTCTACAGGTTTTATCGTATGTGTAGGTATATATATATATATATATATATATACAATATATGACTAATTACCAGATTTTATAATAATATTTTACCCATTGCCCATGTTCTCATACTGAATATATAAGACGCAGGAAATATTTTCTGCGGATATATTCCTGGAATTAGCGCGCCAAAACGAAGACTTTTGAATTTTACCATTAAGCTGTAATTAGCAGAACCATATGCACGCGCACACATGGCGGTGGGCAACTCTGTATACGATTCTGATGATTACGGTTCATTACAAATCAGGCTGATGAGGAATAGACAAATGGTAAGAATTTGTTAAATCCGAAACTAGTTCCTGTTTAATAATGCTTTTTTAGGTGATTTTAAATGTCTTGCCCGCTCACGTTTTTGGTATGCTGCTATATTTCATGTTGAGAACAACTTAGGTCATAATAGACACAAGATGTCCTCTATTTCTAGCGCATTAATTGTCCACGTTAGTGGTCGACGTTATTTTATATATACAATTATGTATGTGTACACACACACACACACACACACACACATTTATAAAAATGTATGTATGTAGATATCTGTTTGTGTGTGTATGTAATATATGCCCAGGCAGCTTTTAAATCCTCCTTGATATTCTAAGCAGGTTTCAAGTGAGATTCAAAGATTACTGTGTGTCACTAAACCCTGTTGTCATAACTCAAGCTTTCTTCTCACATCTCCACTTCCTCCCTATCACACACGACAGATTGCAGGGGTATCCATACTTTCTTTCTTCTGACTGTCTGTCCGTCTGTCTCTCTCCTCTGACTTGCTCTTTCACTTCCCTCACATACTCACCTCCTCTCTCTTCTGCCTCCCTCTCTTCCTTTCTACCTCTCTTTTCATCTCTCCCTATCACACATTATTCATTATCATTCAATATTGCTTCATTTTGTTTAATTCTTTAATTTTCTGGCTCTAAATTTGGTTATGCATATTACTTCTTACAGGTATGAAAGTAACAGAAAGAGTTATTTTAGCACATCTAATTAGGAGGAGAATTAATTTTGAATGAGATGTACTTTGGATTTGTGCCTGAACTGGGTCCTCTTGGTTCTGTCTTCTGAGTGAGACAGCTATAGAAATTCTTAGCTAAGAGTAACCACTAAACATAGCATTTGTTATACAGGATATGGCACAGTGTGCAATAGTTTGGTGGTTGATAAGAAAATTAGGTGTAGGTGAATGGCTTGTTAGTCATGCATACCATTTGCAGAGATTTCACCAGCAAGGTGTGAGTTAGAAACAAGTTCACTGAGGAATTCAGCATGCAAGTAAATGGGCATCAGGGCTCAATTCTCATCCCCTTCCTTTTTATCATGATTCTGCCTGTCATATCAGCGAAGTTTAAGTTTGGTTGTTCATGGGGACTGCTAGATGCTGATGACCTTATTCTCATAGTTGAATCCATCAAAAGTGAGAAAATTCCAAATGTGTACTCAAAAACTTTGAGATGTGAGGCCTTAAAGCAAGTTTAGTAAAGACATAAGTTTTAGTTGGCAGGGGAAAAGATATGATTCTACTGCCCTCTGGGAAGTGACTGTGCTTTGTGCAGAAATGACAATTTTCATATGGTGTGCTTATTATAATCTATGGGTATACAGGAGATGCAGTGGATCTCAGACAGTTTGAGAGAAGACACCATATTTAAAAGAAATTGTTGGCAGTAAGTGCATCCATTAAATAAATTCCTTCAAATGCCTGGTAATCGTTAATATGTTCTGTTTCGGCAGTGCAAATGGTTCTGAAAGTAAATCCAGAGGAAGATGAAAAAAAATTCAAAGAGTTATTACCTCTGCTGACAACAAAGAGACTTTGTCTCTGAATGAAAGGTAGGTTGTATGTTGTTTGTCTATGAAGTGAGATATTATACGATAGTGAAACATGAATGTGGAGGATCTGTGAAAGTTTGAAAGAAATGAGGCCATCATGCTTCCCTGAAACTAATGTTAGTGTGAATGAATGAACAACAGAGGAATACGAATCAGTTGTAGAGTGCAAAAGAAGAGACTGCACTGGTATGGACATGTAAGGCCTATGCAAGATACAGAAAAAAATAGTGCCTAGTCATTCAGTGAAATTCTGAGGAAGACATAGGAAAAAGTGGTGAGGACTGATCCTGACCACTTTTAGCTTGCTAAAACTCAAGGAAATGAGAGGGAAGTACAAGTAATGACATATAGTGGAAAAGAGCCTTCCAATTCATATCAGCAGAGAGAAACAGATATAAAATAATGATGATGATTATCATAAATTGACAAGGATTCTTTAGCATAGGAAATCCATTTATGTTTTACTTTAATCTTTTCAGTTTTGTCACTAAAGATCTGAGTAAAATAGATATTTTTGTATTTTATTTATATCATATATTCATGAACAGCTGCCTTGGAGGCTTATTGCAACCTGAGATTCTTAGCAGCCTCTCATTGATCAGATTACACCATGCTGCTGTGGAGCAGTCCAATTGATGCGCAGGGTACTGAGCCCCATTTCCTAACGCTGTTTTAACCAAAAATTGACACCACCTCACTGGCTAGACAGGCATGCCACTGGTTGTTTTTTCATTTGAGGTGTGCTCTTGTAGCCTTGTATCCTGACCATTGACTACTCATGAATTCCTCTGCCTGTTGACGGCTTTTGTTTTTCGTCCCACAGGGTGTCCAACAAACATCCTCCTCACCAAGAAAGCTTGGTGGGGTTGCCAATTTAGTCATCAATGACCTGACCATGCAACAAGTTGTACTGGGTTACATGTTACTAGTAGCACTCGAGAGCGACCTGACATCTGCTTACAGTGCAAAGAGCTATAGAAAGGTTGATGTTGCGAATCTCACTAAGAGATCACATCCGGAATGAGGAGATCAAGAATAGAACTGGAGTGAAGGGTTTCATTGCAGAATACTACCGTGCAAAGCTCTGATGGGTGAATCATGTCGCAAGGTTCACAGACAATCGGTGGGCCTGTGCAGTTGTCAAGTGGTACCCACACAAATAGAAGAGACCACATGGAAGACCTCCAATCAGGTAGGAAGATGATTTAAAAAAGATGTATGGAACAACATGGAGAATGGCGAGAGCATGAGGGGAATGGAGCGAATGTTGTGGCTAGCAGAGCCTGCGCAGCACCAGACAGCCTGGCCAATCCAGGTGATTCATGACCAATAACATCATTAAGTTAAAGGTTACTGGGTCAGTCATGAGACTCAAGATTTCACCAACTTCAGTGACATAACTGAGGAAGAAGAGGCTTTTAAATCAGGTAGTTCACTGCATGTCATGATGAGAAAAGATGTTTGTATACTTGACCTTTGAAAGCCTGACTCATGTCAACCAAGTTGTCAAATGGTTCTTGTGACTGTCTTTGGAAGTTGGTTCCAAATTCTGATAACAGAGTACAAAGTTCATGTTCAGAATGTGCATCTTGGCATCAAGTGTTGAAAGCTATACATAAGCATGAATAGCATTGCTCTGAGCTTGTGAGCATTTTGTAGAGCACTGTTGTTGCAGCAACTTGTCTCATGTGTTGTAAACTGTTGATAGAAAGTTATTTGGTAGCATCAGCTTTAATTGTAAAGATCCAAAGGAGACAGTTTGGTATGCAAGAACTGGTATACTCTAGAATGCTTAAAATTTGAGTTTTGTAAATGTTGACTCTTCCATACTTGTCCAGCTTGTCAGGAATTTTTCATAGCACTCTTAAGATTCTGTGTTACTTATTATTGGGTTGGACAAAAAATCCATTGGTTTTCATTGACACTAAACTTCAAGCACTTCAATAAGTAGCTAGCTTGAGTCTATCCCTTGTGCATGCATACTCCAACATAGTTCGATGTGAACTTGTGATGAGATAGCTTGTATTTTGTGTGCTTGGGATCACTCTGAAAATGGAGAATCAAAATGAACATGAGCAACAAGTCATGCTTTTTTTAAATTTTAAAACAAGCAAGAAAGCAGTGGAATCCTGCAGAGAGGATGCTGTTATGGGATAGGTGTACCGGAAATGGGTTTTCAAGATTTTGATTGGTTAGCCAACAAAGACAAAATGAAGGAATCAATCAACACCAATTTTTGTTATATGACAAGAATGACCACAGCTGTTTTCCAAATATCCAAATCGAGTGTTGAAAACTATCTGCCCCAACTTGGTTGTATCAGCAGGCTCAATGTTTGGATCCCACATCAATGGAATGAGGCTAACTTCACCCAATGGATTTCTATCTGTTTCCACCACAAACAACCTCTAAAGCAGGACTTTACCCAAAGAAGGTTATGCTTTCAGTTTGGTAGGGTTGGTGGGAGGGTGTTGTCTTTTATGAGATTCTTCCCAAAGGCAGGACCATTACTTTGGATGTGTACTGTGACCAACTGGACAAATTAAACACAGTGATCCACCAGAAGTGCCCTGCATTTATTAATTGTAAGGGCATTGTGTTTCATCACAGCAATGCTGACTGCACACTTCTTAGTAGAAGTTACTGGGGTTTGGATGGGAAGGTTTGCCACACCTTCCATATTCACCCAATCTTCGGGTTTCCACCTGTTTTGGTCTCTTCAAAATTCATTGAATGGGCATACCTTCAACTTCACATGGAAGAATTTTTCACTAGTAAAGACAGGAAATTGTTTGAGCAAGGAACAATGAATCTGCTCACAAGATGGCAGAAGACACTGGAATGAAACAGTAATTATATTGAATAAATCCTTTTATGTTTAAAACTTGCCTTATTTTCATTTAAAAAACTGAATGGATGTTTTGGCCAAATAAACATCATCATCATCATCATCATCATCGTTTAACGTCCGCTTTCCATGCTAGCATGGGTTGGACGATTTGACTGAGGACTGGTGCAACCGGATGGCTACACCAGGTTCCAATCTAATTTGGCAGAGTTTCTACAGCTGGATGCCCTTCCTAACGCCAACCACTCAGAGAGTATAGTGGGTGCTTTTACGTGTCACCCGCATGAAAACGGCCACGCTCGAAATGGTGTCTTTTATGTGCCACCCACACAAGTGCCAGTCCAGGGGCACTGGCAACGATCTCGCTCGAAAACCCTACAAGGCCAGTCAGGCGGTACTG
>NC_069004.1:16320710-16322198 GCF_001194135.2 Octopus bimaculoides
TGAAGGGGTTTGTGTTTTATCTACCTTCCTACTTATTAGGATTTTGGTTTTAGCTAGGTTGACTCTAAGGCCCTTCAGTTCTAGTCCTTGCTTCCACACCTTAAACTTCTCCTCTAGTTCTGATAGTGACTGCGCAATTAGTGCAAGGTCATCAGCATAGAGGAGCTCCCAGGGGCAACCTGTCTTGAATTCCTCTGTGATCGCCTGGAGGACTATGATAAATAGGAGAGGGCTGAGGACGGAACCTTGGTGGACCCCTACCTCTACCCGGAATTCATTACTGTACTCATTTCCAACCTTCACCTTACTGACAGCATCTCTGTACATGGCTCGCACAGCTCTCACTAACCATATAGCAGAGATATTTTCTACTTGCACCAGTTTACTCTCAATGATTATGGCCAGAATCTCAAGCTGCATCCTGCAAAATCCAGAGTGTAGTGTATGGTTTGATGGGCTTATTTCTTTACATTTTCTTTGCTCAGATGTTACTTTCCTATTGTTTGGTCAGGCTTTCATTTTAGCAAAATCTCTGTTTAAGCTAGCTGTTGCCACATTACTTTCTCCTGTCATTCTTATTGGTACAAAAGACATAGAGTTGTCTATATAGAGATACAGCTAATTTTCACAACTGTTGACCGTGTTATCTTTGATGACTGTATAGTGGCCAATATTGATCCTTGTTAGACTGATATATATTGATGAATGATAAATCAAAGTGTTTACCTGAAAGGGATGATCTTGATAGATTTTCTATTGAATTAGCTTTGAAGCCACCTTAGTGTTTCATGCATATTTCCTTGCTTGAATGATTTTCTAATGTGCCACCGGCACAAGTGCCAGTAAGTCGACGCTAACTTACTTTTATATATCTAGCACTATGTCTTTCTCCATTTCTAAGTTAAGGGTAAAAATTAAGGCAACCATGCAAGACACAACTGGTCTTTACACACAGACGTACAGAGTAATAGCAATCAAATAAGGAAGGCAGAATGCACATCAATCATCAGCGATCTGCCTCTCGCCTGTATTCTTGACAAGAGATGCCAGTTAGTCTTTTACACCTTACCAGACTCATTCGTATTAAGCCCGAATTGCTACTGTATAACAGCAATCAAATAATGAAAGCAGAGTGCACAACGAACATCACCGATCTGACTGTCAGTTAGTCCTTTTCACCTGCCAGGCTCGTTTGTAATTAGCCCAAATTGCTAGATCATTTTTCGTTCCTTTCAGAATATTGTAGAACAGAAACTTAGATTGGAATTTAAATCCTAATCTCTTTAGAAATTTATTATTTCAAGAAAACATTAAATTTGAATTACTTTCAATTTTTACGATTTAGAGATAACAACTTGGGCTGTAACTTCTGAACCCGAGTCAGCTGCCTGTGAGCAATGTCGAGAGAAAGTCTGCTACACATGATATTTTTTGACACTAGGTACCTCTAAGACGACCGCCAGACACTGAAGGAAAATAAATGAACTG
>NC_069004.1:16323671-16343233 GCF_001194135.2 Octopus bimaculoides
ATATATATTACAACATGAACAAGAATGGAGAAAATCACAAATATTTTCTCCATTCAAAGATGATTCGCTGTAAGACTTGTAAAAGAAGAGAATACTTCTACATGGGGAATTACCTTGGATTTATTGGTATCTGATTGTTTTATATAGTTAACTAAATTCATTTAATTTTGGTTTCTAATTTTTGGCACAAGGCCAGTCATTTTAGAGGAGGGAATAAGTTGATTACATTGACCCCAGTGCTCAACTGGCACTTTATTTTATCAACCCTGATAGGATGAAAGGCAAAGTTAACCCTGGCAAAATTTGAACTCAAAACATAAAAACAGACGAAATGCCACTAAGCATTTTGTCCGGTGTGCTAACGATTCTGCCAGCTTGCCATCTTAAGTTCACCTGATATTGAGTGCTTTCTAGATATCTGCCTGAATCCTTTTTACCTCATGTTATATGTGTGTGTGTGTGTGTAGTGATGATGCATGGCTCAGTGATTAGAGCATTGAGTTTACAACTGTGAGGTTGTGAGTTTGATTCCCAGATCAGTCTGTGTGTTGTGTTCTTGAACAAGACACTTTATTTCACATTGCTCCTGTTCACTCAGCCATTAAAATGAGTTGTGATGTCATAGGTGCCCAGCTGTATCAGCCTTTGCCTTTCCCTTGCATAACATCAGTGGCATGGAGAAGGGAGACTGGTATGCATGGGCAACTGCTGGTCTTTCAAAAACCAACCTTACCCAGACTTGTGCCTTGAAGGAGAGCTTTCTAGGTGCAACCTATGGTCATTTGTGATCGAAGGGGGTCTTTATATATGACTGGGCCACTTGCCTGGACCACTGCAACTCTTCCATGCCAGATGTCTCAATCTTTCATAGTAGTCTTCATATACTTAACTGTCCAGTGTCTTCCACAAGTCGGTTGATATGTTATGTTTCTATTTTAACTTTTTGCATCCCCCCACCCCACCCACTTCCTTGTTGAGTACTCAGAATAAATTTTACCCACTCTCATTGTGACAACTGCTGATGGTAGATTTAACAGGGGTGAAGGTGAATCCAGTGGTGGTTGTGGTGAAGGGTTGCAGGTGGTGGTTGTCGATGATGATGGTGCTTCTGAGGAAGTGGAAAGAGTAAAGTGATGCATGTGGATATAGTGTTGGTCATTGTAGGGAGAGGGAGCTGTGACCATTCTCTTCATCTGTTATGAATGGGAATGGGTTTTGTTATGTGATTTTTTTTTCTTATAAGACATCATCATTACCACAGCTATCATCATCACCATCACAGTCATCATCATAATGTGCAACAGTAGTTAATCAAGTTGGTGGTGGTAGGGTGAGCCTTTTGAATTAAAGGAGAGGTGTTGCTTACGTAAGAAGAAAGTGTTGGAGAAGTTAACAACTGTTGCTATAGAAACAGTCTTCTCTGGAATTGAATAATTGTCTTTTGGGAGACGTAGATGAAAAGGTAGGAACAGAGAGGGGGTAACTAACAAAGACTAGAGAGATAGTGAAGTAGTGATGGTAAAAGAGTGGGAGAGAGTGTGTGAAAGAATGAATTTGGGAATGTAGAGAAAGAAAGAAACAACATATTAATGTCCGTGTTTGTGTGTGTGTGAGTTAGGGTTATTTTGTCACCGACTTTCACCCTCCCCCACCCCTACTTTTCACTCCACTGTCATAGCTCTACCTACAAAAAGGTAAGGCTCATTTGGTTTATTTAACATGTCAATGGTGAATGGTTTAATAATTACTTGACACCAACCTAGATTGTTCACCATCTCTTTCTCTCTCTCCCTCCCTTACACACACCAGCACACACGCACACACACACACACACCTTTTCCTTTCTTTCCTCTTTTCATCCATTCACTCCATTTTGTCTCACCTTCATTTACCTTACCTTCCTCCCCCTCTACAATTATCCATTCATTTATTCCCCTCCTCCTCCTCCTCCTCTTATTTCAATCCAAATTAGCTCCATTGATCTGATAATCTACTTTCCTGTTTCTTCCTTTGTTATCTCCTTCATTATTATTGTTGATGTTGTAATGAATCCCACTGCCATAACCACTTTCCTGCTTCAGTCTTCATCATCATCATCATCACTACCACTACCAACACTACACTATATGTTAGTTACCTTGTTAACTACCTGATTTCTATTGATTCTTTCTGTCATTTACCAATATTGCTGTGCTGTCTATGCATGCATGTCTGCGTGCATGACAGGGAGAGTATGTTGTGCATGTGTGCATGTGTGCAGTGAGGGAGAGTTTGTGTGTGTGTATGCTTATATGTTGCGTGTTTGTGTCATTATGTTCTTCAGTGTGTGTGTGTGAGAGAGAGAGAGAGAGACAGACAGACAAACAGACAGATATAGAGCAGGAGAGTTTGTGTGTATGTTGTGTGTTTAGGTATGTGTAAACATAAGTATCTGTTCTAAGGTGTGTGTGTGTGTGCATGTGTGTGTGTGTGTGTGTGCATGTTTGTGTGTGTGTGTGTGTGTGCATGTGTGTGTGTGTGTGTGCATGTGTGTGTGTGTGTGTGTGTGTGCATTTGTGTGTGCATGTGTGTGTGTGTGTATACATCTACTTAGGGTAGCAGCAACTGTTTTTACACAAGTGTGTTGTGTTACACATGGTGTTGTGTCAGCTGTTGTGAGTGAGGTGATCCAGTAAAGAGCAAAGGTGGGGAAGTTGATTAAACATAAATAATATGAAGATGTAGAATTGTTTGTTTCATTCAGTCATCACATTTGTCTTGGACACATTCCTGTTGCTTGCCTCAATGTATATAAGATTGTAACATGTTTTGTTACTCACCTGTGCGTAGATATACAAGATATTTTTACTTTCTTCTGATGATACTTTATTCTTTGTTGTTTTTCGTGTTTTGAAAGTTGACAGAATTTCATGTAGGTTCTTTATCATTGGTTCTCCGAGAAATCTCAGCTCCACCCCCACCCCTAGTATTTATGATATCCTCTTCCCATTTCTTTATTCATGAGAAGACAAAATTTGCATCTATGTAATTCTTCTTTCTTTGCCATGGTGTTGGATCAGCTTAAAATTTTTTTAATCATTTTCATTTGTATTAAAGATAGCAAGTTGTCTGTCCAGTATTTAATCCTCACAGTTCCTAACCCTACTGCAGGTGCAAGGCTCCCTCTATGAGAAACACTTCTTTCACCATATTGAAAACTGGCACATGGCCACATGCTGTGGTTCCAGAACTTATTTTGTTGTAGAATCTTTATAGATTTTCCAAAAATCAGAGAATACATACCTATATTCTATAGACAACCACTGCCACCTTAATTTTAATAAAACATTAAGCAAAAATTGTTTTCAAGGGAGAATTTATTCTTATCAAAAACATATAGTAATAACTTATTATCTTGAAAATAGTGAATGGCATTGTTTCCTTATAAAACAAATTTATATTTAATTTTAGTAAAAGATCCCTTTGCTTGTGGAGCCTTAGAATTTTTTCATGGTACTCTAAGGTTTCTCAGAAGCCATTTTGAGGCCTAGTGGTCTACAAATTTGCTTCTTGATCATCATGTTCTTATTTTGAATCCACTGCATGGTACTTTGACCAAGTGTCTTCTACCAGTAGCTGAAATTGATGAAAGCTTCCAGAGTGCAGTTGGGTTATTGTTGTTGCTTAAATCATAGGTCTACTAATTCAGAACTAATATGTGCTTGGGGTGAGGAGAAACCAGAGTACTCAGAACTATTATGAGGCAAAAGTGTTTCAGCTGTGACTAGTTTCTCTTTTTGTCTATTTATGATTACAGAGTCCAGTATGTCCTTCATTTCCTTTTTAAAACGGTAAGGTATTTTAGCAGGTCAATTGACCACATAGAGGCTCTTATTTGTTCAATTATAATTTAAAAGACAAAACAATATAGAAATTTATTAGTTGGGTTGTAGTTATAATTTAAAGAGCCACCATTATCTGACATTGTCACACCATGTCTGAATTAAGGTAAATATATCTGAAGAATACTCGGTTATTTATATTGTATTCAATGTAATGTATTGGTAGTTCCTTTGAGAAAACTGTTGGAACTCTTAAGAAGAAGAGTTATGGTAAATTACTTTGTGAAATGGCTATGGGTAACAAGATGGGCCCTCAGCAATGCTAATCTATTTGTTGAGTTCCTTGAAACCTAGATCATCCATTTCACTAGCTGCACCCCAAAGTGATATGGTCATTACATTGACAACAGTATCTATACCATCTCCATTACTTGCAAACAACTCTTTTTCTCTATTTCCTTTGTCAGCTCTTTCCCTTCTGTTTTAAAATTCACACCTACCATTTCTAATACCTCTCTCTGCTTCTTAGACATTTTTGTCTTAAATAACGCTCCCTCCCTCACCTTTCTATCTCTATCTTTTATAAACTTACTAACTTTCCTTCATAGCTTGATTTCTCCTCATACCATCCAACTCTCTGAGCCAATTTACCCAAATCACAATTCTCCCTCCACTTCTATAGCTGAAATTCTGACTTTGAGATGAAGTACCACCATATGGTTCACTTTCTTCTCCAATGTGGTTACCTCCAACAAGCCATTGATGTAACTCACTGACATACTTTACTTATTGATCACTCCACTGTTCCATCATCAACTGTATTCTTTTCACCTTTATTGTCAAGCTTCATACCTGATCTCCACAGTGCACCACCCTATGCAATTTCCATTTTGTCCTGTCCACATCTTAACTGAACACCTCCATTTCTTCAGATGTGACTGCAAAATATGTGACTTTCTGGACTACTTTTCTTTCACTTCCTTGCCATGCCCAGCCTAGATTATTTATTTCTGTTTCAATACTTCTCTCTTTGTCCAGAACATTACTACACTACACAATTCAAAGTATACTTTTCATGCCACTAATCATCTCATTTGCATCACCATAAACATAATCTATTACATGACATGTCAACTCCAAACCTTACTATGCATAAAAGAAACCAACCAGAGATGAATCCTGCCACTTAAATTCTCCAGGTGAAACCCATTTTTATGCTGTTATTTGTCTCCTACAATACGATGCAATTACTGCTATGCAATGTTCTCCAAACAACAGTTCACATTCTATTTAGGGACAGCCATTCTTGGTAGTAACAATAATCACTTAGCTCTCTACCAATGAACAATGATAAACATCCATACATACACATTTACACCAGTTCTTTATATATGCACAAACACAGATGATGCCTTATTTACAAGTCAAATATTATTTTGTCGTTACTTGCACCTCTACTCATGCATACATGCTGTTATGCTCATATTGCCTTTGCATTGCCACTACCTACTAAGTACTTTATTCACCTAGTTCTTTCTTCAAGTAACTAACATTCATTTACCACTCATCACACTCTTCTGTGCCGCAAACCACATACCCTCTTCCATTTCTGTTTGACTATTGTTTACTATGCTGTTGGATAATACACATTTTTTTTTTTTTCTCGTACAAGTTTTTTCCACTTCTCTATCGGTCTTGACAAAGGGCAAATTATTCAAAACCTGGATATCTCTTCCTTGACTTTGTTCATTTTTGTCTTTTGCTTGTTCTTTGCCAATGATTTGTCTGATATATAGACATATACTACTCTTTTTTTATACTTTCCCCCCTTTATACTTTCTGACTTTATTTCAAAAGATGATTTATGATAAATAACTTTGTGAAATTTAACCACTAATACTCTTAGAGTGGCTACCTAAACTAGGGTAAGTTATGTTTGAAATTAAAGCATTTTTTTGGGTGTTGGTGTGGTAGTGGCAGTGAAAAAAACAAAATCTATTGCCAAAGATTAACACTAAAATAATATACTAAATAATTACAAATTAACAAGAGTGTGTCAGTACACATGCAAATAGTTCTTGTTTTTGAATATGGTGTTTGTGTGTGTACGTTGGAGAGTTTCATTTATGTGCATATTTAAGGAAATAAAGAGAAAATTAATTACTCTGTATACTGTTCTTGTTTCACTCTTAACGGGTGGTGAAATTTTGAAAACCTATTTTGAAACCATTGCCATTATTACGACTACCACCACCATCATCAACACGGGCTACATCTAATGATGGAACTTCTACATGGTTGCTTATCTTGCTGGAAATAATAGTCAGATATGCCTCAAATCATACTCTACTGCTTTAAGTAAGCCAGTAAGGTTGTCCTGCAAGAAATAGCAACCAAATATTCCTCAAATCACACTCTACTGTTCGAAAGAAAAAAGCAAAGATGTACAGTGCAGGGCACTATGTCTAGAAAAAAATGATAGGATGGTCATGGCTAGATCGTCTTCAGTCATAGGTATTTTGATTTAGGACCAAGTTGGAGATAAACTACAGTAACAGCATTGCCATCCTGATCTTAGCTCAATGAGGTGGGGGTGAAGGGTCTCTACATGGCCCCTTGACCAACTTTCTTTCAAACTATACCTTTCCTTTTTTAAAAATACTTTTGAGACACTCTGTGCTTTAAAAATACATTGAAATTCTGGGTAGACTTCTTCCACAACAACCAGCAGTCGATCCAGAAGAATTCTGGTGAAAATCTTGCTGGCAATACTGAGCAGGGAGATACTACAGTAGTTGTTGCACACTGACCGGTCTCCTTTCATGAAGATGGTAATGATGTTTGTGTTTTTGAAGTCATCCAGAATGGTCTTGGTATCTCATATTTGCAGCATCAGGTAGAACAGCTTGGTTCTCAATCTGTGCCCGCTGTGTGTGAAAAGCTCCAGGAGGATGTTTGGAGTGGGAGCTTTTCCAGGTTTCATTCATTTGATGGCTTTCGTGAATTTCTGGAATGATGGCGGAAGGGTCATCCATATTTTGACAGGTCGCTGCAAAATGTTTCTTAAGAGGTCTTCTGAGGTTTGAGAATGGTTGTTCAGAAGATGGAAATGTTCTCTCTAACGTTACATGATTTCTTCTTCTGTGGTGAGAGTTTGGCAGTCAACAGTTTTCAAGGCCCCAGTAGATGACCTGATCATGCTGAAAATCTCCTTGGTCCTTGCATAAAAGTGATGCATATCACTTTGGTCTGAGTAGTTCTGGAGTACAGCAGCTTTTGCTTGCAATCAGGAGTTCAACCAAGAGTTCTGAATTTCTCTGAGGTACTTTTGGCACATCTGCATTTCTTGTTGCTCCCCATTGGGTGTTTTTCAAAAGCAATACATGCTACTCTTACTGATCAGATGTTTGATCTCTTCACTGTTTTCACTGAATCAGACTTGGTTTTGGCACTTTGAGTAGCCAATGACCTCATCTGCAGCAGAAGTTATAGCATCACGCAGAGTGTTCTAATCATTGGGTGAAGTATTCCCATTGTGCCTTTCCCTCAGATGTTGGTTAACTGTTTCTTGGAAGGCTTGGGATGTTACAGGATCTTTCAGTTTGTGCTTTTTAGTATTGGGGTACTGAAGGGGTGGATGAGAGATCACAAGCCGGTGATTGGTCCAGCAGTCATCAGCATCTGGAAAGGATTTGGTGATCCTCACATATTTCTTGTCTTCGATCCTTGTCAACACATAATCCAGAATATGCCAGTGTTTTGACCTTGGTGGTTGCCAGGTTGAAAGACAGAAGAGGGCGTTCATAATCATTAGGTCATTTTCCACACAGAGACTAAGGAGGCATTGCAGTTTACAATCCCGTGTTTGCTGAGGATGGCTTGCCAGAGATGGCGATCATGACCAACTTAAACATTAAAGTCACCAAAGATGATCAGTCTATCATTTCGTGGAATGGCTAGGATGGTAGCATTGAGAGAGTTGTAGAAAGCATTTTAATTTTATCATCTGAGTCTAGAGTTGGAGCATAGACTGAGGGCAGCATAAGTTAGGTCTTGTTGAGGAGAGGAATTCAGATGGATATCAGATGGATATCAGTTGTTTGCTTGTTGATGTTGGAGTCAAATTGTGTTTCCTGAGCAGCTCAGTTTTAATGACAAGTCCAACGCCATAGATGCGAGGCTCATTGGCATCCTTTCCTTTGCAAAAGAATTTGTAGCCAACTTCCTGCATGATGTCATCACTGGACAAACAAGTTTTTCTCTGAGGAGCTATGTCAATGTTGAAGTGGGTGAGTTCTTGGGAGACAAGCATGGTATGCCTTTCAGGTTGGTATGTAGTTTGCATGTTCATCAAAGTTCTCCAAGAATGGGATCGAATTTTTCTACTGCTAAGATGGGTTACCCCACCTTTTCTAGGAGCTTCCCTGTATGGGGGGGGGGGCTGCAGTGCTCCTAAATAGGCCAACTCTGACACAGCTGCTGAAATCCTGTGTCACCGCTACTTCACGGAGAAAATTACCATCACTTGCATGTTGCCAATGTATATTCATGAGCTAGAAGCTTCCAGTGTACCAAGCCTGCTCCTGTTGCCCATGGGGTCATCGCCAATGGACTTGAAGAGCATCATGCAGGGTCTAGAAAGGCTATTTGCATGATTTTTATAAGGGTGGATGACAGTTTGTGAAATTGATGCCCATGCACTTCACTCCATAGCCTCCTCTGCTGCTCATCACATGGTTGAGACAGGCAGTCTTGGAACCAGGGAACTGTGTTGAACTGCTGAAACCCAGTTCTTTTAGGGATCACCCTGGTGTGAGCCCGAATGGCTGTGCTAGAGCTCCTTCAAGGTTCTTGACAGGCCTTCACAGCTACTGTAGCAGCCCAGAGTCATCGAAGGCCCAACCATACTTCACCCTGCCAAATGGTCCCCTACTTTGGTGCTTCCCAGGATCCATGACCGACTAGAATGTAGGAGTTGGGATTTGGATCCTTATATTTGTGTGTGTGTGTGTGTGTATATGTATGTACACAAGTAGCAGTACCAGGCATTGCCCATGTATATTAATTCCCAAACATGAATTCACTATATTTTTGATAAATTATTTTAAAAACATGTTGACAATCTTCAGTTGGTCTGGGAATGTTGATTCTCTCTGAATTCTTGTATCCAAGGCATCCAGAAGATGGTTCAAGTGAATTCATAAATGTGTACAAAAAGAAAAAAAATACAGAAAATAAAATACAATTCTATTTTGATATTTTTTTATTTTGTGAGAAAACATTTTTTTTTCAAAATACTGTACTAATTTACATAATTACTGGAAATTAATTATTTTTCTAATCATTAACTTTTCTCACTGCCTAGTGTAGTGCTTGGGGGCAGGTATATACAATAGTCTTTTTTTTTTTTCTATCAGATGCAAATAAAAAAAAAAAAATTCAGAAGCAGTCACATAACTTATTAACTGTGTGTGCTACTATGAAGAATTTCGACTACCTAGCTACAAAACTGTGGTCTATAATTTGCTATATACAGGCATATACAAACATTAAATGATGACAACATAGTATAAGGGCTGCCCATAAGATTTTCAGGGAAACCCCAAATCACACACAAGAAAACAAAAAGATTCAAAACATGAAACCCAGATAACAAAAATAACATGTTTAAATGGGAGTCCTTTGTATGTAGGACACAACAGTTATTTCTTGTCTTCAATTTCTCTTGAAAGAGTAAACAATTTGTTATTTTCTGCCTGTTTCTTAAAAAAATTCTTTCTGAATAGTTTTTACTTAGAGCACATTCTTCCAAGTCCTTGATTAATTCTTTTCCAGACTCCTGCAGAGTACATTCCATAACATTTCTTGTAATAGATTGCTTTGCAAGTAATCTGTCTTTTACAGTCACTGCTTTTAAAGAATTAGTGTTCCTTGTTTTGTCATAGTTCATTAGAGAGAATATTCTTTCAGCACATGCTGATGAATGTGGCAAGATAATTTAAATTAGTCTTAAAATTTAATAAATATATATATAAAAAAAAAGCTTTTTGAATTAAAAAGTCTGTCTCAATATACAGGAATATTTTCTGTAGAGATAAGTTGTCTGTTGTTTAACAATAACTTTTCCATTGATCACCATGATCATTAGATTGCATTCTGGCACAATAAATGGGAAATCAATAGCTAGTATAATGATAGATATAGGAGATATTCTGGGACAATAAACTACCTTTGGGTTGAATACCTCTAATTTAGCAATAATTCCATCCTCACTGAAAGGAGACCATCTTTTTTTTTCTTTAATTCAAAATTCCACTTGGAATTTCAAGCAATCAATTTGAAATCTTCTGACATTGATTTCATCATCAAAAGGGTCACTAATTAAATTAGCTGTTGCCTTTCCTCCAAGGTAAACATCATTAGTGTTTTTGTAATTACTTTCATTGCTTGAATCAATCTCTGACAATTTAATATCTTTCTGTAATTCATCTTTAAAAAAACCAACTGAAAAGATTTTTTTTTTTTTTTTGTATTTTGATGATACAGTTGATATAACCTGAAATGCTCACACAGTAACTCAACATCTAATAATTATGATATATACTAAAAGAAAAGTAGCATGTGCTTGATTTCATGATTGCTTATAAATTCTCTTGGTATCATCAATAAGAAATAAGGAAGTAACGCATCAAATTGTTCTAATATCACTGTAGTTGCCATTTCTCAAGAAAGCTACCTTATTTGTGCAAGTCTAAGTATTCAGTGGTAAATTGTTGCAACAACTTCTTGAACAAGTATGAACTTCCTTAGAAAAGTAAGATGGTAAATCTTTCACAAATATCTCTAAATTTTTTAATTTAAGGGCAGCAATTGCTGGTATGAAGAGTAAAAAAAAAAATGACAAATGCATCCCATAATAACAACAAGAGGTAACTCATCCTTCAACAATTTCAGGAACCTACATCTGGTGTCCATTATGGAAGAATAGGTATTGATTAGATTTAACCTAATTAGATTTTCTGGACAAATATTTCTTTCATGCAAAGTTGATTCGATAGCACTGTAAAAAACACTAGAGTTGTTCTATTTTCAACAACTACAATATTTAACAAAGTGTCTGCAACATGTTTATTCAAATTAAAGTATCTTACAACTGGAGCCAAAACTTGTGTAACTGAAATGCTTGTGCTTTCATTAAATATAATAGAAAATTTTCGTGTTTTACAGATATCCATCATCACTATTTTTTCATGAAAAACTATTCCATCCTGAGTATCATATTAAAGTTTTGTTCTTTTTATTGACAATTTTTCAGTAATCTTACTGCCTGAAAATGCTTTTACATACCATCAGAAATTGAACAGCATTTGCAAAAGGAATATTATGTTTAGCAAAATAGTCAACAATAAGCAGTTTACTTTTGGCTGTTTGTCCACTCTGTTAATTTTTGTCACTATGAATTGAGGAATATCAATGATAGAATTAGCCACATCAAAGCATTTCTTGAGCTTTCCAGTTTCATTAGCATAGATGATATATTTGCATTTCTCAGAGAGACACTGTAGTGTTTACAGTAGCTAACTTATCATTTTTATCTCATTGAAGCCAATCCTTAAATTCTGGATTTTGCAACCTTTTTTTTTTTTAAGTAGGGGTTTGCAAGCATTTCATCACTCATTATAATACACAAAAACAACAAAGTTATGACAACTCTAAAATGGGACTACTTATATAGGAGAAGTCACAATGCAAAATAAAAACCAACACAGAATGACAGGGTTGCTAGGTACAAAGGACCTAACTTATATCAACCAAGGCACTAAACTCCACCTACATACGATTGCCATCATGCTTATGATAACTTATATTTATGAAACGTAAAGACCAGCAGAATTCATAGAACTGCAGATGTCGTCCACATACATTGCCTTAGTACCATACTAAGAATAGCTTGGTGCAATCAAGTCATAAATGAAGAAGTTATAGAAAGAGCTGAGTAACCTGTGGAATACTCACTGTGAGATGATATAAGATGCTTGGCTATGTGTTGTGCATTCCCACAAAGAAACCAGTGAAAGTGTCTTATGCAGAGGGAGGCATAGAAGGTAAGGCAGACTTGGCAAGGCCTATTTGAGAACCGCAGCAGAGGATCTGGAAGATATGGGCCTGGTCTGGGAGCACGTTCATAGTTTGTGACCAAGCTGCATGGAAATCTCTTTTGTTGCTTAGATACTCAATGGAGAGCAAGAGGAATTAACACACATGTGGATGACTGAATCCTTGTCATGAAAAATGATGGCCTATGGAACTGATATTTTGTTAATTACTCTTCATTATTAGATTGTTTTTAAAAATAGTTGACTACATGAACTAATTCACTTTGAGGAAGTATCCCAAGGGATACAGCAATAGAAACTTTTCAACTGATCATACCATTAATATATTTGCCTTGCCAGTACCGCCTGACTGGCTCCCGTAGGATTTTCGAGTGAGATCGTTGCCAGTGCCCCTGGACTGGCTTGTGCGGGTGGCACATAAAAGACACCATTTCGAGCGTGGCCGTTTTCGTGCGGGTGACACGTAAAAGCACCCACTACACTCTCTGAGTGGTTGGCGTTAGGAAGGGCATCCAGCTGTAGAAACTCTGCCAAATTAGATTGGAGCCTGGTGTTGCCATCCGGTTTCACCAGTCCTCAGTCAAATCGTCCAACCCATGCTAGCATGGAAAGCGGACGTTAAACGATGATGATGATGATGTTACACTTCAAACAGACAGATATAGAGAGCAGTCATTCTTTTCCTTCTCTCTCCTTGTTTAACCCCTTTCTATTTAAACTGACCATATCCAGCACAAATGTGTACAAATTACATGGGTTTTTACCGTAAATGAATTTTGTAAATTGTAGACCAGTTTTGAACCTTAAGATCTGAAATTTCATTTTGAAGCGCAACTTTTCAATGAAGCAATCATAGGTTATGTGACACATACTCACACGTTTGCATGTACATGCACACATATGTGCGTGCGCGCACACATACACATATATGTATGCCATGCACTCCTTCTTTCCTCATATATGCAAAGACCATCATGATGAAAAGACATACATTTGTATGGCAAGAGAAAGACTCGACCTCCCAAACACTGACAGAGCTTCAGTGAAGGAAACAACTGCACACATTTATTTAACCACACCCACTTACAATGTATATGAAGTATTGATTTTACTTCTCAGCTTTATTTAATGTCTCAATTAATATAGAAGTTATCATTATTGTTAGTACTTAACTTTAGACTATTGGGGATGAAATACAAATATACTGACAAATGGCAAATATGACAACTGTAGGTTGTCAAAATGATCTGCTCTCTGTCCCTCACTGTTTGGTAAATGGTCACTTATAGAATCAAGTTTTCTTCTTCAAGAAAGAACAAAAACAAAACATTACTGCTTTCTAGTTAAGCTGATGACCCAGAGAGGACAGTTAAAGAAATCACCAATTTTGTATATTGTATTTCCTTCACAATTCTGGTTGGCTCGTGTTGACTTGTAAAGTGTCTGTTCATCTGTCCAGTGCCAAGAAAGTAGTTTTGTTCATTGAACACACAAGAAATGTCACAGCTTCAATACATGGAATGAAATAAGAATAGACAATGCTTGCTGTGTGAAAAAGGTGTGATGAGTTGGTAGTATGATGATACTGGGTGGATAAAAATAGCCAGCAGTGAAAGAGGAAGGGAGCCAGCAGTGAGAGAGGAACTTAAGGACAGCACTTAAAAGAATATAATTGTTGTTGAACTCTAGGTCAGCTCTAATTGAGAAGATTTATGACCATTCTAACCATGGCCATTTTGACTTTTTCCTATTAAGGGATGCTGGGTCACATCATCCAGTATATTACTTTCTAAAATATTAGTAAGGAAGGTGTTTGAAAGAGATCTGGCTGCTATTTCTAGTAGGTCACTCTTGGACTCATTCTTAAAACATTTCTGTTCAATGTCTTTCATCCTGTCTACATATGAATAACATTTAATTGAAGCTCTTTTCACCACCTCTGATGGTATTTTGTAGCAACCTTAATCTCAAACACTAGAATTTCTCTTCAAGCCTAGAAAATACTTTTGAGCCAACAAATGAGCACTTATGTTACTGCTCAACTTCCTGGAAATAATGATCAAATCTTTGAATAACACACTATCATCTTGACAAAAAGGAACAACACTTAAATATAGATCACAGCTGGAATGCCTTTAACTAGTATGCTTGATCAAGGTTGATATAGATCTAAACAATTTCAACACTGACCAGTTACTGACTGTACAAATGTCAAATACAACACATTTATTGATGTATTGGTCACATATCTAGTACAGTATTGTTGTTGTATTCAGAATTATCCTAGACTGCATTGAAAACAAAGGCCATTTTGACTTTTCTACAATCTTTGATCCTTGTACATGCTTTATCTTCTGTCAGTTATTTAGTTCAGATTAACAGAGACTTTCAGTGGAGTGGTTTCTGTGACAGCCCCTACTCCTCTGAAGTAGTTATCTGCTTCATGTTTCCACTCAACAGTCCACCTGTCTTTTTCCCCTTTTGTCATCTCATAAGTGTCTCAAACACTTTACAATTGTGCCCTTGTAAAATTTCTTTCAGCCCATGGATTTTCAATTAACTATTCACACTGAATATTAACTGCTTTGATTGAATCATTTTGGGATGGCCTGTAAAGTCTTGGACTCTGACTTTTCTGTTTCTGACTAATTACATAAAAAATGGCATATCACGGCAGCAGTTCTAGTGAACAGTCATTACCCTAAATGTATCTCACAGCAAGTCTGAGTATCTAAGGGAAATGGGTTTCAATGGTATAGCTAAATTATAAACATATGATTAGCTCAGTGCGAAGGAGGCAGGAGGAAATGAGGTCATGTCTATAACCAGACATTATATTATTGGTCAATGTTTGTAGATGTAGGATCCATTCAACATTGTTTCACAACATAGAAGGATGAAACATTAAACTAATGATGAAAGTGTCAAAGTGACAGTCATGACGACGACTGTGAAATAACTTTTGTTGTTATTTTAGCTGAGAAAGATTTTGTGTTGTAATGTGTTTTGTTGGCGTGTTGCTCTTTCAAGTCATTTAAATTTTGACAGCAACAGTTTTACACACAAAAATTCTCTACCTACTTTCCTCAATACATACTTGCCTTATTCCTTGAGGGTCTGTAAAATCAATTTTTATTTTTCATATTGTTCTCAAATTTCAAGGCAGAATTCCTCTTAAATAACAACTCGCTATGTACTTGAATGCCTCTTAAGAGGAAATTAATGTACTAAATGGTTTCAGATTATTGAAATTTAATTTGATGAAAAGAATGTGATATCTAGGAGCAATAAATGTAAGAATTTACTTGTTTCTATTTCTCTTTTTTACTTCTTTTTTTCCGTTTTAGAAATCATTTCTTACTAGAATTCTTGGAGAAAAGAGGTATTAAAAATTAAAAATTCAAACACAGCAACAAGCCAATATACAATACAAGTAAACAACAAACAAGGTTTAATATACATCACATTTTTGCAACCTACTCCTAATTATAGTCACTTTTTCCACTACTTAAATCAACTATTTCATTACATTGAAGTATTTAACTCCATACAATAGAGAGAAAAAAAATGTTGTTCTTGTCTCAGTCAAGACAGTGATTTCTTCATTTTCATTTCTGAAACGAAATAGAACTATTATGTATATTTAGATAGTTTTAGATTATGTATATTTCAATAGTTTTACTGAATTTTATCTTGAATTATTGTATTTCTTGTTTGATGCCTTGTTCTGTTAGTGCCCCTTTATCACTTGTAGTATAGCTGAATGGCCAAGAATTTTGCTTCACAATCACAGAGTTGCAAATTCAGTCCCATTGAGTGGTATTTGGGGCAAGAGGCTTTTACCATATTCTTGGGTCAATACAAGTTGTGAGTAAAAATAGGTAAACAGAAACTGTATGGAAGCCTATTGGATAGATTTTATCTATAATTTAAAATCCAGCTTTGTCACATTGTTGCACTGGTTCTGCCTGAGAATTAGGTTAATTTTATACATGTCTGAGGAATACTCAACTCTGTAATCCAATCAATAGGTAATTCAGTTGATTGAACACCTGAATACTGAGTGTTGAAATCAATGGAAATCCATTTACATAATTTTATGAGCTGTGATTTGGTTCCACTGCTTTATCTGGTGTAATTAGGGATTTAAGGACTGCTGTAGTCTCTTGTTGTCATTGCTTACCCCTTGGTTATTCCAAGTAGATCTATGGCTACTTGTGATTTTTTTTTTTGTTTTTTTTTAGGCAGTGTGCATCCAAGTTCACATGTTCCAATGTGATTTTCTTCTTTAAGATGGTAGATTTGATATGAGGAAAATGTGGCTGCCATTTCTGTCAGGTTAAGTGACCACATAGAGCCTCTCTATTGGTTTGGGAGTCCACTTGTTAGCTCGCAAAGTTCCATCATTGACTTGTTGTAGAGCTCCCATTGTAATGTGAATATTGTGTAATGGTGAAGCTTTTTCTCAAGTCATTAGCATTTATGTATTTTGTATTTTTAAATACTTTTGCTAGGAATAACAAGTTTATAAAAACTGATTAGCTGATAAGTTATAAAGGAACCTCTGGAAAGACTGAATGAGCAACTAGATCAGTTTACCATAGATAAAACTGTAGTGTGATAAAAGCAGGTATCTTAGAGAGTTTATAAAATATTAATAAAATCACAAAGTGAACAGTCAGGAGAGACTTACTACTATATTCAGTCTACCTGACTGTAAATAGATTCCAAGACAAGAGGAAGATACAGTTCCCTGTTATCCTCAGTCTGCATAACTGTAAATAGCTACCATTGGGAAGTGTGCTTCACCACTGTACCCAGTCTGCCTAGCTGTGAATGAGTATTATGGCTACATACAATTCACTTAGCTGAAATCTTCAGTGCCAACTGTTGAAATAGGTCATAGAATGTAAGTTTCTTGGAAATATTTTTGATTAAAATGCATCTCTTGTTAACTGTTTCATGGAAGTATTAAATATAGTACACCTGACTTTGTCACCAAATTAGTTACCTGGATATCTGAAGTAGTCATTTCAACTGGTTGTTATCTGAAATTTGCTGATGGTAGTTCACATTAATCTCACTCCTAATTGATATTATCTTTCCTTCATATATGTACACACACATACACACAGTTTGGTAATTAATGAAGCTAAGATCATAACCTACTTTGTGGTCACATTTGGAACACCACTTATTCCCCTTTGGGAAAAAATATATGAATGCCACAAGTTCATTTTCCTGCTTGTAAATGTAATGGTAATAATAAGATTTATTTAGTTAATTAGTTATGTAATTAGCTAATGAACTAACTTATCATCTCTGTTCAATGTGTGTGAGAGAGCATCCACACACAAAAATTATGGCCTCTACATTGCTGGATTTATCTGCACTGTAGAAGCCATAAATATGAGGTGATGATCACCTCTATAAAAAACCAAGCCTTGAGGTGATATGAGAAGATAAGCATTGGCATGACAGAAAAAATGTAAGTAGTGTTTTTATTGTTGTACATTCTTCTTTAAATCTGTAGGAAAACAAGACAATAACATAATTAGCCATCCACAGCTTCAATAAAACAAATTCAGACTACAGCATTATGTGCAAAATCATGAAATATTCTAAACCTAACAAAATGGGAATATGTTTGGATTTGTGCAAAGAGAAGGAAAATTCTCAAAAATCTCCATATACAGGATCTCTATTTAAACATTAAATCAGAAATGAATGAAAAATGCAGAGACTTCAAAAACCACTTGTTACAGAATAAAAAAAAAAAACTGCCTTCACCAGGTTAAAACCACTCAATGCATGGGCACCTAAAATTGTTTCACTTTATTGTTTTCATCTTTGTTCTCTTTCATCTTCTACCTTTTATTTCCCCCACCACAACTATGTTCCTCCTCCCATCTTCTTATGACATTTCAACATCCCTTAATTCGACATAACAAATTTGCACAACCTTTTTCAGGAAAAAGTATTTTACCAGTTTGCCAACATTCCACTAGCTTGTCAATGACTTGACGGTAGAAATCACTGGATGTTGACTCGGAAAATTCATCAACCCATGCTTTTAGCTCCACTCCACCATTGAACAGACTGCTGTGTCACTGGTTGGGTTGTTTCCGGTTTATAGTTTGTTGAACCAATGCATTTGCTAAACATAAAACTCTGCATTGACTATGTAGTTATTTTCAAGCATTTTATTGTGGATTAGCTCTTTGCAATCCCACCAAACACAGATCATTGTCTTGTGTGGATACAGCTCTGCTTGTCACTTGGTTGTCGGGAGTCAGCCATTCTTTCTTCTCCTTCATATTGACATAAAGACAGCATTCTTCATTACTGGTTTGTGTTCATGAGTAACCTGGTGTCAAGCAAGCAAACTGGTGGCAGTAGAGGAATGCTGGAATTTGACTCTTTTGTTCAGAGTACATGGTCCTGTGCATCAAGTTTTTGAAGGTGACAAGCAATGGTATCATGAGAGAACTTCATCTACTTGGCCAACTTCCTAATGGATTGGATCTCATTCAGTTGATCCTCATTGAACTAAACAGGTTAGCCAAAATTAGGAGAGTCTGCGAGATGGAATTTCCCCTCCTTGAATCGTAAAATGTATTCTTATGCAGTTCTTTTGGTAATAGCATCTTCTCTATATGCAGCACAGATGTCTCACATGACTGGTATTTTGGAACATTGATTGAAAGCAAAGAGAAAGCAGGTGTCAAAAATGGTCATTTTTTTTTTTTCTGCTTGGTCCTCCATTGTCATATGACTGAAAAAAAAGGCAAAATTTATTCAAATTTCAAAAACCAATAAACAAAAGTTTTAGAGGAAGAATAGAGCTACAAAAAGAAAAACATAAAATGGAGTGGAGTGAATGATGTGAACACAGAATACTGAAAACACAATTTCCGCTGGGTCAGACATATTGCAAGATTCACAAACAACAGGTGGACTCACGCACTTGTCAAGTGATATCTAAGAGATTGGAATTGACCACTCAGAAGGCCTCTAAGACAATAGAAATATATTTCAGTTAAATGATTTGGAACAAGATGGGAACAAATTACACAATCAAGAAAGAATTACATTATTTACATTTGACGGATATTTGTCCTCATCTTGTTTGTTGTTAACACGTTTCAGCTGATATACCTTCCAGCCTTCACCAGGTGTCTTGGGGAAATTTCGAACCTGAGTTCTCATTCCTAAGGTATTTTTTGATGTTGTCGTTGTTATTATTGTTCACTGCCTGGAATCGAACTCGGAATCTTGGGGTTAAGAGCGCAAGCTACTAACCCCAAGATTCTGAGTTCAATTCCAGGCAGTGACCTGAATAATAACATCGAAAAATACCTTAGGAATGAGAACCCAGGATCGAAATTTCCCCAAGACACCTGATGTAGGCTGGCGGGTATATCAGCTGAAACGTGTTAACAACAAACATGATGAGGAGAAATATCCGTCAAATGTAAATAATGTACATAATTCCTCATCTCTTAAATATAGAACTGAAGAAAGAATTAGAAGTGCATTGTGGCCATCTATGTATAACAATATCAGATACTTTAGCTGAGACAATGATGTATATATGTGTCTGTGTATATATATATATATATAT
>NC_069004.1:16344651-16352709 GCF_001194135.2 Octopus bimaculoides
CAGCCTAACCCACACCCCACCCTTGCTTTCCCTACTCTCACCTCCCCACATCCCAAGACCACCACACCACACACCACTACACTATACACCACCATACCACACACCACGATGCACACACTAGCACTGACCACTTCCCAGCCCCACATCATCATCCACACACCTACACATGCACACACGTACACATCAAGGTCAAGCCCTCTTCCACATGTACATACATGCTCTCTTATACACATGCAACTTCGTTTTGGGATCACCACGACTTTATTATCTATCTCCCCTTCTTCCTAACTCTCCTGTGTGACCCCTCTGTCCAGCATTTGCCATGATAGATCGCTAGCCACTACACATTCTTTATTTTCTTTCCTTGTTTTTTTCTGTGTTCCTTTCTATGGAAGAGCATAGGCTCAAAACATTAAAGACTTTTTCACTTCCCGAGCGTTAAACTAATACATCTGTTTGTTGTCTACACCACCTGTCTTCGAATTTTGTTTTTTTTTTGTTGTGAATTCTCCCTATATATATATATATGTATGTCTGTATGTGTGTGTGTGTGTGTGTGTGTGTGTGCATGCGTGTATGTGTGTGTGTGTGTGCGCGCACAAGCTTCTGTGCAGTTTCTACCTTCCACATTTCATACACATATTAATCAGGCCATGATAAAAGAATCTCTTCCGATATGCTGCACTGCAGCCATGTAGCAGGAAAACAAACCACATAGATGTTCCTTGTGCATTGCAATGTTAATATCCTGGCAAATGTTTGAAGGCTGCAATACTCTTCATTTCGTTCCCAGAAATCAGCAATATGGGTTCATGCCTCTCTCCAGGTAGATAGATATTCACAAATGCATGTGTCTATAGAGCATTTGCCTATATCTATTTTCATTAAAGTTCCCCTTTGATGTTTGCATGGCAGTAGGGCACTGATTTAAGGCTGGAATACAGATATATTAATGTCCTTTTTTTATCTGTCACCTAATGAATTTCTGACTTCATGGCTTCATCTATAGTTATTAATTAATGTAGTATAAATTACCACACTCTTGGCACTTTATCTTGTTTGACTTTCTACCTCTACTTGGACCCAGCACTCTAGTGAAGGGTCATGGGAACAGCCTGTGTGTGTGTGTGTGTGTGTGTGTGTGTGTAAAAATAGATAATTGAGGTCAGCATGAGACAGTTTGTCAAACAATTATTAGTTCCATTAGAATGTTAGGTTATGTTGTGATTACATGTCTGTATATATGTATGCGTGTATGTATATGTACACACATAATCTCATTTATACATATGCATGGTGACATACATGTCACAATTTTAAATAAGTTATAGAGAAGTGATAATATTTAGGCCTTTTTTTAGAGAACATTTACTGGTAGGCATTGGTGAAGGAACAGGCTGCTGAGGTAGAAGATGTGGTGGTGGGGTGATGGCAGTTTGTAATTTTCCTTCCCCTATTGTGGTTTGAGTATTTCTTTGAAATATTGCAGCAACACCTCTTCCCATTGACAGATAATTGCACATACACATATACATCCACAAGTATTTATGCATGCACAAAGACATACATACATACACACACATATGTATTGTAGTTAATTCAACTGACACTTGCAAGTGAAACAATAGAATGAATATTTTTCTTTTAGTTGTATTTATTTTTATAGTTGCCATTGTAATAGTTGTAGTAGTGGTAGTTGTCTTTCCTTCCAGATCCTAGGACAGGACATTGAGAAAAAGGAAGATAGGTTTTTAACATCTAGTTTAAAGGGCAGAAGGAAACTGGATGGGAAGTGAACAGTGAGAGGAGGAGGAGGAAGTGACAATAGCTTTAATATTGGTTGAGGTGATTATCTTAGCAGCAGCAGTAGTAGTAGTAGTAGTAGTAGCAGCAGCAGCAGCAGCAATCGTAGTGATGGTTATTGTTTTGTACATTGACACTAAACTACAAACCATTTTTTGCAGAGGTAAGATGAAATAGCAAGTTGCAATGGAAATATTTTTCTACTCAGTGTCATTATTAGCAGTGATTTTAGTGACAATAGATAGGGAAGAAAGGTTAAAGAAAGATGGCTCAAGTAAAATTTCTATACTTTTGAAAAGGATCAGTGAGAGGAGGAAGAGCCTGTTGAGGCTTCTGCGACTGGTACAGAAGGTAGAAACTTATCCTCAAACTAGAGATTTAGTCAACATGTTTCTAACAGAGTCTGCCCAAGGACCAGATTGTAGTATTAAGTTAGATGATAGATTAAGTTCACCACCCAAGTTGACATACAGAGTGTGGTGTGCACACACACACACCACATACCCACCTGTACTAATCTGAGTAGAAATGCTGTTCTTATATACACATAATTACAGCTTTTTATGTTCTGAGTTCCAGTTCCTCCAAAGTCATTTTTGCATTCCTTTTAGAGTTGATAAAATAAAGCACCAATTAAGTACTGGGGCTGATAGTATCTACTACTATTGATAATAATAATAATAAGAGCACTCAGAGAATGCAAACCTCCAACAAGGCAACACCAATGTCTTCTCAATGATTAGCTAGAGATGATTTTTAAAATGAGGATATCTGAAATAAACTTGACTGCTCTCACAAACAAGAATACTAAAAATGAACTTGACCACTCCCAAAAGTTAAGTAAAAAAACTGGGAAAATAATCCAGAATCCTTGTCCAGTACCTAATCAATCGCAATGGTAGTCATGGAATGTGAAGGTGGGTGTGCAGGCTATGTTTGTAATGTTGTGTGTGTGTCATCTGCAGTGGGAACAGGGAGTTTTCTCTACGAAGGCCTTTTTAGTCTATCCACTGATATAGTGTCTTTACGACCATTAAGGTCTATAGAGAAAAATTTATCCGTGCATGAAAGAAAACGGAAAGGACCTGCATTCGGTGCTGTTAATGGAGGTTTAACAACATGGTTGCGCACAAAAACATGAATCCAAGAAGTAAAGCTTCCTTCAAGGCAGAGCTAGAAATGCAATTGTCAAGTAGGTCAGAGGTTTTAAACAGGAGCAATATATTCAAAATTAGTAAAACTAAAAATTCTTGAGGATAAATTAAATTTATTATTGTTACTGAATATGTTAGTGTTATTTAATTTCTGAACAGTTTTGCTGCAGTTTATTTATGTAGTTTGGTTTATTTATCCATCAGTTTCTACTAAGATAGAGATGCAAGTAAAATTGATAACAGAAAAATGAAAATAAAACTTAGGAAACAGCAATGTCACCATAACTTATGTGGAAACCATGTTTGTGCTTTCTTGGGAGATAATCAGAGAAAGACTTGAAAGTGAATGTAAGATCGTAATACTTCATGTAAAGTAAATATAACTAATAATCCAGAATCCTTTTCCAATACCGGATCGATCCCAAGCTGTAATCAGTTTGTGCCAGTCACAAGGCCAAACATCCCTGAAAGTTTCATCTGAATTCATTCAGCGGTTCTTGAGATATCTTGTCCATGGACAAACAAACAAACATGACTAAAAACAACACCTCCGCATTCGCTAAGGCGGAGGTAATAATAATAATAATAAAGCAGGAAGCTGACAGAATCGTTTGGTATGTCAAACAAAATGCTGAGCCACATTTCTTTCAGCTCTTTCCATCCTGAGCCCAAATCCTGATATCAACTTTGCTTTTAATTTTTTTTTTTCAGTAGGGGTGGGTGAGTGGTTGATAAAATAAATATCAGTTCAGCACTAGGGTCATTGTAATCAACTAGCCCCTCTTCCCCATCCTCCCCACAAAAAAATTTGGTTTTTATGCCTACAGTAGAAATTATTATTATTATTATTGCAGGATATTGCTTTATAGTATTTCATTCTTGTTTCAAATCCTGCCTAAACTAACTTTAACTTTCATTTCTGTAGGTCTCTCAATAAAGTCGTTAACAATCATATACTGGAATTTATTGCCTGCTATCAATCATTATCATCATTTAACATCCATTTTCCATGCTGGCGTGGGATGGACAGTTTGACAGGAGCTGGTAAAGTTGAAGGCTGCACCAGGCTCCATTGTCTGTTTTGGCATGGTTTCTACAACTGGATGCCTTTCCTAACAGCAACCACTTTACATTGTCTCAACAATTACTTCCATGCCAATAAAGAATACTTGATGTGGTCATTCCTGTTGTTAGAAAAATCAGCCAAATCTCTTCTATATCACATTTCATCATTGAAAAAAAATTGAAATTATCAGAAACCAGAGAAAATTTTTTTTATTTTTAAAAAGTAATAGAAAATACAGGCTTTGGTACCCTATTCTTGAAGAAAATGACAAGATTGTTATGATTGGAACGTCTTTAAATTCTTTAATATTGAAATTTGTGAAAATTGTCATTGGTTGCATATTTCTAACCAATCTGTCATAAGTTCATAGTATTTTTGATAGTGAGGTTGACAAGGGAGTATTTAACTCAATGCAGAACAAATATTTCAAGGGACTTTGTAATGAACTGGTTTTTCATTTTTCTCGACAAATACACATTCATGCACACATAATCCATTTTCTGTACTTGCATGGATCTTTTTGAGTTCCTTCTACTACACAAGTCTTGTTGCCACTTGTCATGAGATTCATTGTCATGCAATCAGTCAATCTTCACTACTTCTTCTTATGGCTTTCTCTTCTGCTGGTTCTTTTCACTTGGGATCCCTTAGCACTTTGTCAACACTTATCTTCACATATTACATCACCACAGTCTCCTCTCTTGCACATTACATCTGATACTTTGTTAATCCAGTTTTTCTTTCAATGCATTTTGTGTTCTGTCTTTCATATTCACTAACATTACACATCCAGTGAAGTACGCTTCTCTCATTTCTTTCCAGCTTTCACTCACCGTCTGCATTCAATACTGCTCAGGTTTCACTGTCATGCTGTATTGCACATTGTGCCTGAGCATCATATAATCTTCCCTACATTTGAAGAATGATTCTCTTTGTTAAAAGAAAAGTGGTAAAAAGTCTGTGAACTTGTTTACTCTTATTCTGGCTACTATTCATTTGAACCTACCACCACTGCTAATTAGGTCACCTAATTATTAAAGCTATCAACTGCTTCTAGGGAACTTTTTGAGCACTTGAAAGAATTTATTTCACTGATGTTCTGACTACTGCTGTGTCTTTCTGTGTCAACCTGTCTGATTCCACAACACTATTTGTGTACCCATAGTTTACATTGGATGCCCTGTGTGGAATGCCTACTTAGTCTTTTTCTGTATATCAAGCATGATTACATCCCAGATGGTAGTTGAGCCCTTAATTTCCTGTTGAGTAAAACATTTTTCTTTGCTGCATTTACTTTAGCCTCTCAAGTCTTGGCAATGCTTGAAATTTCTTCTCTACATTTCAGCCCATTTAACCATGGTTCAACTTGGAGCTAAATAACAGCAGTTATAAAATTATACTACTGTTAATTGGTGACAGTTTTCAGTGTTTGTGGGGTGAAAATAGTTCTCAATTGGGGGTGGGGAAATCAATCATAATTCCATTCATTTGTGTTTCTGAAGATTGTGCATTTATTTTATATTACATTTTAAAAATTTGAAAATTCTTCTCTGGTTTTTGAGAATTTCAAGTTTAGATTTTTTTTGAATTCATCATTTGGAACAAAATAAAATGAAATATTTTTCAAACACAGCTGTTTTTTCCTTGAAATCTTCTTGAAATATTGTGTGTGTGTGTGCATTTACACACACACACCTAGTGTTAAAGTGTTGATAATGTCATAATGAAAGAGAATGGCAAACTGAGACTTTAACTTCCTTTATTTCCCACTCACACCCCTCTATTTACTACCCACCCTTTTCATATACCACCACTCTTATGCACTATCTTCTGTTCATTGGTATTGTTTTCACCCAATACGACCCACCTTTTTCATTTTCAAATGAAGTACTGTCTCTTCACTAACAAATTTATGGTTTGGACAAGCTTCACTACTACTGTTACTACTATTACTACTACTACTACAAACAGTAGCAGCAGCACCACCACCACCACCACCACCACCACTACTACTACTACAACAGTTACTACTGCAGCAACAACTGCACAGCTTGCTAATACAATAACAATAACATTTCCCAACAAACTTTTAGAAACAGCAAACAACACCTAACGAAAATTGTAAATAATACTCTAGAAATATGATATTGCTTTTTATTTACACTTTGGTTGTTTTGAAAGAGATTTGTGTACATAGTGTGTATGTGTATGGATTTGCATGTATGTATGTGTTGGGGTGGTGTACTTGTGTGATTGCATGTGTTGGGTGGGGTGTATTTGTATACGTTGGCAAGATTATGTGTGGGTGGGGTTACATTTGTGTTTCTTGGTGAATGTGTATGGGAAGAATAATGTGTGTGTGTGTGTGTGTTTGTGTGTGTGTGTGTGTGTAATACACCCACAAGAAAAAACATGTTTATAAATTAATTTAGTCATTAAAGGTAAATACACATGTAATGAAACACATGCCTAGTAAGACTGAGTGAAGGTAGAAATTATTGTGCCCTTCTGACAATGTATTTAATTCACTCTAGAGCTGAATGCAGGGTTATGCAGGGCAGGTACATAAGGCTTGAGAACTACTGAAAGCTACACCCATCTAACATCAAAATTGTTGCCTTTTATTGAATTATGAATTCTATGTCTGGGAGTTCCCTGCCTGAGAATCAAACCTACAATCATGTGATCATGAGTGCAACACCCTAACCACTATGCTATATATATATATATATATATATATATATATATATATATATATATATATATATATACACACACACACACACACACACACATATACACCTACATATATGTGTGTGTATGTATGTATGTATGTATATATATAGATATAGTCATTGTCATCTTCATTTAATATCCATTGTCTATGCTAGCATGGTTTCTACTGGCAGCTGGATGCCCTTCCTAACATCAACCACTTTACTGAGTGTGCTGAGGCTTTTATGTGGCACTGCATAGATGCTTTTACGTCATGCTACACAGGCACTTTTACATGATGTCACATGGTTGCTTTTATGTGTTGCTGCACAGGCACTTTTACATGTCACCACACATGTACTTTTACATGTTGCCGCAGAGGTGCTTTTATGTGGCACTGCACAGGCATTTTTGCATAGCACCACTATGAGTGTTTTACACAGTCAGAAGGATTGGTCCTAACACTTCTGCTGCAGGGTACAGGTCTTCTTGAGTACAGCCAGGTGCTAGGTATCTCACTCCTTTGTCATCTCGCCTGAAAGGTTCAGCTTCCTGAAGTTGTTCTTCAGTACTTCATCCCATGCCTTCCTGGGTCTCCCTCTTCCACATGTTCCATCCACTCTGAGAGACCAGCTCTTCTTTATGAAGCTGTCAGCATCCCTCCACATCACATGACCAAACCAACACAGTCTTCTCTCTTGCACACAGCAACAAATTCCTCTTATGCCTAATTTCTCTCTCGGAACACTGGCACTCTGTTGAACATGTGTACTTACATTATACATGTAGCAGAGCATACAAGCTTTATTCCTTTCTAATCTTCACATGTCCTCTGCATTCATGGCCCACATCTTACCACCATGTAGAATTGCTATCCATATACATGCATCATACAATCTTCCTTTCACTTGGAGAGAGAAACCTTTCATGGTCAACAGTGGCAACAGCTTTCTGAATTTCCTCCATCCTATTCGTATTCTAGTTATCACACCCTCCATGCATCCCACTACTAATTTGGTTCCCTAGGTAGCAGAAACTATCTACTTCCTCTAATGAGCCATCAGGGTATTTGAGAGATACATCTTTTATCTTTTACTTGTTTCAGTCATGCTGCGACACTACCTTAATGGAATTTTTAGTTAAACAAATTAATCCCAGTACTTCTTTTTTAAAGTCTAGTACTTATTCTATTAATTCCTTTTGCTGAACCACTGAGTTACGGGTATATAAACAAACCAACACCAGCTGGCAAGCAGTGGAGCCAGGGACACAAAGACACACACACACACACACACACACACACACACACACACACACACA
>NC_069004.1:16352994-16358242 GCF_001194135.2 Octopus bimaculoides
TATATATATATATATATATATATATATATGTGTGTGTGTGTGTGTGTGTGTGTGTGTGTGCCCTTACTCACAAGCCCTATTTTATCATGCTGGCATAGGTTGATGGTTTGATATGAATTAACAAGCCAGAGGGCTGTGCTGAGGTTTGACATAGTTTCTAATTATAGGCCTGCTTGATTTGTGTTGAATTGTCTAAGCAACAAGTTAGCCTCTACATGGTTGTTCAATCTGCTACAAATAGCAGCCAAATCTCCTTCAAACAACATACTATCTTGAAAAAAAGCACTCATAGGATATTATAGTCCATGACATACTGTACTTTGAAAAATTGACAGGATGACATAGCTGAAATATTTTTGACCACTGCTGCACTCAATCAAAGCTGACCTGGAGCTAAACAACATTTGAGAAATCTAACATAAAAACCAAACACAGAAAGAGAAGTGATTAATATAATTAGTAATTACTTGTTGAAAGATTGCTTCCTCTCTGGTCACTTTTAGTAGTGTTCTAGCTAACTGTAGTCTTCATTATATTATACAACATGGCCTGGAGCTATGCAGCACATAGCTAGGATATATCTTTTTTGACATTTAGTCTGATTAAAAGTTGTGGTAATGGTCAAAGCAGAGTTAAAGTGGACCTAATTCCTTCAGAATTGTGCAGCAGCTCATAATCTAGTGTAATTATGGATGTTGTTGTTTTGGTATTTAGAAGTGTTATTCTGCTTTAGAGTACAGACAAACCAGCAACATTCGGACAACAAGATGAGGGTTGATGTAGTTCAGTATGAAATATGTTGTAGTATTTTTTAGTGTGGGGTCAGTTTATGTTGACGAGAGAGAACTACAAAGATATTCAGTTGAACCAGTAAAGGACACTATACTTGCTCAATCTTTTGGAAATAGCAGCCAAATCTCCCTCAAATCAATACTTACCACCTTAAAAATATATGGGATAATGATTTCTGAATACAATGTCTGAAAATACAATGGGATGGTAGGAGTTGGAACGCCTTTAATCATAAATTTGGTCATTCAGTTTTGACCTGGAGTTACAAACTGCAATAAGATATGCAGTAGTTAGTTAAACACGTCATGGATATACTTAATAATGATTGACTCCACCTTTCACTTTCATTGTTCAAAAATCCCAATAATTACCCAGTCAACTGTAAACCATCTTACTGGTATCAAATATATTTTGTGCTGGATTTTGAAAGTCAGTAATATAGGATTGTCAGATTTATTAGCATGTCAGTTACATTGCCTGGTGTAGCCATCCGGTTGCACCAGTCCTCAGTCAAATCGTCCAACCCATGCTAGCATGGAAAGCGGACGTTAAACGATGATGATGATGATGATGATGAGTGAAAGTCATGTGGAGGTAAAATTTGCCTTTCATTCTGCTGGGGCTGATAAAATAAAATATCAGTTAAATAGTGGGAGGTGATTTCACTGATTATACTCCCCCCCCCCCATAAATCATGTGACTCAGTCAGTGTAAAAATTGATATGAAAACTTAGATAAAGAAGATATTACTTAATTTTGAATATCAAATTTACACTGCTGAGTTCAGCATTGTAAACACTCCAAGCTAAATTGATCCGTGGAGTAATAAATAAGAGATCTTAATTAGAAAGGTTCAAAATAAATGGTATGAAAAATTTGGAAATTTGTTGTTATATTGGCATTAAAGAGTTTTTTATAATATTCTGGTTAAGAAGTTTGCTTCAGAATCATATACTTTCAGGTTCAGTTCCACTGGGCAAACTGTCTTACACAGTAACCCCAGACAGATGATGTTGGATTTGATTACTGGAAACTGAGGAAGCTCATTGTACACGTGTCTATAAATATATGTATCTATATATCTTTTGCTGATATATATCCGTGAAAAATGTGAACCATTATTGTGAAAAACAGTGCTCTCAAATAAAAATACTCTACATTTGTTCTACCGAACTAAACAACTTCCTTGTCACTCTTGCCACAAAATATACATTGAACAAGTGTTGACCTACCAAAGACTTGTAACTGAATGATATATATATATATATATAGTCAATCTAAACATGAACAAGCAGGAAGAAACATGAAAAAACAACAATGTGAGGACGTGGAATAAGTACAGTGTTATTGGACGCTCAGGAAAGGAAAGAAAAGAAAAGAGGATTCCAATTTTTGAGTGGAGCTCTTCATCAGAAATATAGGAAAAGTCCAAAAAAGGGAAGACAGAGAAAGAAAATTGCCAACGATGCGCACACGGTCACACACATATATATATATATGTGTGGATGGATGGATGGATGGATGGATGGATGGATGGATGGATGGATGAAAAAGTGTTATTCTAGATGCTATATATAGTGAATGTAGAGGCTCTACAGAACCTCTTTTAGAGAGACAGAACTATACCTCTTCTACAGAAAAGGTAAAATTGGATATTCAGCATAAATTTATATCAAAGATTATGTGTAAGTGACCAGTTTATGCAAGAGACAGGCCAGTAGTTGACAGAATTAATGATGAATGGAAGATGAAGAGGTTAAAAGATAATGCTTGTTGCTGTTTAGCCCCAGATCAGCCCGGATCAAGAAAATGTTTCATCATAGATGTTCTAGCTGTGACCGTCCATCATTTTTACAGGCATGTTATTCCATGTCTCCTTCCTTTTTTTTTAAGCTAGTAGAGTATAATTTGAAGCAGATTTGTTAGCTATTTTTAGCAAGTCAAATGACTATATAAAGGCTTCTTCTTTGACACAAAGTGATAGATTTTTTTTAGTGGTTTAGTCAGAGGAGAAAGAACAGTGTCCATGATAAATTGAGCAGGATAAATTGAGGAAGTTATTCTTAAGATGGACCCAGGGTGAAGTGATGATGTTAAACAGAGCAATAGATTGTGTCAACCAACAGCAAAAACAGTCCTACACAGTTTCCATCTATTAAATAAAATTCAACACTTTAGTTGATCCAAAGCTATATTGGAAGACAAAATGTTTCACTGTGGGATTGAGCCCAAAATACATAGTTGTGAAACAAACTTCTTAATTCCACAGACAGAAGTAGACCCAAGTAAATTTGGCTAAAAGCAGAAACAGTTAAGACAGCCATGGGGATATTGGGTTCAGTATTTGGAATAATACAGGATCAAGACACAAATAATTGATACTAGTGAGACCCATGAATATTCCACAGAATTAATGGTGAACCTACTAGGTTACTCCTGAAAACTTTATCCAAAAAAGCCTATGTTGTGTTTATATCAAAAGATAGTCGCTCATATGCTAATCATTGAAAAATGATGGAAATTGGAATATGCTTTTTCATCATCATCATCATCATCGTTTAACGTCCGCTTTCCATGCTAGCATGGGTTGGACGATTTGACTGAGGACTGGTGAAACCAGATGGCAACACCAGGCTCCAATCTAAATTTGGCAGAGTTTCTACAGCTGGATGCCCTTCCTGCCCAATTTTATAGATTTAATACACATCACTCATGAAATACATATTCACTCATATTTTCCCATTTTTTCCATAAACAGAAAAAATTACATTTTAAAATTTACATAGTCACAATTTCATATCTAGAAGACGAAAATTTTATAGTTAAAAAAAATTATTTTATATGTAAAATATAGGGGTCACAATTTCACAGGAGTTAAAATTTAATGCAACATGGCATACTCTGAAAACTTCATCGTTGGTAACTTATAAGCCAAGGTAATGGGTCAGAGCCAATACACATTTCAGTTTGCATACATCTTTCAATCCAATACTTCTTTGCAGACTTTGTTCTTCGTGTTAGTTCTCACTCTTCTTTTCCCTTGTTTGTCAGTATTGATAACTTTAACTCTCACATCAGATAATTTGCAAGCCCTTGAGAATGCAACATATAGCCCTTGAGAATGCAACATGGCTGAATACAAGTTCAGACAAGAACAGCCCCACTTTATCATATGTCTGCCTTTGTGATTTATTAATAGTCATTGCATAGTGACAGGCAGATGGGAAAATGGCTTCTTTCTAAAATGAAGGGCAAGTTTGGGATGAACATGCATTAAGTGATAGGTGGTATAAAACACTTAGTTCAGTTTAAAAAAAATTACTTTTCACTATACACTAACAATTGCCCCTCTCTCTCTCTAATCTCACCATCAGAACATCACCCCTCTGCTAAAATTATATTCCTAACTCTACTCTATATCACTACCTTCAACTAACTTTTTTAACTACGTAATAAATATTATGTTCTCCCTACCATGTCATGGACACTTCTCGTTCCCACTTTTTCTTTCTCCTTCTTTTTCTCTAATCACATGAAAGTGTTACCAATGGGCTAAGTAATGTAATCACAAGCATAATTATTATAAGATGGTGTTATGTCGACCTTTCTTATTGATGTAAGCAGAGAGGAAGTAGATTTAGCAGCAGCAACAGCAGTGCCACCACTCACCATAGTTCTTGCTGCTGCCCCTGCTATTGTTGTTGCTGCTCTTCCTGTTATTGTAATAGTTAAAATTACAATGTTTCTGTATTTTGCTTGTTTACTGTCAAAGCATTGATTTTTTTCTTTTCTTTTTTTGCAGGATATTATTTTACTACTAACATAGTGAAAGCATTTCAGAGGTTAGTAATTACCAGCTTTATTCTCTTTCAAACTTTCATCACTGTCATCAGTTCCAGCATCATTACCATAATAATATTACAACAGTTTTTCCATGCTGGACAGGTTGTCAATTGTTGCAGGCCAAATCATCTTGCACACACTGAAACAGAGAAAACTAACTAATGTCATTGTCATGCAAGGTTTACTTTGGAAACTCAGTACATTTTACTGTACCACCAGTACAAGTATGTTTGTCCCATTGCAGGAGGATTAGAGGTTCCTCTCTATACTTTATCAATCCTTATTCAGAGGTGCAGCCCTCCAACACATGCACACACATATGAGCATATATGTAATATGTATATATATATATATATATATATATATATATACATACAAAGAGAGAGGCAATATATGCGGATAAGCAAATTAGATACATTAGATATAACAGTTTGGGTATGAAATACAATATATGTGTGTGTGTGTGTACACATGCAAAACAAGAGGAAGCAAAAAGTGAAGACTTTCAGACAATGAATATTTAAGTATAAATATATATAGATATTTATATTAATAGATCCAACTTACACAGAGTACAAATGATACAGAAAATTAAGTTGGATCTATTAATATA
>NC_069004.1:16358816-16401316 GCF_001194135.2 Octopus bimaculoides
TCTATCAGTCTCTTTTGCCGAACCGCTATGTTACGGGGATGTAAACACACCACCATCGGTTGTCAAGTGATGTTGGGGGGACAAACACAAACACACACGCACACACACACACATATATATATATATATATATATATATATATATATATACACACACATATATACAACGGGCTTCTTTCAGTTTCCATTTACCAAATCCACTCACAAGGCTTTCGTCGGCCTGAAGCTGTAATAGAAGACACTTGCCCAAGGTGCCACGCAGTGGGACTGAACCTGGAACCATGTGGTTGGTAAGCAAGCTACTTACCATACAGCCACACCCATACATATGTACATATATATACACACACACATATACATACATACACTTACACCCAATATATACCCATAGATATACAAACATACATATAAAGATACATATGTGTGTGTGTGTGTGTATGTACGTGTGAGGGCACATGGCCTAGTGGTTAGGATGTTGTACTCACAATCACGAGATCGTGGTTTCAATTTCTGGACTGGGTGGTGCGTTGTGTTTTGAGTAAACCACCTCATCTCACATTGTTCTGCAATCACTTCAACACCTGATGTGTGATACACAGTGCACCTGTTCAGACAATGTTGATTTGATTGCGAGAGTGAGCTCATGTGCAGCACAAATATTTGATCCCTATAAACAAATCATTTGTGCAGGTCGTTTGGCAAGCTGAACACTCATACATTGTCTTCGATGGGAGAATCCATCATGTATATATATGCATATATAAAATATGTAACAAAGAAAATAGAATTCACAAGAATCTATTCTTCACTATGATTGCTTTGATCCATCATGCACCAGTGCCTCACAGGTGAGATCCTGTACAAACAGTTGTGACGCATCATTGGTGCAGATGTGTCCTGACAGGTGACTTGTCAAAAGGCACCTCATTTTTTAATCTCCATTTCGCTTATTTCAATTGGAATACATTCTGGTAGTTGTCGTTCACTACTCATATACATGAGAACCTTGGGTGATATATATGCATAATATGACTTTTAAGACCAGCTGCTGACTGACAAGGTTTAAAACACATGGGACAGATATTATTCAAGTTTCTTCTACTTCTTTGCCCTTTGGAAACTGATTCTGAAGGAATGCTTTTGTGAACTAGCATATGTCTTTTAAGTCCAGATATTGGTGTTCAAGATTACCTACCTGGGCATTTCAATTTTCATGTGATTTCATATGATTCACGTATCCTGCTTTTGACAACAGAATATGATCACAGATAATACATGTCCAATGTTCACTGTTGATATCAGTTCCAGTTGTTCCTTTGCAACCAGTCCTAACAGCACCTCTCCACTTGTTCCAATCTAGAGCATCAATTTCCCAATCACTTTTGTTCATATATTATTTCTTCAGGTTTTCTTTCACAGTCTTTATACCTGATCCTTGGCTTATGTTCTGGTCGCTTACCAGAGGTGAGCTCATAAAAAAGACACTTCAGTGCTTTTTAAATGTAACCAGCACCCGTGTTATTTATGTGGTACCATTGTACCAGTGTTATTTATGTGGTACCATTGTACCAGTGCTTTTATGTGGTACCGTTGTATTAGACACCTGTTACCTAGCTTTATAGCAGCATTGTTTGGTTATCTATGATAAATATCAGGACATCCCACAAGTTCTGTCCAAATTTTGAATAAAGAAAACAAGTGATCAAATGTTATATTTAATTGAAATTTAATCATCAATGTACTTTCCCTGATTATTTATGACTTCCTTCTATCTATTTACAAGATTTTTAATCCCATCAATGTAAAACTTTTCGTTTCAAAGCGAAGAACTCTGAAATGTCAGTTTCGACCTCCTCCTGGCTTGTGAAAGTTATGACCCCCAAATGATTCTGTAAACTATGAAACAAATGGTAGTCTGAAGGAGCAAGGTTGGGAGAATAAGGTGGATGAGGAATTTTTTCCCAACCAACCTCTTCAATGTTCTGTGATGTGATCTTTGCAGTGTGGGGTCATGCATTGTCCTGATGAAACATCACTCCTTTTCGATTCACTAAAGCGGGTCTTTTTTTCTTCAAAGCTTAGTTCAAATGCTCTAATTGCTGACAGTAGACTTGAGCATTGGTTATTACATTAGGTAGTAAAAATTCAAAGTGAATTATTCCTTTGCAATCCCACCAGATAGAGAGAAGAACCTTTTTCCCATGAGGCTCCCTTCTCGGTTGTGGTTGGTTAAGCTTTTTCCTTTTTACCAAGCCACTGTTTACGACATTTAACATTTCGATAGAAGATCCATTTTTCATCACAAGTCATAATTCTATCCAAAAAGGGTGAAATAAGTTCGCGAGAATGGAGAAAAGAGCAGATGTCAACTCAGGATTTGCAGTTGCTTTCAGACAATTCACGAATCACCCGTTTTCCAAGTTTAGGAACCTTTCCAAGTTGTTGAAGATGATGATGAACAGTTGTATGGTTTACTAAGCTTTATTGCCAATTCTTCAACTGATAATGCAGGATTTTCTTCAAGTAATGCCTGAAGGAGCTTATCATCAAACTCAAATGGACGTCCTGTTCGATCTTCACCTTCAAGGCTTAAATCTCCACTTCTGAATTTTGAAAACCATCTTCTGCAAGTTCTTTCATTCTAGCATTCTTACTGAGTGTATGTTTGGAGTCTCTTCCGCTGCAGAGTTTCCTTTTTTGTACTCATAAAGCATTATGTGCCTTAAATTCTTTTTGGATACTTCCATGTCATAAAGGGTTTTATTCAAAGAAATTTTAATTCTATTATTCTGTAAAATAATATTTAATTAGTTCAAATGTACACAAATGCATAAAAGTAATTTTTAATTCCATTAGACATTTAAAAATACTATTAGATTTCATTCAATTTTAAAAAAGGTAAAATCGAACAGAACTTATGGGATGACCTGATAGATTATGGTTTGGTAAATGATAAATAAATAGTTGAAAGGTTATTTCATTCAGCAAAATTAATCTGTTGTTGTTTGATGGCCATGCAGTTTGGTTATTTTGTCTCTGTTTATACATGCATGTAAAGAACACGTATACAAATTCTTCAAGGTGTGCTGGTGGATCATGCATCTTTTTGCAGAGAAATTGATAAATTCAGGTAATTAGAATATGTTAATGAATGATTTTAAATTAGTCACAGCCAACATGATAGCAGAAATGACCTTGTATCATAATCAGAACTGACAGATGAGAGAAAGACTATTTTTAAGACGTCCTCTTGCAGAGTACCTTCACAGATGAGTGACAGTAACTGCAATATCATAGCTGGCAACTTTAACAGACATGTTCAAGATGGCTACTCCAGTGTTTATCGAAACTATAGAATACAGTACAAGGAACAAAAATGGATTGAAATTCTTGAAGACTTGATGCAAATTACATGAGTATTTGTAACACTAGCCTCAGAAAACCTACCAATCACCTTCCAATCAGATTAATATGCAAACCAGGTAGACCTCATACTCACCACAAAATAGTGTAGATAACTGGTTGTGAATCATAGGTTTCCCTCTGATGAGCATCAGATTAAGAGGTAAGCAAACTCAGAGATACAAAACAATCTGGAAAAAAGATGATAGAGATGAAAAACCTCTCAGCTTGATGTAGGTTTAAGGAAATACTAGTTGACATGTAAGAGAAGAAGGAAAAAGTGGTAGATTACTAACATTGAAAGATAATTGGGAATTTCTTCAAGACAATCTATTACATGCCACAACCATGTTGCAGGTTGATCTGTAACATGGTGGTAGAATGGTATAGTAAATAGAACCACAAAATCCAAGAAACAGACTTAGAAAAAATGGAAGAAAGCAGGGGGCATGAACTGATATGAGGTAACTAGAAGAAAAAATATCCATCAGGTATATGTAGCACAGAGGAACTGAAAGTATGAACTTTGCCAGTAAAAAGATCAGACATGCAGTGCCCTGGAATGCTCATTGGGGAAAATTGTATGTAGAATGGTCACAGCACACTTGCTGTTGAGAAGAAAGCGCAATACACTTGATACCGAAAAGAAAGAGGCATTTAAGTGTTACTGTGCCCAGTTGCTGAGTGTAAAGAATTAATGGAAGGAACCAACAGAGGAACCAGCTATTGAAGTTGACAGCTATATAGTTGAAAGCACAGTTAAGGTTATAAAGGCAAGGAAAGTAGACTGGATCATCACAGATAGTCACTTAGATGCTGAAAATATTCAGAGAAGTAGAACAGATGCTAGTCACTCAAGTAGTCAATCAGGTAATTTTTGCAAGGTATCATGAACATTGAATGAGCATGCTTGGAGGCTGGAAAGAAATGAGATGAATTTGATCAGCTGAATGTGTAATGTTAATGTGCATGAATGATGAGTAAAAACAGACTGAGAGAAAAAAAACTGGGTATAGGAATGATCAGATGTAGTGTGTAAAAAAGAAGACTGCACTGGTTGTGGCGTGTGATGCATGTGAAGGATGACAGTTGGGTAGAAGTGGTGCCTGATAATCCATATACAAGGAACTTGTGGAAGAGGAAGCATGAGAAAAGCATGGGAAGTAGTGAAGACTGAACCTCATGAAGATGGCAAAGGTGTTGTAACAAGTAGTGAGACTACTTTGGAGAAGACCTGTTTAACCCATGCAAGCATCTACAAATGTGTTTATAAATTACATGTATGCATGTGTATGTCTGCAACAATGTTTCCCTATCTTTGCCTACTGCTCTTGAACAGTTTTCAAATCTCTTGTCTTTTATATGTTTCGTCACTCTTAATTGTCAGTTCTTGCCCCTCCACCAACACTTCTTATCTACCCTTCTCTCTTACTTCCCCTTCTTCCTCCCTTGCTGCTCCTTCTCATACATTGCCTTCCTTCTCCCATGTTCTTTACTGTTATAACAATTATTCCACTCTCATTACTTCCAATTTACTTATCCTGCAACACTAGCAGACATTCCTTCTCTCTCTAATAAAGAATTCTGCCTGAAGCATTAGATTTCTCTTCTTCCTCATAGCATAATTATTTATTTATTTACACCTTTTGATTTTTTTTGTATTACTATGTTACCAACTTAGAACATCACTATTTTCCTTGGATTCTACTATTTCCTTTAAATTCAAGGGAATTGTATATATTTCTGTATACATGGTTGTTTTACTGATTTGCAGTACTGAACCTATTTAAAGTCAACAGAGCCAATCCCCTAATGATGGATACATCTCATTAGGAGAGGACAAACCATTGACTCTGTTGCAATACATGAGAACAAAGTACTGATATACATAAGACAGAATATTGTTTTGTCTCCATTGATCCTTATTATGTTGATTCTTACAGTAGTTTTTATATTCTCAAAAATGTTGCTCTTCTGTATGAGAACTTATTGCATTCAGGCTGTGGAACATCCAGAATTGCCATTTGTTGTATGGATATATTCCTTTGAATCTCTTTAAAAGTAGCATTGTTACTGGTCTATTGGAGCAGAATATGTCTTACATGGCTTGAATGGCATCCTTTGCAATTGTCTATCAAAAGAATTGTGATTCTCTTTGAATAGCAACATTTTTTATGATAGTTTAAAATGTAGAAAATTTCAAATTCCAATTCTATGTTTATTTCTAAGTCGACATGATAGCTGGAATAAATTGTCTGTGATACTGATTTGTATCACCTGTCACCCTCCAAAATAAGAACTCAAAAGATGAAGAATACTGCCTCAGATTGCTTATTTCAGTGTTTTAACAAAATACTGGTGATACAGGTAATTCAGAATAATGAACACTTTTCAGTTAATTAGATTCCCAATTGGTGGAAACTGCTGTGTAAAGCTGTTGTTTTTTTATCTTATTCACTCACTATTCGCTCACCTGTTCACAGTCTGCTAACTAACATCTGATGACTGTTTCTATTCAATATTCTCTTAATGAACTATCTATTTAAAAAACTTTTTTTAAATTCAGTTTTCCATTGTTCTGGTGCAATCCATCATTTCCACTATACTTCTTTTATACTTATATCATGGCCCTTCTACACTTAGGTTCTGGTCCCTGATCCTTAGGTGCCCTTGAGTATAGTTTGCTCTATCACAAACATCTGAACCAAAATTCCATACCTTTCTCATTCCCTTTTAGTTTTTTCTTTAGCTTGCTGTCATTTATTTGCAAATGCTAGGAATCAGCCACATCCATCTCTTCAGTCTGAGAATGTAGGGCCTATTAAAAAGAGTCATGGACACTGCTCATTTTCTCCCAATTAACCCTGAATTTTGATCTTGTACCTACTGTGAATGTATTGACAATAAGTGTAAAAATCTCATATTGATTTTTTTTTTTTCTATAAATATTTGGTTGACATTCCTGTCTTTGTCACAAATCATCACCATCAGTAGCAGTAGTTTGTACACTTCAATACTACATTGAACCATGTGTTTCAGAATTGGTCTGTGTGTGAGAAAGAGAATGTATTTTTGGGTATATGTTTATGTCTGCTTGCATATACCAGCTTCTCTCTTCATTATCATTTAGCGTCTGCTTCCATTCTGGCATTAGTTAGATAGTTTCACTGAAAGTGGTAAGCTGGAGGGCTGCACCAAGTTCCAATCTGATTTGGCATGGTTTCTATAGCTGCATGCGCTTCCTAACACCAACCTCTTCAAGTGTGTATGGGTGCTTTTTATGTGCCACTAGCATGGGTGTCAGTTACATGACACTGGCATCGGCCACAACTACAATTTCACTTGGCTTGATGGATCTTCTCAAGTACATATCGCCAACAGTCTCAGTCACTTATCATTGCCTCCATGAGGCCAAACGTTTGAAGGGTGCTTTTTACATGTCACCATTTAGCATATTGCCAAAGGCTTCAATCATTTGTCATTGCCTGTGAGGCCCAATTTTCAAAGTTCATGCTTCACTACCTCATCTCATGTCTTCCTGGGTCTACCCTCTTCCACAGGTTCCCTCCACTGTTAGAGATTGGCACTTCTTTACACTACTGTCCTCATTCATATGCATCACATGACCATACCAATGCAGTTGTCTCTCTTGGACACCACATCTGATGCTTCTTATACCCAACTTTTCTATCCAAGATGCTTACATTCTGTCATACATGCACACTGACATTGCACATATTTCTTTCAAACCTACACATATCTTCAGTGGTCACAGCTCATGTCTTACTGCCATGTAGCATAGCTGTTCACACACAGGTATTATACAATCTACCTTTCACTCTGAGGGAGAGACCCTTAGTTGCCAACAGAGGTAGGAGCTCTCTGAACTTTGCTCAGCCTATTTTTATTCTAGCAGCTACACTCTCAGAGCATCTATCTCTGTTACTGACTTGGTCGCCTAGATAACAGAAACTATCAACCACTTCTAGCTTCCCCCACTGGTATTTGATGGAGTCTATTTTCTCTACATTTTTTGTGTTTATTGTACCTATGTACATTCCACATACAAAAACTATTTCCCATTAACCTTCCTCTGATATTGCTGCACCTCTTATGTGTCCATAGCTTATACTGGGTACATCTTACAGAGTTTCTACCTACAGGGCCTTCTATCTGAAGGGACTTGTGATTTGTCTGCTTTCCTACTAACTAAGACTTTGGTTTTTGCTGGATTAAATCTAAGGTCCTTTGATTCTAGACCTTGCTTCCACACCTGACCTTCATTTATAGAGAGGTATAGATGTTCACTTTAGGCTCATGTGAGATGTGAGGAGTTTTCTGGTTTTCACAGCCATCCTTTTGATATCTGAGAGTCTAGTTAACTATTTCGAAGCTATATTGAACAACTGGTATTGCCAGACTATTTATTGCTTTAAATCAGTTGATAGTGATTATGTCAAAGTCAATGGAAGATGTGAGGGTAACTCTATCTTTCTCAAGTGTTACCTTTGCACATTTATTCAAACTAAAGTCCATACCAAAGTCATCACTATAGCTTTTTACAGTTTTAAGACTTAGTTCACTGTCTTTCCTTTTTTTTTTTTAGCATAGAATTTTAAGTCATCCATATAGGAAGGTTTTTTTTTTTTTTTTTTTTTTTTTTTTTTTTTTTTTTTTTTTTTTTTGTATTTTATATCCTAAATTGTCATTGTTGATCTCAATAAAGAGATGAGGCACAAACAGAAAAGATTATTATTATTTTTATTATTATTATTATTATTATTCAGTAGTTTTATTTTTATAACGTGCTTTCACTTCACTACCGAGCGCAGCTCTGTGCGCCTTGGGTATGTGCTGTGGTTTGCTGTGGTGCTCTTATGTTTACTGTATTGAAAGTGTTTTGCGTAGAAAAAGTTTCTAACATCAGGCTACAACAAATAACCTTAGATGCCAAGAACTCTGTTAAATATTCTAGCTGTTGCTAACAACAGTTTTCTGGAGTTGTACTGAACTATGTTTTATGCATATTTCCTTTATCCATCTGTTCAAATCTTTAGGGATAGTTCCTAATGCACCTATAACTACAGGGATACATTTTACCTGCACTTTCTATAGTCTCTACAATTCAATGGCTAGGTCCTGGTACTTTGCTGTTTTTTCTATACCTCTCATAATGATTTTTTCATCATTTGGGACTGTAAAGTCAATTATCTGACTCTTTCTATTCTTTTTATCTACTACTACTATATCAGGCCTTCTAGCTTCTATTACTCTGTCCATCTGAAAGTTAAAGTCCCACTACATCTTCTATTTCTTACTTTCTAGTACTTTACTAAGCTCATGTTCATACCATTTATCAATATGGTCAAATCCTAGCTTTCTACATAACTCCCAGTGGATTATTCTACCTAGGTTGTTGTGTCCTTTCTTGTATTCTTTCTGTGCCAGTATGCTACATTCACTTATTATATGAGTAACACTTTCCTCTTTTGATTTACATAACCTACATTGGTTTTTGTTTATCTTGGCTTTTATCCAATTAGTCCTCAATGCTTGATCTTGTGCTACTACTAACAAACTTTCTGTCTCCCTTTACAACCTTCCTTTCTACAACCATAACCATGTCTCACTATTACTATTTCTTGCAAACATCTTTAGGAATCTACCATGCAAAGCCTTCTCTTGCCAGTCACATAGTCTTCCTTTTTTTTTTTTAACATCATTTGACTTTTTGTTTCCCTGTGTCCTACTGTGACTCTAGCAGCTCTTAATAAACTTTCTTCACTGTTATCTACATCAGAGGCTATATCTATTCTGTCTAACTCCATGCGGTCTTCTACTGATATTAAACCCTCTACCACCTTCCTTTCAAGGTAAATATAATCTTGCTACTCCTGCTCTTGGGTGAAGTCCTCAATTCATATTGAATTCTTTCCTAGTTTTTCTGTCTATCTTTGCTAATTCAGATTTTGTCCAGTCTACACAAGCTGCTGAATATCTAAGTAACAATACTGCCCAAGTATTTACAGTCTTCACTAGATTTGGACTATTTAGCTTTGACTTCATTAGCTTTGACTTCATTAGCTTTCTCACTCTCCTGATGTACTCCTTTCCAACTTTTGTTTTCATTTCTATAGTTAGTACTCTGTCAGATTCTAATAATCCTAGACTCTCCTCCTTTCAATGGTTTTAATGTCTGGCCATCTGGTAATTGGATGCTTTCACTGTTGACTACCTGTCCCTTTTTCATGACTAATATTGCACACTTATCTATGCCAAATTTCATGCCTACATCTATACTGAAGAGTCTTACAGTCTGTGTTAAGGAATCTATCTCTTTTTCATTCTTACTAAAAAGCTTCAAATCATCCATGTAGAGCAAATGGTTAATTTTTCCTTTACTATTTCTGAACTGATACCCTGCCTTTGCCTTCCTTAACACTAAACTGAGGGCGATTAAACATAAGACAAATATTAAAGGGGATAACGAGTCTCCTTGGAAAACTCCTCTCTTGGTATTGATTTTCCCTAAGGCTACGTCACCTGAGTAGAGATCTATTTTCCATTTCTTCATGCTAAAGTTAACTCTCTTATGCTGTCTGCAATACTGAATATGCTCAAACATTCACTTATCCATGAGTGTGGAATCATGTCATAGGCTTATTATTATCATCATCATCATCATCATCATCCTCTTCTTTCAATTTTGTTTCCATTTCTTGCCAAGTATCTCCCTGACACCTAGGGCAAAGAAACTCATTATATACATTGGTAGGCCATTAAAATAAACACACCAGATTGTTCATTTACAAAGTCATGTGATAGAAAAACAGAGAAGAAAGGAAGTAAAAGGAAAGGAGAACAAATTTTCAAAGCAGGGGGAAAGTGAAAACAAAGAAAATAAAGGATAGAAAATTCACAGCAACAATGTTCTTCTCAATATGTGTGACGTACCAGTTAAGACAATCTTTTGAACTTCTTGCATAGCTGGTTAGCTAGGGATCATCCTCAAATAATTTTCAGTTCCTTTTTTGATCATTCCAAGTTCTCCTACAATCACTGGTATTGTCACTGTCTTGAGATGCCACATTTTTTTTTTCAACTTCAATCAGCAAATCTTTATATTTTCTGAGCTTATCAAGTTCTTTTGCCAAGATATGATGATCACAAGGTATGCTCATGTCAATCAATAAACAGATTTTATTGTTTTGGTCTTTCACAACAATATTTGGTTTATTAGCTTTGATGTGTGTACTGGAAAGTCCCAAAGAATTGTTACATTTTCTCCCTCAGTTACAGCCTCACTTATTATCGTTATTATTGAGGCAGTGAGCTGGTAGTATTGTTAGAATGCCAAGCAGAATGCCAAGCAGAATGCCAAGCAGAATGCCAAGCAGAATGCCAAGCAGAATGCCAAGCAGAATGCCAAGCAGAATGCCAAGCAGAATGCCAAGCAGAATGCCAAGCAGAATGCTTAGTAGCATTTCATAATCTTTACATTTTGAGTTCAAATTCTGCCGAGGTCAAATTCATAGTTGATAAAACAAGTATCAGTTAAGAACTGGGGTCACAGTAATCGACTTACTTACCCCCATCTCCCAAAATTGCTGGCTTTGTGCCAAAATTTGAAATCGTCATCATCATCATCACGGCAGTGAGCTGACAGAATCATTAGCATGCCAGGCGAAATGCTTAGTATTTTGTCTCTCACTATGTTCTGAGTTCAAATTCCATTGAAATCAACTTTGCCTTTCATCCTTTCAGGGTTGATAAATTAAGTACCAGTAAAACACTGGGGTCAATGTAATTGACTTGTTTGCTTCCCCCAAATTTCAGGCCTTGTGCCTTTAGTAGTAAAGATTATTTTTATTATTATTATTGTTCAGTAGTTTTATTTTTATAATGTGCTTTCACTTGTACCGAGCGCAGCTCTGTGTGCCTTGGGTATGTGCTGTAGTTTGCTGTGATGCTCTTATAGTTACTGTATTGAAAGTGTTTTGCGTAGGATGTGTGCAGTGCCCAGTAGTGCAATTTCCTGTATGTTATATATATTTGTAAGTTCTGGTGTTTTTGTTATGTATTTGTCTGAATATTTTTTTATTATACCTAAGGCGCCTACTATGATAGGAATTGTTTCTGTTTTTAGATTCCACATTTGAGTTACCTCTATTTCCAGGTCTTTGTATTTTGAAAGTTTTTCCATTTCTTTTAGGGAAACATTGTCATCTGCTGGTATTGATACATCAATTAGAAAGCATTTTTTTCCCTTCATGATCTTTGACAACTATATCTGGTCTATAGGCCTTAATTTCTCTATCTGTGTGTATTGACATATCCCAGAGTATGGTTACTTTCTTGTTATTATTCTTATTATTATCATCATCATCATCATTATTATTATTATTATTATTATTATCAAGTGAGCAAGCAGTGCATGCCATCAAAGTGGCACTGGGGTTAAATATATGAAGCCCAATATACCTATCATGACTACCCATCTGATAAGGGTACACCAGGCACATGCATCACAACTATATGTGCATGACATGGTAATCTCATATCAAGATAAACAGTGAATGACCTTGCAGGTGGAGCCCAGTTAGAGTTTTCCTCAGGTTAAGTAGCCCTTCTGCTCAAAAGGTCTCTGAATAAGGGTTGTTTAAGGATGTTGAGCAAAACACCCTATGTTTCCAGAGGTAAATTATCCAAACCCAGAAGAATTCCTCTCCCACTACTTCTGCTTGTGATCAGAGATGCACATATCATCAGCCACTAAGGGACATGCTCAACTGATTACGGTCAAACAACTGACAAGCAAATCTATGGTACTGAGTAGAATATTTGCTGTAGCCCATCTTTTATACTAAGACAAAGCCATGTACATGATAACACTTCCAATCAGTTCAGATCAGAAGCCATGAGAGCCACTGCCTGATACCAAGCCACTATTATTATTATTATTATTATTATTATAATTATCATTATCATTATTATTATTATTATTATTATTATTAAGGAAGTGAGCTGGCAGAATTGCTAATGCACCAGACAAATTGCTTTGTAGCATTTTGACCGTCTTTACATTCTGGGTTCAATTCCACTGATGTTGAACTTTGTCTTCCATTCTTTTGGGGTCAATAAAAAAAGTACTTGAGTCAATCTAATTGACTTATTCCTCCCTTGAAATTGCTAGCCTTGTACCAAAATTTGAAACCACTATCGTTATTGTTGAGGTGGTGAGCTGGCAGAATTGTTGGCACACAAACAGAATGCTTAGAGGCATTTCATCCATCTTTATGTTCAAATTCCACTGAGGTCAGCTTTGCCTTTTATCCTTTCCAGATTGATAAAATAAGTACCAGTTGAGCACTGGGAGGTCGATGTATTTGACTTACCCAATTCATCTAAATTGTTGGCCTTGTGCCAAACTTTGAAACCATTATTATTATTGTGATTAAGATGCTGAGCTGGCAGAATCGTTTGAGTGTTGGATAAAATGCAATGTAGTATTTATTCTGGTTCCTTACATTTTGGTTTCAAATCCCACCTAGGTTATCATTACTTTTTGTTCTTCCAGTATCAGTTTAGTCATGGGGTTGAAGGTATCAACTACACTTCTTCCCCTCAAAGTTGCTACACTTATGCTTAAATCAAATCATTATTGAGATTTCTAATTAAATTTATGAGTAGTTATCAATTGTCTGGAAATGTTTAAGGACCGTATGTTTCTGATTATAACCATAGCTATGAAAATGTGCAGCATTCTCTCTATCAACAACCATTTTATCATATTTTTCAGTGTTTTATAGTGAACACCATTTTTATGCTTTCAGAACATTCAATCTACACATTGCTACTATAACTCTTATACAGACTTCAAAACCATTCATTTGTCATAAATTCCAACAAGGATTAGATTATGCATTGTCATGGTGATGTTTATAATCCTCCTTGGTTTGCATTTTATAGTCATTGGCAAATAGGGTCACATTGTGTCTCTGTTAAAGTCTCCTAGATAGGAGGTCTCTCTCAAGACAGTTTTATATTAATAGCTTCTTCATCTTAAACAGCTATATTTTCTTCCAAAAATTTCCTTTGCACATTTCAAACTGAGATTCAGTTCATGAAATATAATTTATTATTAAAATATTTAATTCAAGTAACATAGAAACTCCATGTATTGCATATGTTAACACAAAATTTATTGTTTTCTATGTAGCTCACGTTTCTGAATTATTTAATTTCTAAATTCAGTGTAGTATATTGCCATCATACCTAAATATGATATTTAAAATAAAGACAAATTATATTACATAACTAGTTGCAACAACAATAACAACTGCAGTTGCAACAATATAAGTTTCATGTACATACATAAAATTATGATAATTCTGGTTTTTAGGTTAGCTAGAAGGCTATATATTTATAAAACAAGAGAATGGGGTTTTATAGCATTCATATCCTCAAAATAGTAATGGTGCAATAAAAAAAAAATAATAATGATGATGATGTAAATTTATTTGCAAAGGCCCAAGACATTGGGAGCATTACAAGGATGAGATACAAATACACGTGGGGTTTACATCAAGTAAAGTTTCATTTTAGGCTTGATTTCTATGGCTGAATGTCCTTCCTTACACCAACCACTTAACTGAGTGTACTTGATGGCACCGGTACATACATACATTTGTGCATATACATATACATGAATTTGTGTGAGGGCTTGGGTGGATGTATATTTATATATGTGTATCTTGATTAGTACTTAGTTTATCAAGCCCCCACCACCACCACCACCACCACCACCACCACCACCAAAAAAAATATATATATATGGCTGGTATTTGAACTCAGAATGTAAAGCCTTATAACTAGTATCACAAGGCATGTTGTCTGTATTCTAATATAAATAATGAGCAGTGTCCATAGAATTTCCATGGTTGGTTTGAAGACTGCAAGATATCAGAAATTTCTACAAAACCATGAAATACACAATTTTTTTAAAAATTGTATTTTTGCTGTAGTATTTGATGCTTGAGATGGTATGCAGTTCACAGGGCAAGAATTGAAGGTGCAGTCTTAGAAGAGAACTACTTTGAAAATTATATTCTTTGTTTTATATATGTCACCTCTTCAACCTCAAGAATTGTTATCTGTTATTCTTTTAATTTTTACTGCAAGAATTAAACCATCTTTACTATTCTTTTATCAAACATTTAAAGGCATTTCACTGCACAAACTCTATATTCACAATTTTTACTGTGGAACAAAACTGAAGACAATCTAAGAGAAAATGGATATGGCTGAATTTGAATCCACTATTTCAGTAAACAAGGTACAATAGTTGCCTCACCAAACTATGGATTCTAAAGAAAATATACCAGGCTTAAAATTTTTTTTAAAGTACTGGGGTCAATTTGTTTGACTAAAAATTCTTCAAGGCAGTGTCCCTGTACACCCACAGTCTAATGACTGAGACAAGTAAAAAAGATAAAACATTTAGAAGCTGAGTATTGATTTGGCCAGTTTCTGCACAGTTTCACAATTTTCAGCCCAGAGGAACACCAAAAAGAATGATGAAATAAGGAGAAATGAGTGAATTAGAAGCACCCACATTAAGCTGACATGAGACAAGCCTGCTCCACAGAGCAGAGGTCACTGTAGTCACAGTGGAAAAGGCAGTGAAAGGACTCTGTAGGCCAGGAGTGGACATGTGTATTATACGTATCTCCGTATAGTGTCTACATATATATTACAAACATATCTACACTCACAAGATTTACATATAATACATGCAGTATTCAATCAAATATATATTTGCACTTGCAACTGTTGAAACTAAATATTATTGATAGTAACCTTGCCCATCCACTTTTGCATCCACCCTTAAACGATAACCTTAAAAAAAACTGAAAACAAAAACTAAGGGCACTGTCCCTTTCTCTTCAAAAGAGTTATGAAGAGTTCTTGTTTGTGTGTCTCTTCTCTTATAATTCCATTCTTTTATAAGAATATCGAATTGACCCCAGTACTTGACTGATACTTTATTTTACCAAGTCCAGAAGGATTGGAAGGTAAAATAGCTCTTGATGAGATTTGAACCCTGAACAGAAAGGGCTTGACACTGTCGTGATTCTGACAATCGACAGTCGACAATTATAATTGTCGTCTCCTGCTTAAAATAAGAATAACTATATGAATAAATAAAGAACTGCATTCCTTACTGTTTCCATTATTTCTAACCTAAATACTAACATGAATTCATCAGTAGAAATCTCCATCAAACAGATGTCCACAATTTTTATGATTCATTATAACATCCTCCCCCACCTCTCTCTCTCTCTCTCTCTCTCTCTCTCTCTCTCTCTCTCTCCTCTCTCCCTCCCTCCCTCTCTCTCTCATTTCCTTCATCCTGTCAGTCATCTTTCTTTCCTATTCCTCTTTTGCTCTCTCCTTCCACATCTCTCTCTGTTGTCTCTCATTTCCTTCATCCTGTCAGTCATCTTTCTTATTCCTCTTTTGCTCTCTCTCTCTCTCTCTCTTTCTCTCTCTACCATTTATATTTCTGTCCTACTTCATCATTATTTCATTCACATTTATTTCCTTTCTATTTTCTTACTCCATTATATCTTTATTACTAATTCTTTAATTATTTCATATTCCACACTCGTCTTTCTCACATGGATACATGTGTGTGTGTATGTGGATAGATATATAGATAGATATACATACACAGATGCAGGCATCTGTTTCCCCCTTTCTCCCCTTTCACACATACACACACCCTATCCCCCATACCTCACCACTCCAAAACCTCCATAGAAAGCCAATCAGTCTAAATAAGACCATTGAAGATCTGCAGTGGCTTATTTTAGTCAGAAATCTTTTATTCTTTTCATCACGTCCATTTTCTCATGATTACCTTTCTATCCTCCCCCTCCTCTTCTTCTTCATTCTAATTTCATATTTCTGCAATAGCGTTTGAGATATTGCTTAACACACATATAAAATGTTATTGATAGGGATATAATGATGTTGGATGATACTGGAAGGAAGTAATTGGGGACAGTGTGAGTGCTGGAGTGGTAGACGATGGGTGGAGTGCAGTAATGTATTTTTGTGCCCAACACACACACATGTACTTTTAAATAATAAAGTAGCCACTGAGATATTTGTGTAAACACTTGTAAACAATAACACTTGAAATTTAAATAAATAAAAGTGATTTCCTTTCTATTTTGTTGCTTCATAATATCTTTATTACTAATTCTTTAATTTTTCCTCACCAGGGATTGAAACACATCAAGCTGCTAACTGAACAAATGTGCTCCTATATATTATCCTGCAGTGTTATTTTGTTCATCTCTTCTTTGGATTAAATGTACATGTACTTATCTGCTTACTGAAAGATTAATGCTATCTGTAACCTCTCAGTATATGACATAGTGGGGTTTGGCCTAAAGCACTAAGAATATACACACACAATGAATGTATGTGTGTGTGTATCTCTCTCTTTCTCTCTCTCTCTCTCTCTCTCTCTCTCTCTCTCTCTCTATATATATATATATATATATATATATATATATATATAAGCGAGAGAGACAGATGGTCAACTTGTTTGGGTGGACCTTATTCTACTGTAGCTCCATTATAATCTAACATCTATTTTAAATTTTGTGATTTTTGCAAATTAGATGGAGAAGAATGGATCTTTCAGAAATCATTTCTGTCACAATGTTTACCTCAGGACAAAGTCTAGAATCTGAAGAAACTACTAATGGTCCACTGATGGAAATCTTTACAAGAATTTCTAGAAGACTTTAATAATTTCAATTGCTGTGATGAGGGTAGATTCTTATGTTGTCTAACTTCACAAAGAACAAGACCCAAGGATTTAGATTCTTCACATCTTATAGCAATTGAACTTCTGAGAACATTCCAATGTTTACCTCAATTCCTAGCTGAGTAAGGGGAATTACCAACTGTGCAATTGTCCTCAAAAACACTCACTTCATCTATGCTAGCATGGAATTAAAAAGTTATAGCCACAAATGTTAAAGTAAATCATTCTCCTTTCCTGTGTTTATTTCTATTTCACTGGCCTTGTAGGGTTTTCGAGCGAGATCGTTACCAGTGCCCCTGGACTGACTCTTGTGCGGGTGGCACATAAAAGACACCATCTCGAGCGTGGCCGTTTTCGTGCGGCTGACACGTAAAAGCACCCACTACACTCTCTGAGTGGTTGGCGTTCGGAAGGGCATCCAGCTGTAGAAACTCTGCCAAATTAGATCGGAGCCTGGTGTAGCCATCCGGTTGCACCAGTCCTCAGTCAAATCGTCCAACCCATGCTAGCATGGAAAGCGGACGTTAAACGATGATCATCATCATCATCATCATTTTCTTCAGTGTCATTCTCATCATCATGATGCTTATCCTATTCTGCATTGTCACATTTGTGTGGGTGGATCAATTGTCCCCCAAGCCTCTCCTAATCTTTCGCGATACTTCCCTAGATTATTCTTGCCGTGTCCTTTCCCCAGTCACCCTCTCCAACATCAAAATATGCTCACCTTGTTTATATAATCAATATTTGTTCAATTGCAACAATCTGTATTCTAATCTGACGTTGAATATTCACAAACCAAGCTCTACCAATGTCCTACAAACTACTGATGGCATTTATTTATATATTGCCTTTGTTTCACACCTGTAACACAACACACACACATGTGCACGCGCACACACACACACACACACACACACACACACACACACCTGTTACTCAGAGTCTCTAGTTGTATACACTCTACAAACAAGTCCTGTCAGAACACGCTGAAATCTTTCACCTGGTTGTTACTGAGTTCATCTAACAGTGCTCTCTGTTAACTTTCATCAAGTCCCTACATTCATATTTTGTTGTCTGAACAAACTCAGAGCATTCATCATCTCTCTCTCTCTCTCTCTCTCACACACACACACTCACACATACACAGATCTATGGATGTATATGTATGTATATGTATGCATATATATTTATCTGTATGTATCTATAGATGTGTGCATATGTGTGTATGTACATATATATATATATATATATATATATATATATATATGTCTCATGATCATCTAAATGTCTACTTTTGCATGCTTGCAGCAGTGTTTTCTACATCTGGGTACACTTCCTGTTAGCAACCCCAACATGCTTTCAAGCAAGGTTAATAATCTCCTAGTCAAACTGCGCAGATGTAGTTACATGAAGACTTGGAAACAAAATGGCACCATATGAGTGAGCATTTGTTTACAATGATTAAACTACATGTCAAGAAGCTCAGATGTGGTTTTGTGATGGATGGCAAGCAAATGGCACCATTTACATCAACAGCAAGGCCGTTGTTTAAAACCAGCAAATATATGTGAGAGCGCAAGCAAATACAAACTCACTCACATAAACACACATACTTGCACACATACATACATGCATGCATGCATGCGAGTATATTGCTTGTACAAGGGAAGTATGTGAATGTTTGTATGTGTGAACCAGCATTCTTTCAGTAACAAACGATGATCAATGTCACATCTCAAAAAACAACCACAAGATAACATTGACAAGTGTATTAATTTGATTTACCTTCAATATTTATATACAATATACTACAATTAGCCATCATTTTTAGATGGCACAGGGCCAGCTAATATAATATATACATGTTATAATATTCAGGAGCCCTGAAGGAATCAGTTGCTTTCTGCGGTCTTAAAGATATTTCATCATTCAAGGAGTAAGAATGGCTGAGTGTTCTGCCCAGGTCCATAAACTTGTCTACCACTTTCAGTATTGTATTTTCACCTAAGATAGATGATTTTCCTTATGTAGGCTGGAACATTGCAACAGTCTTGACAGGCTAATGCTGTGTTCAATGCCTTGCAAGATGCAGAATTATGATCCACAAGAGTTTGCATATTTTCAATTGTATGAGCAACTAAGTCACAACCATCTGCATAAATGAGGCCATGAATAAAGATTGAAAAACCTTTAAATTAGTGACAGATTGATGCAAGTTGAACAGACAAATTGAAGATCATTTCTCACATATATCCCCATCAGAAACTAAAATTATGATCCTAAGGACTGTATAATTTATTCAAGGGATATGTGGTGTCACGCTGTAGCTAATCCACATTTATATAAGGGTGGATGGGAATATCTAGGTAAAAGATGGTAGTGTTGGGGTGCCAGAGCAAAACCTTCAAGAAGTAGATGATATGAACAATGGATCAAAAGTGGAGGGTGGGAAGTAATAAGAGTACAAAGGGAGGTTACCAGATAAAGATGAGGACAGACATGATTGTAGTCAGTGATGAATGGGAGTGGAAGTGCAGCTTGGTGGAAATATCAGTTTGGGTAGTGGAGGGAGGAAGTAAGCTGAGACAGAAATAAATGATAGTTCAGGGATCAGAAGATGATCAGCAAAGCATAGGAGCAGTGGGGAGGGAGAATTAGAGGTAGATGAGGAGTAGCTATAGTGAATGGGCATGGTGGCAGATGAGAAGGTGCTAAGAGATAACTGATATGCAAGGTGTTAAGATGAAGCATGGCATAGGAGGGCTGAAGGGGGATTAGCTGGAAGCACATGGAAAGGATGATAATGAGAATCATCATCATCATCATCATCATTGTTTAACATCTGCTTTCCATGCTGGCATGGGTTGGACGGTTTGACTGAGGGCTGGCGAGCCAGAAGGCTGCACCAGGCTCCAATCCGATCTGGCAATGTTTCTACAGCTGCTGGATGCCCTTCCTAACGCCAACCACTCCGAGAGTGTAGTGGGTGCTTCTAAGTGCCACCAGCACGAAGGCCAGTCAGGCGATGCTGGCAACGATCATGCTTGAATGGTGCTTTTTACATTCCACCAGCATGGGAGCCAGTCAGTAGTCCTGGCAATGATCACGCTTGAATGATGCTTTCAACGTTCTACTGGCACGGGTACCAATCAGGCAGTACTGTCATCGGCCATGACAACAATTTCACTTGCCTCCACAGGTCTTCGCAAGCATAGTTTATTGTCCAATGATTGAAGTGTACTCTTAAATGAGCTGGTTATGCTACACTGGCATAGGCCATGGTCATGGCCTCACTTGGCTTGCCCGGTCTTGAACGGTGGAAATGGATTGAGAAATTAAGGCAGTAACAGGTGGCACATGGAATTGGGAGATGTTATATGTGTGTAGGAGAGATGGTTTTTGGGTGGGCGAGGCAGGAAAATGAGATGTAGGGAATAACTGACAAGGCAGTATGAGTGTAGGGACAGCACCTAGCATGTGGGGAAAGGTGAGTGGCTAGAAAAATGAAATGTGGATAATACTTGACAGGACAGCATGGAAATAGCAACAACGCCTAGCATGTACAAGCATAGACAAAATGCTTTTAGGACCTCATATTTCTTGTTATCAATGGATTTTCTCAAGCCCAGTAAATTGTCAATCATCCTGGTCCTTTGTCATTCCCTCCATGAGGCTCAACATATTGAGGTCAGCCTTCGCTATTTTGTCTCAAGTCCTACTGAGTCTCTCTCTTCCACAAGTTCTATCCACTCTAAATGATCATCCCTTTGTTATGCAACCATCCTCATTCATACAAATTACATGACCATGTGCTTCCAGCTAATCTTCTTTGTTGCACATTGCATTTAATTTCTCAACTGTAAGTAAACATATTCTATAAATTAAGCAGCAAGTATACTCAAATGACAATGTACTCTATAGTTTAGAAATTATGAAATACACAGAAATAATGTATTCAGAAGCACATTTTTCAATATTCACATATAATGTAAATTCTTACATATACACAGGCACACACAGTGTTACAAATGCACACATATACATGGTCAATATTTACTATATGGTCTGAATATTTTACAAGGGGAAATTTATATATTTCCAATGAGTTAATTATTATTTGCAGTGAAAATATATTTACTTTTGCTCTGCTTTGGTGAATATGGCCCTCAGTGTTGTCTTCTGAGAATTGCAGTTCTGGTAATTATCAGTTGAGATTATGGCTGGTTGGTATTAGGAAGGGTATCCAGCTGTGAAGACCCTGCCAAAACAGACAAAGTAGCTTGGGATAGTCTTCTATCTAGCTGGTTCCTGTCAACCATCCTACCCATGCATGCAAGCATGGAAGACGGACATTAAACGATGATGATGATTACCGCATTACAAAGAATCACCTCTTCCTGTTTATTTATTCACTTGATTTCTGTTTTTCTTTTTGTTTTTGTTGTCGAAAGCTTTACTCATTATAATTTACTACTTTTGGACTTAGAGTTGGAAATGGTTTCATATACTTGTGTGCAGGCTGATTCAGTTACATGTCTTAGAATTGCATCATGAGGATATATAGATGTGATATTTGCACTGAACTTATTGTTTAAATCAATACACTAGATAAATAAATGTATTGTGCGTATGCTTTCTTATATTAAAATGTGTGGGCGAATATTTCTTCACAATAATGCTGGTGTGTATGATTGTATTCATGCTTTTGTGTATTTATCTTATATGTGCAGATATGTCTGTATGTGTATGTAAGTACATTTACAATAACAAACAAATTTTTATTTTTTAATATCAAAGTCATTAGACTTGCATCTGTTCTGCCATTTCCAAAAGCATTTTGTTAAGAATCTTGTTAGTCTGCACTTCCACTTCATCCCTACACATCTTGTCTCATTTAAAGTATGGAAGTGACACTTCCAGAATATTACAGGATCAGATGGTTTGAGATCTATATATAATAAAATTAAAATGACAAAGAATAAGAAATCATGTCTTGAACTTCATTAGCTTACAGCTGTTTCTGCTATAAGATGCAATGCACTTATAGTTGAATGCATGTGTATCAATTTATAGCTTCATTAGAGCTTCAAACATGTATATTGAGTTCTAAAACACCAGGTTAGAATCACTATGCCTAAGCAATATAACACACACACACACACAGATACAGGGATTGTTGCAAAGGAAAGGCCTTTTCATTCTTCTATCACATTATTAATTTCACCATCACTTTCCAGCAGTCCTATTCTTTTGCAGGTTTCCTGATAAGTTGGTTTTACAATTACATCTATAGTTCTTTTTCCTTCCACTAACTATTTAACTACATGACAACAGCAATCCCTTTCTCTTAGCCCTCACCAGTAACACTTTTCTGTTTCTCTCTTTTCACCTCCCTTCAACTATGTGGCAATGTCATTTGGCCTTGGTTTATTAATAGATAGATACTTCAATAATGATTGTTTACTTTCAACTCAGATTTGCAGAATGCAGGATCTACCACCTTGTTCTTCAGATTTCTATCTGTAAGTTGGTAAGAGTTTTCAGTTGTAACAGTTTGATTTGAAAATTGTTTCAGAAATCTTATTTTACATTTGCAGTTTGTTCCTTTATCAGACATGCATATTGAGTTCTAAAACACCAGGTTAGAATCACTATGCCTAAGCAATATAACACACACACACACACAGATACAGGGATTGTTGCAAAGGAAAGGCCTTTTCATTCTTCTATCACATTATTAATTTCACCATCACTTTCCAGCAGTCCTATTCTTTTGCAGGTTTCCTGATAAGTTGGTTTTACAATTACATCTATAGTTCTTTTTCCTTCCACTATTGATATCTCCATAGGGCTCATAGATCATATTCTTTTTTTTCTTTTCTTATCTTGAATTTCAGTGCAAACAAATTGATATGAATTGATTCTTTGAATTGATCTTCTGCTAAAATAAAAAGAATACGACCATGCATCAGTTTCTTGGTTGTCTTTCCAGCATGTATAAGCAATGATCTTCCAAGATAATCCTCTTTAAACAAATCATGAAAAAGCTGCTTCAGCTTTTGATGAAACCCTCTGACCATAATAACTCGTCATTCATTTGGTTTTTGATGAAACACTTTGTCATTCATTTGGCTTTTCACATATCCAAAGTGACAACTGAATCTTTTTCTCGTTATGATTGGTTTTGTAAAAATAATAAAGGTGTTCATTTTCCCATAATATCATAAATCATAAATTCCAGGAATGCTTTTGTATACTACCTTGGTGATCCATAGACATTTACTGGTTATACGATTCTGGTTCCTCTTGCCTTTTCATGTCTTTTGTACTTGGCTGTATCAATCATTGATCAACACTAGGTGAACTTAGATCACCAAAGATGTTTTTGCTGGATTTTTAGGAATAAATTATGAGAGTTAAGAAATGGGAATAATGGACAGAAGTTTAAAGTGATGTTATTTTTGTCTTTACTGTGTGAACATAGTAAAATAGTACATTTTGTGAGTACAAATTCAAAACTGAAATGCTGCTAGAACTTGGGCCATACCTCAATGGAAGCAGACAGTGCAAACTTTATTTGGCCAATGATTCTAAACAATACGCACAATCCAGCAATCCAGGTGCCTTCGTGATTTCAGAAAGTGAAATTTTTAGCCAACAGCCTTATGATAAACTTTGTTTTGGAAACAGTTTCCCCCATTTGTGGACGAGAGAAAGAAGAAATTTAAACCCCCATTTCAGAACCTTTGGTAACCATTCAAGGGAAGATAACTTTTTCATTCCGGGTTTTTTTTTTTGCACCACTAGGCTGACTAAAACACTATATTTTATACCTCCATTAGTAAACAAACTATGTGCTTCTGGTGAATAGGTTTGATGAGTTGCCTATATTGCCAAGTGCAACAGTAGGCATGAAACCTGTGGTAACTTTCTAACTGGTTATATGCCATAACTAAGTATATACCACTTGATTAGTCAGTATTAGAAAGAGCATCCAGCCGTAAAAGCCATGCCAAAACAGACAGTGAAGCATGGTGCAGTGTTCTGGCTTGCCAGCTCCTGTCAAACCATCCAACCCATGCCAGCATGAAAAGTGGACATTAAATGATGATGATATAATTTGTATATTTGTATCATAGTTTCTCTCTTTCTTTTTCTCTCTCTCTCCCTCTCCCTCTCTCTCTCTCTCTCTCTCTCTATATATATATATATATATATATATATATATATATATATATATATATATATATAGGGAGAGAGAGATAGAGATAGATGGATAGATAGATAAGTAGGTAGGTAGGTAGGTAGGTAGGTAGGTAGGTAGGTAGGCATGTATGTATGTATGTCTGTACACACACACACACTTACATACACACACTTATGCAAACATACTCCCTTGATTACTAAACAAATTTATAACTATACTCTTATTTGTAACTCAAGAATATTTTGATTTCATCTCATCTCTTCATATTACATTTCATTTCATATTATTTTATTTCATTGTACATATCCCTGGTTTTTAACTTACACAGTTACTTCTCCAGGACTCCACAGTTGAATGTCAACTTTTAAAACTTTACAAGGCATCTAGAGCAATCAGCAGAATTTTAAATAGCTCTAGCATTCTGTGGACCAAAGTTCACATTGCTATTTTGTCCTGTATGTACATTATAATAAAATAATTACTCACAGCAGCCAGTTATCTCAAAAGCCAGTTTTCAGATATTGTTTATTCCTTTGGAGATGAAGCTACCTGAAGCCACCTCCATTTCTATTTTAAACACTCCTATTTTAAAATATTTATATTTAACTGAAAACCTTCCATTATAATTTCATATAAAGATGTTTTGCTTTTTGTTTAATTATTTTCCAGACACCAACTTCATAATGAATAAGCTGTTTTACTAAATACTGATTATTTTCAATTTATTGAAACATACATGTCCTAATATATTCCATAAGAAATATGATCATCCAGAAGTGTTTAGATTTATTGATAATGTATCATTGATATACTATGACAATACATTTGTAAATTTGTCTAATTTTATTTAGCCAGCTAAATCATCATCATCATCATGTTTCATGTTCACTTTTCCATTCTTGCATGGGTTGGTGTGTCCTCTTCAACACAGTCTCTTGCCACTTGTTGCATTCTTTTGTAACCTACTTTGTGAGTTTAGTATCCTGAGATTAGTTCTTGCTTTCTTTGTTTTTCCTTTCACTTAGTGCTGTACAAGAAGAATCCAGTTGTTTAACCCTTTAGCATTCAGATTACTTTGTCAAATGTAATGCATATTTATTCACAGTCTTTAAAGTTAATCCTGTATTATAAATAAGGGTGTCCAGCCAAAGAATACTACCTCAAGAAGTTTCATCCAACTCATACCTGCTTAGAAAAAGCATGCTTGAAAATGGGGACTATTATAAAAACCATGAATCCAAGGACACTGGTGGTGATCTGCAATAGCAGCAGTTGGTCAACAGAAGTCTTCAGTATACATTCATTTGCCAGGAGGAGTCTAATGTTTCAGGTTGTGTCCTTCATCTGAGAACCAGGAAAGAAGGGGAAAATGGCATTGTTGCATTGGCTACACAATACTTGAAAGTTTTTGATTTTAATCATGGATCTACTACTTCAGGGCTGACTTGACTTCAACTAGAACAACAACAACTTAAGACATATTTTAATGATTGAATTACTGAGAAAAATTGTGCAGGGAGAACAATGATCAAACTAGAGTTATCATATTTAATGTAATGAGCTACTTTGAAATAAGTATGCAAGAAATGACAATATTCATCAGTATTTGATATCATTTTAATCATATTGTTATTTGAATGTTTTTTTCTAATTAGCTTTCCAATGCTAGCTGTATTCAATGTGGTAACACAAACTGAACTGCAGATATAAGTAGTCGTTTTTCAGGACAGCTGATTTCTAGTATTAAATATACAATTATGTTTTTAGTTATATAATACTTTTAATGGGCAATTAATTAATGTAGAATGGTTGGTCTTTGCAACTATAGAATTGTTGAAGAAGATTTGCACATACACCTTTCTATTTGTAATTGATGCTTCATTGGCACTCTAACAATTAATAAGACATTCAACATTGTAATGACTCTTGTTATGTTAGTCGTATTCTTGCTCACATTTTGATAACTATCTTTTGCTATGTTTCTGGGAAGTAATTGAATCTTGATGATTTGTAAATATGACAAAACTAGTGAGTTTGAGCATCACTTTGGCAGAGTCATTAAAGCTTGATAGAAAACCATCATCACTTTTTACCATCCTCCTCTTCTTCATTATCTTCATCATTTTAATGTCTGAATTTCCATCCTTGCAATGGTCATGTTGAGGCAGATTTTCTACTGATGTATGTTCTTCTTTTTGCCAACCTTCATCTGTTTCCAAGTAAGGTAATAACCCTCGCACAAAGAAATTCTGCTTGTTCTCGATATGAAAAGGATTGCTTGTAATTTTCTTACAAAAATGGACTGTGAAGAGTAGAAATATGAACTTAGGTTTGTAGCTGATGTTTTTGAAAAGTTGAATGAGCTAAATGTGAGTGAAATTGCAAAGAAAGGAACTTTTGGTTCATGAAATATATAAGCATGTTTAATCTTTTCAAGCAAAATTATCCTTGTTTTCAAGGCAAGCAAGTGATGACAAGTTCACCCATTTCTCATTGTTGGGAAAGAAGAAAGTACCTGCAAATGTGTGTTCAAAAAGTAAAGATCAGTTGAGAAGTTTGACTGAAGAATTTGAAAAATTTAAGGATTTCAAACAGATTGAGCTTAAACTTGACTTATTAGCTTCTCCTTTCTCTGCTGATGTTGATGCAGCACCTCATGAATTACAGCTTCAATTACAAGGCGAAAGGTAGACTGTATGATGTATGTGTGCGAACTGCTATGCTACATGGCAGTGAAACATGGGCCATGAATGCTGAGGATATGCATAGGCGTGAAAGAAATGAAACTAGTATGATCTGCTGGATGTGTAATGTCAGTGTGCATACATGACAGAGTGTAAGCACCTTGACAGAAAAGTTGGGCATAAGAAGCATCAAATATGGTGTGCAAGAAGCATTAGTTGTGGTGTGCAAGAGAGACAACTACGCTGATATGGTCATGTGTTGCATATGGATGAGGACAGCTGTGTAAAAAAGAGTCACACCCTAGCAGTAGAGGGAACCTGTGGAAGAGGTAGACCCAGGAAGATATGAGATGAGGTGGTAAAGCACGACGTTTAAACGTTGGGCCTCATGGAGGCGATGACAAGTGACCGACACCTTTGGAGATATGCTGTGCTTGAGAAGACCCGGCAAGCCAAGTGAGACCGTGACCGTGGTCTATGCCAGTGCAGCATAACCAGCCCATTTAAGAGTACCCTTCAATGATTGGGTAATAAACTGCACTTGTGAAGACCCATTGAGTCAAGTGAAGTCATTATCGTGGCCGATGACAGTACCGCCTGATTGGTACCTGTGCTGGTGGCAAGTAAAATGCACCATTCAAGCATGGTTGGTCCCAGTGCCACCCAACTGGTCCTGTGCCAGTGGCATGTAAAATGCACCATTCGAGTGTGACCATTACCAGTGCTGGCTGACTGGTCCCGTGCCACTGGCATGTAAAATGCACCATTTGAGTGTGTTCGTTGCCAGTGCCACCTGACTGGCTACTGTGCCAGTGGCACATAGAAAGCACCTTTCAAGCGTGGTCGATGCCAGTACTGCCAGACTGGCCCTTGTGCCGGTGGCACATAAAAAGTACCCCCTACACTCTCAGAGTGGTTGGCATTAGAAACTTTGCCAGATCAGATTGGAGCCTGGAGCAGCCTTCTGGCTTGCCAGCCCTCAGTCAAACCATCCAACCCATGCCAGCATGGAAAATGGAAGTTAAACGACGATAATGATGATGATATTTACGTGTATATATATATATATATATATATATATATATATATATATATGTGTGCACATGCATATATTTACATATTTACATTTGAGACAGTATGATGACAAAAAATAATCCTCCATACTCTATCAACATGCCAAGGACCAACTTGGAGACAATCTGGGTCAACTTGACAGCTGCATTTTAGCCAAGCACCCAAAGGACCTAGTCCTCAGACAAATACAAGAGTACATCCTCATAAATTAAACATCCCCTGTACTAAATAGGAAATATACATAGTAGGTAATCATACTCCCATACCCACAGTTTATATTTATATACAAGTAGAATAGTTAGTGGGCTATTATGTAGATGTATGTATGTGTGTGTGTATATGTAAATGCACATGTATGTAAGCAAATATATATGAAATATATAAAATGTAGGTTCTATTTGTGATCTTGGGAGGGGGGCAAAAATGTAACAAATATTTAGTCATATGTGGACATGATCCAAAAAGTTCAGTTCTTGAATTTAGACATGTTGCTTTTCCAGATGAGTCATCTTTCCATATCACAAAGACCGCACTTTCCACTGCCGTTGGTGTAAGGCTTACACTTGGCTAAGATCTTTCAATGGATGTTGTAATTGACACCTTATTCTTTTCAGAACCATATATGAAAGGGTGTCAGTACAACATCCATTGGAAGATCTTAGCCAAGTGTAAGCCTTACACCAATGGCAGTGGAAAGTGCAGTCTTTGTGATATTGAAAGATGGCTCATCTGGAAAAGCAGCTCAGGCCCCACTACATGTCTAAATTCAAGAACTGAACTTTTTGGATCATGTCCACATATGACTAAATATTTGTTATGTTTTTGGTCTCCCCAACATCACAGATAGAACATGTGTGAGTGAGCATATGCATATAGGCACATGTATGTGCGGGTGCATGCGCACATGTGTATGTATCTACATGCACACATACGCGAATTCTATGAGCGTTTTTTACTTTCTCCCCTTTGGGTTTTTCCCTTTATTTAACGGTCATTCTAATAGCTCTTACTAATGCTCATTTACATAGTAATTTCCCTTTGTTTGACAGTCATTTGCATAGCATTTTTGTTTGTCTTAATAACTGACGAGATGCCAGAGCACACATCACATTTGTACTCTAGGTATAACAGTTGGGAACTGATGTGATCTACCAGTGTGAATATTTTCATGCATCACAGGAAGGGTGCTGTTAGGTCCCACTCAAAGGTTTTTGCCCATGCGGCATTAATTTTGACAGGGAAAAAATTAAGTCGGATACATTTAGAATGCTCCTCGTAAATGTTTAAGTGAAGTTGACAGTCTTTGAGTGTTTCTGAATGACTAACTTATGTTTTCCATGCTGCAATCATTAACAAAATAGATTCAGGTTTATTTTATTATTGAACATTTCACCTACACACTTATCAGGAAACTAATTTTTATTCACTGCACTGTACATTTTTTTAATGTCTTACTTTTGAATACCTTTTTTTCTACTGTTTCCTTATAACACTGTCAATCTCACTCACTCTCTCTCTCTCTTTCTCTCTCTCTCTGTCTCTTTCTCTCTCTCTCTCTCTCTCTCTCTCTCTCTCTCTCTCTCTCTCTCTCTCTCTCTCTCTCTCTCTCTCTCTCTCTCTTTCTCTCTCTCTCTCTCTTTTACCACCTCTAGTCCTATTAGTCTTTCTTTTTTTTTCCACTCTCACTCTTATCCTCATCCTTTCTTATTCAACAGCTTTCTCCCTTTGGACTTTGTTTCTTCTGTCTCACATTATATCTTGTTATATTATTTAATACTTTTCATCTTTTCCTTGTACATTCAGTTACTTTCACTTCCTTTCAGTGCAACACACTCTTTCTCTCTCTTTCTCTCTCTTTCTCTTTTCCTCTCCCCCTCTACACCCTCTTTTTCTCCCTCTCTCACCTTGATTCAATCATTTTCATTAAAAATAAGTGATTACTAAGTTTTCTCTTTGAAATACTTTGAGTATATGTGGTGGTATCAAAATGTTCCTGGACTAGTTCTGTAGCATGCCAACAGATGGCAGCATACGGTTGTGTGCAAAGTGAAAGCTAGCAGTGACTTTCATGAGGCAGTTTGCTGAATAAAATCACTGTGTTTACTTTGCAAGTTGGAAAATTTGTGTTTTTGTGATCACACATATGTTGTAGTCAGTGATTTTGTTATGGACGTGAAATTTTACATTAAACTTGAGAAGTCTGCTACAGAGACACTGATCATGCTTTGGCAAGCTTACGGCAATGAGACAATGCATTGTATGCATTGTTTCGAGTGGTGTAGGTGCTTCAGAAGTGGAAAAATGTCCCTGGAAGATGGTGAGTGATCTGGAAGACCTGCCACGAGTGTCACCCCTTGAAAATGTGGTATTGTGCATCAAGAATTCATACCCCCAGGGCCAGACCATCAATCGAGGGTTCTACTGCGACATTTTGAAGTATCTGAGGGAAGACATTCAGCAAAAGCAACCAGATCTGTGGAGCATGAAGAATTCAGTTCTTCATGACGACAATGCACTCTGTCACCGAGCTCTCCTCACTTGTGAGCTTCTCACCAAAAACAACATGGTATCACTTCTGCACTAGCCCTATTTGACAGATTTAGCACCTGTAGACTTTCATCTCTTCCCCAAAATTAAAATGAAGGCCAAAGGTCACCGTTTGAACACCATTGTTGAGATCAAGAGTGAATTGCAGAAAGTAATTCACTCACTTACAGAAAATAACTTTCAGGCTGGATTCCAAAAGTGGCAGGAATGCTGGAACCAGTGTATTCTTGTGCAAAGTGACTATTTCAAAGAAAATGATGTTAAAACTTGGGTAAATAAGTTATTTTTTATTAAACATAACTAGTCCGGGAACCTTTTGATACCATCTCATATTTATGAAAATTTTTCAACTGTATTTGTTGTATCAAAATTACTTAGAAATTTTTCATTAGTGCTTTTTTATATATATTGCCAGATATGGACATCACAGCACTTTCATACAAGCAAACGTATCATGATGAGCTTATTGTATACAGTGCTCAGGCTCACAATAACCCATTGCAACAAAAGTGGGATAGAGTATAGCAATAAGTCAAGTAAGGAAATACAGCAATGATAGTCAAAAATATGTGTGTAGTACACAAGATGATTCAAAAGTAAACAGTAAAAGAGTCATAAAAGGGAAAGAGTACTTAGATATGTCAAGAGTAGTGTTGACAAATTTTAGATAGCTTATTCCATGCTTTGTTACTTCCAAGCATGAAAAAGTGATTCTGAAAGTCATGGGTACTGCACTGTTTTTTGATTTTACAAGGGTATCCATATGATGGCCACTGAAGTGTTTTGAACATATTTTTACTTTAATGTTCATTGTTTTGATATTCAAACCAGAGGTGGGGTGTCAGATTTCTGAAACCTCTCTATGAATAGCTGTTTCTTTTCATCAACAGTGATAAAGTAACATACACAGGTCAAGCATTGAAAGAGCCAATTTAGTAGTTGGAACATTTCATAGAGTCATTTCACCATTGCGTCATAAGTGTACCTTGTTTTTTTGGCCTGGGATTTAGAAATTAGTGAAACATTGAAATTAGATAGAAATATGACATTTCCCACATTCAACCCATCAGTTTTGTAAAGAGTTCTCAGTGTTTGTACATATAAGGCAGTGTTCTATTTTAGAATAGCAACTAGTTTTGTTGCATACTTCACCCATACATGAAACCATGACAATATTGTCCTGCCTGTGCAAAGGTAATGAATGAGCTGACAGAATCATTAGTATGCTGGGCAAAATGCTTAGCGGCATTTCACCCATCTTCACATTCTGAGTTCAAATTCCACTGAGATCAACATTGCCTTTCATCCTTTTCGGGCTGATAAAATAAGTACCAGTAATGGGGTTGATGTAATCAAATCGACCCTTCCTCGCCGAAATTGCTGGTCTTGTCCTAAAATTTGAAATCAATATTGTTCTGTCTGTCTCTCCATGCAACTAAAAAAGAAAAAGTCTGAATACAGAACACTTGTTAAATAGAGTAAATATAATGGAGTAATTTTCTGAGTATTGTATATCATTATATGCAGACAAATCTGCCTATATCCATGTATTTTTCAAGGAAAAATGTGGTATGTACTGCCATCACACACACATTTATGGTCACATATACAAATATAAACACATATACATGTGATTGTGTGTGTGTGTGTGTGTGCGTGAGTGTGTGTGTGTGTGTGTTTGTATAGGAGAATGCACATACATATTGAATGTGATACTCCGGCACGGCCTTGGTCCTGATGGCTAAGCTAAAATGTCTATGTATACTATTTAACAAATGTTGCAAAAAGTCAGATCACACATTCATTAAGTCTGGATCCATAGCTAACATTGTTTGTCTCATTTCAGATTATTCCTCTCACCACATATACGATAGTGTCCCCTGGTGCTCTGTAGAGACACCAGATCCTTGTAAAGCCGTTATGAGTGACTTTCCTTCACTCTTATCACGAAAAGGAAAAATTGATGAGAAATCACAAGTGCAGTTGTAAGTAGCCCATTGTCTTTTATTTATTTTTTGTTGTTTATTTTTCTTATTATTTTCATAAAGTAATTATCAAAAAATATCTATTAAGATATATATGTACATAAATGAAATGTATATAGACCTAATATTGTAATTTCTCTAACACACACACACACAGACTCTCTATCTGTCTGTCTGTCTGTCTGTCTCTCTTCTAGATGTATGTGATGTACACATCTAGTAGCCTTAAAATATTTGTGACACTATTTGTGTTCATGTGTGAATATGTGTATGTATATTATATATATAAGTAGTAGAAAAACTATGTTCAAAAAATCAAGCAGCATTTACAGTAAGCTCCTCGATTTGGAATTGGCTATCAGGGTGGGTATGTGTGTGTATTTGTTTGTATATATAATTCATATATTTATATATAAATATGTGTATGTATGTATGTATGTACGTATATATGTATGTATGTATAGGGGAAAAAAAAAACTACATGTACTCACTGTAAAAATCAAAATGCATTGCATCTTACTTCTTCCTTCTCAATTTTTCTCATCAAATGCTATTGATGCAAAGATTGTTTACTTGTTAACAGTCTAAGTGTAATGTTTTCTCTTGCTTCTTTGCTAATGAACATTGGATATTTTCTAATGGATGGTTCTTAAGAGAATTCCATGATGTTCACCAAAGTTCTTTCCACTAAACTAACCATGTTTGAATGCATCTTGTTAAGTGTGTCTTACTGAGTGTGTCATATTTGGTGTCGTGCTGAGTGGGTCTTGTGGAGTGTGCCTCACTGAATGTACTTTGCTGAGTATGTTTTGTGGAGTACATCTTGTTGAGAGTCGTGTTGAGTGTGCCTTGCTGAGGGTGGCATGTTGAGTATGGCTTTTGGAGTGTATTGTGTTGAGTGTGTGTGTTTTAATTCAATACACATAACTCCTTTTCTTGGTTTTAATGAACTTGATGACTCCAGTGACTAAGTGTGATTGCATATCATATATAATACATATTCTATATTGAATATCACATAATATTGAACATTCTATATTAGATATCACATATAATATTACATACTGTATATTACATACTGTATATTACATATAATGTTCATTGAAACTCTTTTAGCTAACAAATAAGCAAGTATGTTGTTTTTACTGTTTAACTCCACCTCAGCCTTGATCAAGCAGACTTATGATTGTAGGCATTCCAGTTATGACCATTCCATTTTGTGTCTGTCAGTCTGTTCCCCAGTCTCAATTATCCATTGTTCTTTCTTTAAGGCAGTGACATGTCATTTGAGAGAGATTTGGCTGTTATTTCTAGCAAGTCAGTGACCGTATACAAACACTCCTTGGCTGCCAAGTTTTTTCTAGTATGATGAATAAATAACAGATTGTTCTTGTCAAGGTGTGGGAATCATTTTCCTGTTATCTACTTATATGATGAGAAGCAACTCCAAAGCCACAGTGACAAGTATTTAGCCACTTCTCTCTCCCCCGTCAGTCTCTGCTTCTTTCTCTCTCTCGCTCCTTCTCTCTATCTATCACACACACACACACACACTGACCACATACTTTGAATGTGCAACATTATACAGTAAAGACTGAATGGTAATGGTTGAAACACTGATGGCTGACATTACACAGGACACCATATATATGTAAAGTGGATAAATAATATATAAGCAAAACAAGAAGGATCATAAGATAAGAAGGAGGCGAACAAACAATATATAAAGTTAGACAAGCAAAACATGATGGAACAACCATAGAAAAATAAACAAAACTATGACAATCAAGAAATGTGTACAATTAAAACTAATGCCAAATGGAAAGAAATGAAAGAGGATCTGACAGTTATACAGTTTATCAAAGAATAGGGAAAATTTCAATAGGAGAAGAAATGGGAATATTATGATTATGTCTGTTCACATTGCAGGCATGGTGTAAAAAAGAAGTGAGCTCATATGACTGGAAGTAGAAGCACAATTTGGGTGATAGGTAGAGAGAGAAAGAGAGAGCAAGAAGAGCAAGAGAGGAGAAGGTGAGAGGAATAGGGGAAGTATATAAATGTTGGTGAGCATGTATGATATAGTTAAATGGACAATGGAGTCATCCGTTGGTATCAGGAAAGGCATCCATTTACAGAAACCATGTTAAAAATAAATTGCATCAACAAAATGTGGTCCTTTGACCCATCTTAGAAAGCAGTAACTCTAAGTCAGAACTGACTCTGAACATGATCTATCCAGTTCATGTCAGTATAGAAAGTTGACATAAAAATGATGATAAATCCTCATCATTTAACAAACATCTCCCAGCTTGGCATGGAGTGAATGGTTTAAACAGGGTCTGGTAAGTCAGAGAACTGCATTAGACGTTCATGACTACTTTGGCATGGAGTATAGTGGTTGCTTTTCTCACAGTATCTGCCTTAGTGATGTTGCCATGTAACTCACAAGACCAAAAAGCCTCCTTGACTGAGTGGGATTGTAGAAGAGAAGGAAGTGACTTTATGCAATGAGAATCTGCTCTACCCTGACCCCTTTTACTTTAACCCCCATCTAACATATGGATGTAACATCTTTCCTTCCTAAGTTCGTTGACTTTGCAAGCTACATGGTGATGTTAATAGTGATGGTGGCATGAAAATAGCAGCCAGTCAGTCCACACTGTAAAGTGGTTGGCTTTAGGAAGAGCAACTGTGCTTAAGCAGACACGGGAGCACAATGCAGTCCTTCAACTCATCGGAACCTTGTCAAACTTTTCAATCCATGTAAGCATGGAACATGGACATTACATAATGATGATGGCAATAATGATAATCATATAAATGCACAGGCATGGCCATATGACTAGGAAATTTGCTTCTCAAACACTTGGTTTCAAGTTCAATCTCTCACTGTTTAGCACCTTGAGTGTTTTCTACTGTGACCTTGGGCTGACAAATGCCTTGTGAGTGAATCTGGTAGACAAAAACTATACAAAGCCCATTATGTGTGTATTTTTGTGAACATTTACCCTGCACTTCACTTGAAAATGCACTGAATTTCAAACAGTGATGTTTGTTGACATTCCTTGTTAAATCTCTTCTAACTTTGTGCTTTTGAAGGGGAATTGAATGAAAAGTTCTTTACTTGAAGAACAGGTTGGGGTTAGCAACAAGAAGGGAATCCAGCTACAAGACAATAAGTATTTGTCTAACTCGTGCTAACATATGATAATGGAGGAAAAACAAGTGAACACACGTGCACACACAAACACACACACACACACACACACACACACACACATACACATACACACACACACACACACGCTTGTTTGTTTGTCAGGTCTGAACACCTTGGTAGAGATAGTTATGTCTAATCTGGCTATCTCGTGCACACTTCCCTTTCCTTTACTGTTTAGTACTTATGCTGCCATGTCTCTCCCTTTAGCTACTCTCTCATCCTGGACGTTCTGTTGTGTCAAGGGCAGGGGGGGCACCTAGAACAGTTAGTTAAAGCATGGTACATACTGATACCAAGTCATCCTAAGTTATGTGTGACTGTCATAGATTTGAAAGTAATGTGGTTGTTATTTCTAGGAGGTCAAGTTACCACATAGCAGAAACCTAATACCATGAAACATTTTTCTCCTAACATTTGCATGTCATTTCACTTTGTAACTTTGAAACAATGATATTGATGGGCTAATGAAGGAACTCCTATGTGGTTGCTTAATCTGCTCCAAATAGATGCTGAATTTGCTTCAAATTACACCCTACTGTCTTAAAAATATAAGATACATTGGATAATATAAACCCAGATATACTACAGTTAAATAAGGGACAGAATTGACATGGTGAAGTAACCTTTGATCTTAGGTCTTCTGTCAGATTGACCTGCGACTAAACAATAACAATAACATTTTTCTGTTTGGAGTTGCTTTCAGCCTGTTTAAGGATTTGATTTGTGTTCTGTAACAATTACAATGAATTAGTGGCTGAAAGAAATAGCTCATTAAAACAGAAATGATGGTGATGACAAAACCTTGACGATGGCAACAGTGGTAGTGGGTAGTGGCAGTGGTAGCAACAGTGGAAGTGATGATAATAACAATAGTGCTAATGACAGTAATGATGGTGGTGGTGGTGATGATGATGATAGTGGTAGTAGTGATGATGAAAGCAGTGTGGTGGTAGTGTGGATGTGAAGAAACAAAAATAATTCATTGTTTCTAGTCAATGGTAAGTTGAAATAAACTCTTAACATCCAAAATTAAAAATTCATATTACTCTTTTGTAAACCACTCAACATCAATTTGGGCTTTTTAAAAAAAATTTTTCTTAATTTGTCATTGTAATGTTCCATCATACATCAACTGCCCTTGTGGCAAAATATATTTTTAAAAAAATCATTATTGTTGTTTCTGTGAAGCTTGTTTTTTTCTGTAATTGTTGTTGTACTTTGATCTTTCCATCATGTTCAAACATAATTAAATCCAATATTACAATTTAAATATCGATGTAATGAATCTAGCTAACGATCAAGACATTATGATTTCATTTTTGTATTATATCACAGAACTTTTTTTCTCTCTAATCAACAAACAAACATCTAATAATAATCCCCTTCTCATTTCTGATTTTCTAATTTCATCCAACAATTTGAAAAGAAAACAATTTTAAATGAATGTAAATAATGTTTGATCACAGCTCACTAGAATGGGGGGTTTTAATTCTTGATTGCAATTAATTCACTTCAGTAATAACCCCTTCAGTGATAAGGCATGAATATCACACATTCTCATTCTTCACTCTTATAAATCTGTCTTTTTCATCTTTCCTTTTTTTTTTTTTTTTTTTTTTTTTTTTGCAATATTTGAATAATAATGTCACTGATTATGAGTTTTCAGTGGGCCAATCACCAGCTCATTGCATTTCTTACAGCAAGAGATTGCCCATAACTCATTGCAAAGGACTTACATTGAAGAACACTGGTCTTTCACTGATGTTTACATCAGTGAAGTAAGTAGCAGCATATGCACAGACACATGTGCACACATTGGGCTTCCACATAGTTTCCATTCACCAAATTCCACTCACTGAGGCATTGGTCAATCCATGGCTATGGTAAAAAACACATGCCTAAATTACTCCACAGTAGAATCAAACCTAGACCCACATGGTTGTGAAGTGTACTCGTTGACCCCATAGCTATTCTTTCTGTTTTACCTTACTCTGTCCTTGTGAGTCAGTCACTGACTCAGGTATACAGCCAATTTTATACACATTTATGATTAAAGCCATTGAGAGGAGCATGTCATATCTAGCATTGTCTGATGTCCATTATGACTCTTAAAGGTTATTTACATGTGCTAATCAGTTGTGAAGGTTTTATAATTATTTTTAAGGGTTTTTTTTATATATATATAACGCATATTATATAATTAGTGAATCATGGAAGATGAACTCGCTAAACAATTTATATACAAACTCTCCTGTATTCAGTGGCAGACCTTTATAAAGGGAAACTTGGCATGTAATACAAGTTCTCTTTGCAGTTTTCTCTTTTGATGTATAAGAACGCACAATAAGTTCTAAATACTGATTGTATGTTCTGCAATTTAACTTTAAATTACACTGCATAATTACATAGATTACATATACACAAAAATATATGTGTGAGGTGATGACCAGTATAGGAATCCCCATAGTATTCATATCCAACAGAGTTGTGTTCCTTTGTACCAAGATTCACTTTGCCTTTTGCAAGTCACAAGAATGGTGAAACGAATACCACTTTAAGTACTGGGGGGAATAAAAACAACTAAAAAAACAAAACACTTGAAGGTGATACTCTAACATGGCTGGAATCCAGTGACTGAAACTAGTAACAGAACTTATTTTCTTGCTCTCCTTATATATCAAAGGCCTTGTACTTTAGTAAGAAATCAATTCTATCATCTTCTCATATCAATAGTTTCTATTTTTTAGTTATTAATTTCATTCTAACATAAAATTTTTATATATTTTCTCATATTAAAAAAAATTTCTATTCAAATAGAAATTGTAAAACAGCAAAGTGTTTTTATTCAAATGTCTTGCAATAGAGTTTATTATATTTTCAAAAAAAGCCTTTATTATTTTATATGAATTTATTTTTCTAAATTGAGTTTTACCATCACGCTTTCTTTTGACTGTGGTTAGTTTTGTGAGACTTCCATGTTTATAAAAAAGATGAATAGACAAATTACATTGTGTTAACATATATATACAGAAGCAAGATGGAGTTTTTGAAACAACAATCACTCATGAGATGCTGAGTCTGAAATACATTGTATTATTCTTTCATTCTTTTGTTTCCTTTCATCATTGGACAGCAACCATTCTAGAGCTGTCCCTTTTTACAACCCTAGTATTTATCTCTCGTACTTATCAATTCCTTACCAAATGGCTAAGTTTTACTTTTTGGCTGCATAAAAGAACATGGCTCATTGCACTGTTTTTCACATTACCCACACACACATCCATCCATCCATCCATCTGTCCATCGATTAGTCAGTTTGTTGTGTAGCTAGAATGTGTGCCACCCAGAGCAGCCCTTTGAGTTTTTCTAATTCTGTAACCCCTGGGTGACAAACTATACAAGCTTATACACCAGGCCTAAAAGTGGTGTCCTCATAAAAGCATAGCTCTGTGATTTAGGAGGTTGCTTTTCAGCCACGTGGTCTGTGGTTCAGTCCCTCTACATGGGCAAGTGTCTTCTACTGTAGTCCTGGACTGACTAAAGTCTTATGAATGAGTTTGGTGGATGGAAACTGGAAAGGAGATCTGTCATATATGTATTTGTACATGTGTGTGTATCTTCTTGCTTTAATATCAACCACCATACAAAGGGTGTTGTTTGTTATTTTGTTTGCAATCTTCCTTGCATAAAATGTCCGGACTAGGAGAAAATATTGTCTTCTTTAGAAACAAGTTTAATTTGGTTACAATAAGGACATCTGGTTATAGAAAATTTTCTTCAATAAATTCCATTTGACTCCTTCAAGCATGGGAAAGTAAATGCTACCATGATGATGATGGATGATGATGATGGCAGCACTGCCACCTCCACTATATTGACAGTTTTTACTTGCTGAGTCTGAAGAAGAGACAGTACCCCTGACCCTTAGAGGCTCTGTGAGACCAGTGAACTTGATGCTTCTTAGTCATACAGCCATGTCTCTGCTGATGTTATGAGATTTTTCTATTTAAGTTATTGGAAATAAATCTTATGGTTGATCAGATTGTACTGGCTGTATTTCTGGACAAGCTATAAAAAAAGGTTGTTGTTCAACCCCACAACTCCCCTTCAGATCCAACCCTGCAATCTTAGAAAAGATATTTTGTAGCCTAAAGGGTATTTTGCTTAAGCACACCACATTGATGGTGGTGCTGGTACAGACAGTAAAGAAATGTATTTTTCATTTTATACAAGAATCTGAGTTTTGATATCTCTGTACAACTATAATACTCCCACTGTTGCTGGTACTGTTCCAGTTGCTGCTTCTACTACTACTACTACTACTACTTACCTTCTCCCCATTCTCTAATTAAAAAATCAACAAGTCATTTACTGCATTCACCACAAATTACTCAGCTGGCTACGGAAGTGCAACTGAATCTGTTAACACACACACACACACACACACACACACACACACACACACACACACACACATCTCTTTTGTCAATGTTGTTAATTAGCAAGATTCTAGGTAGGTGTCCAACTGTACAAGGTTGTATTGAGATGGAAGTTATTAACTATATAACCTTTCTCCCTTTCCATACTCTTTTTGCTTTCTTTTAATTTCTGATTTATTTTTTTGAAAACTTATTATTTAAATGCTTCTTTTTTACTGTTTGTTTTCATCAACAACAAACATGATAAGGCAACCATCACAAAATAACCATCACAAGCAACAATAACCATCACAACACAGCCAACATAACTATGGCCATAGGTATAGCTGTGTATATAGTACTTCACTTTTCATACATATGTTTCTTCAGTATGAAGTTAACTAATATTTTGAAAATGAAGTTTGCTTAGAACCTGTTCAAGAGCTTAGTGTGTACATCTATAGAGAAAATGCTTTGAGAACGAAACATTTGTGCAACTTCAAGACATTTATTTATAAAAAATTATATATATAAATAACATCTCAGATGAGCCCATGTTATTTTTGTGGTGCAGGCATGAGTGTGTGGTAAGAAACTTACTTCTCAACCACATGGTTCTGAGTTCAGTCCCACTGTATGGCACTTTGGGCAAGTGTCTTCTACTATAGCCTCAGGCCAACCAAATACTAATGAGTCAATTTGGTTGATGGAAACTGGAAGAAGCCCATCAGTGAATTGATTTTGTTCATGGAAACTGAAAGCAGCCTGTCATATATAACTATCTATCTATCTATATATATGACAGGCTACGCAAGGTGTCACGCAGTGTGACTAAACCTGAGGCCATGTGTTTGGGAAGCAAACTTCTTACCACACAGTCATGCTTTCACCTTTTCTATATATATGTATGTGTGTGCATGTGTGTATGGATCTTTTGCCAATATACTTTGTTGGGAGACATACATATTAGTGAGAAAAACAATAAACTAAAGTGCTCAAGAAAAAATTCTTTGTGTTATTGCTTCTGCCTGAGTAACACAGATACACCCCTCTCCTGTCACCATTGCCATCACAATTGCAGTGAACCAGTGATTGGTCTGTTGGAAACTTGTAAATGACTTGTGGTTGATAAGATAAATAGTATAGAAAAAGAAACCCAAACACAACTGCTACCTCAGTCACCACAGCTACCATGACCACCACAACTATCACAATCAACACAACTATCATAACCACTACAATTATTACAGCCACCACAAGTAATGCAACCCCAGTAAGATCTTCTGGCATGTCCCACCTACCCCTTACAGGATTTCAAAACTATGTTGACACCATTTGTTGTCAATTTAAAACAACTTCCAACACAGTGTTGATGAAAAACTGCTGTGTTAATATGTATTGCTACATGGAGAATAGGTGTTTGGTAGTAGTAATTGCTGTAGTTGGTATAGGAAAGGTGGGTGTGAATGGGGCGATAATGAAATACTGGGAGAGCGGTTGGAAAGATAGAGAAAAATAATATAAATTTTAAAAAACACTCAGTGATTTGAGTTAAGGTGGGGAAAAAAACATTTTTACAAAGAATTCAGTTATTATTTTATTTATCAGTCAAATTGTTCCAGGTGCTGTCAAATGGTTCTGATTTATTTCTCTATTATAACAGCATTGCTATTTCATTGTGTGGGTTAATGGTTATTTCTTTATACTTTCTATCTAGTTACTTACGTGTGTGAATGCACACACACACATACTCAGAAGTTAATTGTCGACACCACTGCTTCACAAAGTTTCTTGCTATGTTCTATAGTTTGGACAGTAAATTCTCAGTAGCAATGGAATGAATCATCAGCTTCCTTCAAACTAAATAAACTTTACTATAAGCGTTGAGTACTTTTTTCCATTCTACCTGTGAGAACACACACATGACATATATGCACACATAAACTTAGAGAGACAATTTTAGCCCAATCACTAAGAGTGCATAATGGCTCAACAGGTACTATGGTTTTATGCCTATGTGTATTACACAGATAGGATGACTGATTGAGGATCAAATATATTGCATAAGAAGAATATGAAATATTTACCACAAGTTGCCTAACCAGCCATCCAAAT